>NC_134468.1:26610309-27074694 GCF_964194025.1 Convolutriloba macropyga | reverse complement strand
CACCAGGGTTGACACACCGATCCCGAATTAAAAGTGTTATTCCTAAATATCTGTAGTTATCTGAGGTTGCTGTGCTCTTAACGTATCCCCCTTTTTTAAGTTTGTGTACAATAGTCTTTCCGGTCCAAACTCTTAGTTTAATGTTACCAGCTTAAATTTTACGGAAATATTTCTTCTTGTCTGAAGTTGTACGTTTTCGGAGATTTCGCGTCAGGTTATCACAAAAAAACGCAAATTAGGCATTAGATATAAATGGATGTATAACTGGTCTCGAAGTCCTCCGAAAGCTTTTCACCGCTTGAATAATTATTGTGTTTGAGATATTACCATACATAGTGGAAATGCAGTATAGAAATATGAGAAAAGAAGTATACCTCGTTTCATAGATTTATTAAGTTCTCAGAATCCTAACTATCGCAATGCCATTAATTAACGCTGCTAGATTATTCTGAAGTGTTTGAGTGTGCTATAAATATTTTGGTTTCTTCAAATCATTAATGCTCAAAATTAACAAATTATTTAATTTTTATTTGTAAAGCTTTCGGTTTGATTTGGTTTTAATGCGCTAGTGCTGTAAAAAATAAATTAAAGCTCATTGGCTTGTATATTTTTCTCTAATAAAATAACTATTTAAAGTTTTTCTTCTTAATTTTCTTCTTTAGTAGAAGAAATAGTTAAAATGCTACAGAGCTTCATTATGTTGCATAAGTTTCATCAATTGGATTTCCTCGAATATGTCAATGTTTTCAAGACCATGTTTTCAAATTAGAGTTGTGAGTGTTTGGATGGAGGACAACTACAGTAAGCGACACTAGTTGATATTTGCTTCAAAATTGGAAACATCTGTCTCATTCGTGCACAATGCCTGTTTCTGCCGAGTGTCAAAAACAAAGAAGAAGATGTGCTCGCTCTTATCCTTGCTTACTCCTTTGTCTTTGTTGTCCACACCTTCACTGCTGTCAAGGTTACAGTATGCAATTTGCGCGGTATTTAAAAACGTGTCAGTTAGACCAACCGAATGGAATATAGCAAAATTGGTAAATTATTTCAGAAAAATTTGAGACAAGTAATTTGTCAATAGTATCGAGCAACAAAAATTTAATTTAATGGGAGAGTTTTGTGAAGATTTAGATAGTTAAAAGTATATAAGTAACGTTATTGAAAATTGTTACTTTCATCTTCAGGGACGGCTGATAACATCCAAAATTTTGCAGATCCACTGTTGTCGACTGTCATGACTGTCATTGTAATGCTTTTTCATCATACAAAACTGATCCCTAAAATGGACCGTTGTTAAAAATTGTTGACACTGTTGTCTACGAAAGGTCCCAACAGTTACAATCTTCCCAATGTTTTTTGAAAAGTATTACACGCTTTAAATGTAATCAGAGACAGCACCCCAAAAATGCAAACATTTAACTGCGATTTATTCCGAGAAATAGAAAAAAATTTGAAAAAATTAGAAAAATTACAAAGTAAAATCGTCATGAACAACAGATGTGACTATTCACAGCGCTTGAAATCTCTGTATGGATTTGTTTTGCAAACATCTAATTTTATTGAAACTTTCTGATGAATTCTTCCCATCAATAACGTATATAATAATAGTTGATAAGACTAAGTGAAATGAGCTGACTTTCCGCGTAGAGAACAATTTATTTTACTCTCAGTATTTTCACGTTAACGTCTGGGAATTTTGGCTACAATTTATTTTGCATTATTTTTTGCGTCGGAAACAAAATCTGTAAAATTTTTAGATCAATTACGAACTCTTGAGTCAATATTTGGTTCCATTTGTTATGCATCAATGCGTGTATGTATACTGATTATTCTGATCAGTTTGGATTGGACATCATGTGAGTTTTAGCTTCTATGACCAATCAAAACTCCATAGACAGCTATTTTGCATGTTTTTTTCCGAACTCACCTCGTTTTTATCCTTGCTTATTCCTTTGTCTTTGTTGTCCACAGCTTCACTGCTGTCAAGTTTACAGTATGCAATTTGCGCGGTATGTAAAAACGTGTCAGTTAGACGAACCAATGGGAATAAAGCGAAATTGGTAAGTTATTTTTTAAAAAATTGAGACAAGTAAATTGTCAATAATACCGAGCAACAAAAGTTTAAAGGGAGAGTTTTGTGAAGATTTAGATAGTTAAATGTAACAAACGTTATTAAAAATTGTTACTTTTATCTGCAGAGAGTTCTGATAACAACCAAAAATTTCAAGATCCACTGTTGTTGACTATCATGACTCTCATTATAATGCTTTTTCATCATAGAAAACTGATCCCTAAAATGAACCATTTTGAAAAAGTGTTGTCACTGTTGTCTACGAAAGGCCCCAACAGTTACAATGTTCCCAATGTTTTTTGAAAGTATTGCGCGCTTTAAATGTAATCAGAGACAGCACCCCCAAAATGCAAACATTTAACTGCAATTTTTAAAAAAAAGTTAGAAAAATTGCGATGTAAAATTGTCATGTACAACAAATGTGACTATTCAAGGCGCTCGAAATCTCCGTATGGAATTGATTTGAAAACGTCCGATTTTATTAAAGCTTTCTGATGAATTCTTCCCATCAATAACGTATATAATAGTTGATAAGATTAGGTGAAATGGAGAAGCTGATTTTTCGCGGAGAGAACAATCTTGGTAACTCTAAGTTTTTTCAGGTAACGTCTGGAAATTTTGGAAAAAATATATTTTCCATTGTTTTTTTGCCTCGGGAACAAAAACCTGTAAAGTTTTTAAATCTATTACGAACTCTTGAGTCAATAATTTGTTCCATTTTTTATGTGACAGTGCGTGTATGTATACTGATTGTTCTGATTAGTTTGCATTGGAAATCACGTATATTTTAGCTTCGATGACTAGTCATTGCACCTTAAGCAGCTATTTTCATATTTTTTTCCGAACTCTCCTAGTGAGGGGAAGGACCTATATGGTCAGCTGGGTATGTTCTTTTTTGTTCAGTCAATTTTTGTCGGTCGATTTATTCATTGTAAAGAGTTGCAACTGGTATCATTAGAAAATGTTTCAAGCGCGTAAAATCAATTTGAATTTTTTTGTATTTAGCTCTTCTGAAGTATTTACGCGGGTTTTAATTTTTGTTAACATTAGCCTCATTGCCATTGTTTTTTTCGAATATTCGTACTTTGTTTGAATTTTTATCAAATTTGCTGAAAATATGAAAGTTTTGATTGCAATAGTTTTTTTTGGTTTTACGTTTAAAGAGAAAAACTTCTTGTTGAAGTGTTTGAACTGAGTCTATTGCTTAAAAATGTCGCTAAACGTTTTTTCTGTTTTTCATAGAAAGTAGCGATAAATTTTCTTCCTTGGCCAATTTTTCGAACTTTTCCGGTTGTCAAAAGATAAAAACGCCGAAAAAATATTTATTTAAACAGATGAGGTCTATTTTTAACTCCAGATTCTGAGAAAATGCTCTCTAACTACCAATTTGTCGGCCTTTTGAAAAATTAATAAAAAATTACCCCATATGCATCATTTATTTTTTTGAATAAATAATTTTAAGCGAAATGTTTTACGCAAATATTGGTACCAATTACGTTATTTAACATCGCGCAGTGATAGCAAGGAAAGTACTGGTCTCATAGTTGATTTTTACAAAATTTTTTCCATCTTTGTGCATTTTTTTGTCAGAATTAGAGACATCTGCTCTCGTTAGAGAAGCAAATAACAGTAGATTCCAAAAAAGATCAATTGAAGCCCAAAGGACAATTAATATATGTTCAGGGTAAAACTCGAAGTTTTTTGGCTTCGACATTGCGTTTTCTTAAAAATTTTTTGACGTTTTGAGTTTTAGCAGCATTTGTTTTCTTTTCTGTAGTCCTGTGGCTTAGTCTCATTAATCAAATATCGGAATTGTCATCTAAAGAGGCTTTAAGTGTCGACTGTTTTCAACTAATGGCTCTTATGTCTTTAAAAGTATTACATATCATCAAAAATGTCATTGGTTTATTTATCTTTTTTCCTTCCTGCTTTCGTTATTTTTGTCAATTTGTTGCCTAGTTTCATCAATTACTCACCCCAGCTTGACTCAGAGAAAATTTGTTGATCTTTTCTAAAGGTCATGCCTTAACGAACCGCTCAATGATTCTGAATATATTTAATGGCAAAAAGTAGTAGTAATTTTTTGAACTTTCCCACCTTCTTATCTTTCATTCTATCAATCAGTAAGTGAGTCCTTTTAATTACAGACCCCTTTCACATTGAGACATGGAACATAATTGTTTAAAATATATCAAGGTAATTTTATTTTTTCCATTTTTTGTCTTTTTTGTAAACTCATATTTCAGTCTCCCAAATATTAGCCCTCATCAATTTATTTATTGAGTAAAAGCGAAGCGCTACTGGTTTGAGGTCCAACTAATTTTTTTTATAACTTTGCTTTTTGAAACTGAGTTTTCATTGAAAAAAGTGAGTTTGTGGAACTGATCAATGTGTTTTTTCTTTTTGTTGTTAAATTGTATTGCCATTTTTGAAACTAACCTCACAATGTTCGAATTAGGCACACATCAATGTTAAAAACATTTTCCGGTATTAACTCAGGCTTTTAACAGTTTCAAAAATTTAGTGTTTCTTGTGGATTTTTTGTAGATTTTAAAGCCTTGCCTGTTTTTTGCAGTTTCTTGTAGTCCTACCACTTAGTGTCTCTAAAAGCAGTTGACATTGACTTCCTGAGTGGGTACATGTGAAATCATCTTGTACTTGTTAGTGGAACCTTGACGATTGTTATGACTTCGGAATTCAATTGGTTTCCTAATTCAATGCATACTTATTTGAGCTATAGCCCTTGTTTTCCGTTGTTTTTTATCGACTATTTACCTGTTCTCATTAATGTACAAGAGATTTGTTTAGTTTAGGTTTCATTCGATACTATTTCCGTTTTGTTACCAAATTTTTCTGCAAATATAATATATTGAACTTTGTCTGTAATTAAAGTTTTTTTGACAAATTTTTGTGTTTTTCCATTTTTTGTAGATCCCAGTGGTCTTTCAGGTCCCAATGGTAGTTCCCAAGTTCAATGTCAGGCTCCAGTTGTCCTCCAATGCGGTATTAATTTTTTAATTTAGAGTTTTGATTTTTCGACACTTTTGTTTTAATATTACACCAATTATTTTCCAACAGTATGTGAATTTTTGAATGTTTACTATCCCTTCCTTTTTGGTTCACAATTAAGTCAAAATCTGGATGAGCGGGGTTTGAAAATTATACGCAAAGCACATTACCCAGCCTCCTTTTGGCATATAAATCTAATAGCGAAGAACTATTAGTAGTTTAATCTACTGTTTCTTGATAAAAAGCGCGAGCAATCCCAACTATGTAAGTGCAATTCGAACAAAGAAAATAACTCTATCGAAAAAACTAACACAAAGAACAAAAACAGTTACACAATTTTAGCAATTTAGTTAACTTAAATACTCACATACTTATATCATAGCTCAGAGTGTTTGGCATCTGAATTGGATCTTAAGTAAAAGGAAGCATACGTAGCAATTTTTTTTCTGTTTTAAAACTCTCCGACAGAAAGTAATTCTCAAGAGATAATAATTTTAATGCTATGGAGGCTAGTGGTGGTACTATCCAACAAAATTGTGTCCAATTTTTGTCATTCGTCTTTGGTATTTAAAATTTTTTCTTAGATGAGTAATAATGATGCATTAATCTTGTTGTGTTGCAAAAAAAACACCCTAGTCAATTTCCTCAATCGCTGTCAATCTGAACTTTAAAACAGCTGACCGGAACAGAGCAACGAGTGATAGTATTCTTAGCAACTAAATAAAAAGTTTTGCGAAATAATGATCCAATTTTTTAAATTAACCATTATTCGCCAAGTTTTTTAAGAAAATAAATTGATATACAACCAAAGATATCAGTTAACTACCACTTGAATATCCTAATGGTTATTTGTTTTGAAAAAGAACGTTGAACATATATCAGAAACAAGTTGTAAAAAAACTTTGTAATTTTTCGAAATTTAATTTTTTTGTCAAAAAAAGCGAAGTCTTAGGCTTTAAAAATGAACAAAAAATTCTTCTTCAGCAAAAAAATGAGATGGGCCATAATTTCTGAAAATCGAAAACTGATTTTATTTTGCTTTATTTCTAAGTTTTGCAACAATTTTATTTTTGATTTTAGAAAAATTTGTTGATTGTCATATCTGCTGAACTTGAAAAAGAATGTTAAATTGTATAAGGTCAACAATAATTGTCAAAAATTGCGAAATGTATAGCTTAGGAGTCACTGGATTGCAAATTTGATCACTTTTCAGCGCATTTCAATTGAACTTTTTAGTGATCTGAATTGTGTCGTTTTATTTGGAAAGTTATTGTTAGAGAAGAACGTTTTGAAGTGAAGTTGCAGCCAATTTAACTGGAAATAATGGAGTTTAAAGTTTTGCGTTTTTTCTTTGTAATTAATCATTTGTTTGTATTTGTTTTGGTACATTACAAAATTGTAGATTTGTCGGCTTGAAAATGAACCTAAAAACGTTCATCACTTTATTATAATTTAATTGCTATTAATTGAAAATGAAAACATAAACTTAAATGCCGGTGATGGAAAAATTTGATATGATTGAGATCATTTAAAGGAGCATTTTAAAGGTCATAACAAAAGTTTCTTTGTCCAAACGTGTTTTTCATACCTGAGGGGCATCGCTAATAGATCTGTTTCTGTTAATTAAATGAGCGGATGGAAAAACATGAGCGCGCAATACCTACACTTCTGTTTATGCTTTTCTGATTGATTGAAAAAACTAGTCAAATAGAAAAAAAAACGAATTATTCAACAAAAAAAATTTCGTGAAAAAACTGTAGAAATTTGTAGCTCAGCTTCAGCCATTGGCCATTATTTCAATTGGGCATATACAGCAATGACTCATGTCAATCCTGGTTTTGCACCTCAGTCAGTGAGCTATATCAGGCCAATTTTATCCCAAAAAAACTGTAGAGTTACTCAAGCGCCGAAAATAGGTTTCAGCTGCTAAATGTCTTTCTTTTGTAGCTTCTAACTAGTAATTAAAAGTAGTAAACACACTCTCTTTTCTTAAGCTAGTTGGTATTTAATTACTACAAAGCAACTTAGCGCAGTGGTTACGACTTGCTACTGAGCCCAGTGGTTACGACTTCTTCGAGTTCTTTCCGTTATTCTACCGGCATTGTTTTCTATTTCATTGTCAATATTTTTTGTTATGATTATGTTACATCATCCAAACTTCAAATCTGTTTTTTGATCGTGCATTTGTAAAATGTCTTCTGGATTGCGTACTTGAGCCGTTTTCCGCTCTTAATTGAGCGAGTTTTTGTTTAATCGCATGATTAATTTTTTGATAATACGTGACTGTCTTCTCTTTCAAAATGATTTTTGCTTACTTTCTCTGAATGTGAAATGTCAACTGAGTATATATCTGTTTGTCTGAAGGTGGATAATAGTAAAAACTCATAGGTTATGCAATTACTCTTAAATCAAAATTCATACTTCAGCAATAGTTAAAGAAAGCTGAAATTCTTTGTCGTGGTCCTTTGTTGTCATCATTTTTCAGTCTCCGAAGCTATCGCTGCCCTTTTCCTAGAATCCTTAAAATCTGCGGGCTATGTTTTAAATATGCCATCAACTAAAAAAAGTATTTATTTTGGATTTTAGAAAAATTTGTTGCTTGTAATATCTGCTGAACTTTAAAAAGAATGTTAAATTGAATAAGGTCAGCAATAAATGTCAAAATTGCGAAATGTATAGCTTAGGAGTCACCTGATTGCAAATTTGATCACTTTGCAGCGCATTTCAATTGAACTTTTTAGTGATCTGAATTGTGAGGTTTTATTTGGAAAGTTATTGTTAGAGAAGAACCTTTTGAAGTGAAGTTGCGGCCATGTTAATTGGAAATAACGGAGTTTAAAGTTTTGTATTTTTTTCTTTGTTATTAATCATTTGTTTGTATTTGTTTTAGTACGTTACAAAATTGTAGATTTGTCGGCTTAAAAATGAACCTAAAAACGTTCATCACTTTATTATAATTTAATTGCTATTAATTGAAAATGAAAACATAAACTTAAATGCCGGTGATGGAAAAATTTGATGTGATTGAGATCATTTAAAGGAGCATTTTAAAGGTCATAACAAAATTTCCTTTGTCAAAACGTGTTTTTCATGCCTGAGGGGCATCGCTAATAGATCTGTTTCTATTAATTAAATGAGCGGATGGAAAAACATGAGCGCGCAATACCTAGTCTTCTGTTTATGCTTTTCTGATTGATTGAAAAAACTAGTCAAATAAAAAAAAACAATTTATTCAACAAAAAAAGTTCTTGTTAAAAAACTGTAGAAATTTGTAGCTTAGCTTCAGCCGTTTGCCATTATTTCAATTGGGCATATACAGCAATGACTCATGTCAATCCTGGTTTTGCACCTCAGTCAGTGAGCTATATCAAGCCAATTTTATCCCAAATAAACTGTAGAGTTACTCAAGCGCCGAAAATAGGTCTGAGTTGCTAAAAATCTTTGTTTTGTAGCTTCTAACTAGTAATTAAAAGTAGTAAACACGCTCTCTTTTCTTAAGCTAGTTTGCATTTAATTACAACAAAGCAACTTTGCGCAGTGGTTACGACTTGCTACTGAGCTCAGTGGTTACGACTTCTTCGAGTTCTTTCCGTTATTCTACCGGCATTGTTTTCTATTTCGTTGTCAATATTTTTTGTTATGATTATGTTACACAATAATAATAAATTAGTTCTCGAGTTTTTTCCATTGCTTGCATTTATAAATTTACAAACAATAAAACATAACCCGAAAGGACATCAAAAGGTCGCTAGACCTGTCAAGTGATGCCTTTTAATTCTTCTCAAACTCTACTTATTTGTAAATTCAAATCCTCTAAAATCATATTTTACCCTGGTAATACCACTTTTCAATCAACTTAGAAACCCCTAAGAAAATCTTTAATAAGAATGCCAATTTTACAAAAAAAATGCAGCTGGCTTTATTCCTTACCAAAAAAGGTTAACAAAAATCTGTTATCTATAATAAATGAGTCTCTAAAACAATGTAAAAAGTTTGCTAAATCCTGTGCACTAAATGAGCATAATTTTTGAATAATATTTTCATTCATTTTAGTTAAAACATTTATAAGCGTCTTAATCTATTTATGAGTGACTTGTTTCTTTGCTTCGTTTGCAAATATTTTGTTTTGACTAGATGAGTTCTTTCATTAATTTGGATATTTTCTTCAATTAATTCCTGAAATGAGTTATTTAATAATTTGCTTGGATGTTAATGGCGGAGAATTCTTGACAGTAATTTTATCAGTTCATATATGTGTAACTCTTTAACAGAAAACAACTTGTGTTTACATCGCAGTTCGTCAATGCTTTGGAATCTCTTAGCTGAAAATAACAAACGACAAATTCTGCTTTGCCGCCACTCTAATTTTTGAAGATCGCTTTCATTGGCCACTCCATACAACAAAACCCCGTACTGTAATACTGGTAAATATTTGTATCATCAGCAAACTTAGTTACATTACAGTTTGTACAAAAAGCAGGCAGATCGTTTACCTAAATCAAGAACAGAAGTGGCCCTAAAACAAAACCCTGCGGTACACCGCAAAAAATGCTTTCAAAGGATGATCGCTGCTGGCTAGCTGAAACACATTGTTGTCTGTTGGTCAAATAAGAATTAAGAATGTCATAAATTTTCCCCCTCAAACCATACGCAAAACATTTTTGGAGCAAAATTTCATGACTCACAGTATCAAAAGCCTTCGATAAATCAATAAAAACTCCATAGTAACTTTCTTCCGAACACAAAGCAATCCTTATTGTTTCAACAACCTCCGACACAGCATCAATTGTGTTTTTCTTTGCCTGATATCCAAACTGAGCCTTGTTTATTACTGAGTATTTGGACAAAAAAATGAGTCTTTTCTGTAGACATTTCTCAACAATTGTTGAAGTAATTGGGAGCAGTGATATTGGTCTGTAATTACCGAACTCGTTTTCGTTACCATTTTTGTACAGAGTTATAACATTGGCAATTTTCAGAGTTCTATGGAAATGGCCTTCATCAAAGCAACGATTAATTAATTTTGCAAATGTTTCACACACGCTTAGATTGATGAACTTAATCAGTTGATTTGAAATGAGAGGAAGTTTTTTTGGGCATTTGCTTGATAATGTCGAAAACTTCTTTGGCTGTGACGTTAGTTAAGAACATGGAATTTTCTAACTTTCTGACCCGGCTTAGATCTGACGGCAGACTACAACTTTCAGATAGTTTTTTTCCTATTTCAACAAAATATTTATTGATTTCATCAGCATTCAGATTGTCAATATTTTTTTTTTATTTTCGTTCCCTTAATATCGTCTATTATTGAAAACAAACTTTTATTTATGTTAGCCTTTCCTTCAATTTTTTGTTCGTAAAATTCTATTTTTGCTTTTTTTCGTTAGGTTTTTTTAAACGATTACGCAGCTTATTATATTTTTCTCTATTTTCGGCAGACTGTTCGTTCTTCAATCTTTGGTAGGCTTCAAGTTTTTTTAAGACTGAGATTTTTGATCTGTTTATTCAATCAAGGCTTTTGAACCTGTTTGAATTTTTCGAGGGTGATAAACGAGGATCCAACTCCTCGTTTATCACCCTCATTATATCCGTAAAACTGAAGTCTAAATCAGAAGATAGATATAGTTTACTTCTCGTTCCCAGTTTTTTTGCAATACTGTAATTTAAATCTAACCTGAGTTCCTTATTTTGAAGTTTTTTTAGGGGCCTAAGAAGAAATTTTTCCTTTGATTTTTCCGGATCAACCCTTGTTTCCTTGCAGCTCAATTCTACTCCTCTGTGGTCAGAGATCATTGTTTCCTTCACATTTACTGAGGCTTCAAAATTCGCGAAAGAATATCAATACACGTTGCCGTACAAGAAGTGACTCTTGTCGGTTCTGATCTATTCTTTATTTGCAGTCCTGTACAAGAGAAAAAATCCGAAACCTTAGCAATTTTGTTCGTTTGTTCAATTACATTTAAGTTGAAATCACCAAAAAAACTGGCAAACTCTCAGGTTTGATATTGAATTAATTTATTAAGGTGCTCTCGACAAACGTTTATGTACTCATCTATACCATAATTCGGAGTTTTATAACCAACAGTTATCACTTTTTCAATTTGATATCCTAACAACGCAACTGTCAACAATTGTACGTGTTCATTGTTTGTTATTGCTTTAATTTGAACTTTGATGCCTTTCCGAATGAAAAATCCTACACCTCCACCTCTTTTTTCTCTGTCACTCCTCAACAACTGGCCATATCCATTCAACTGGTAAGCATTTTGGAAAGTATACTGGTTGCACCAGGTTCCTGTTAATGCAATCACATCAGGTTTTGCTTTCTCTTGGTTTATAAATTGATCTAGCTCATTGAAATTTCTATGAATTGATCTTAAATTTTGAAGTAATAATCTAAAAGTCATATATGTCCAAGAAGTATTCTGACAAAATTGCAGCCATAAACCATTGTTTTTCTTTTTCATCACCCTAACTTCAAATCTGCTTTTTGATCGTGCATTTGTAAAATGTCTTCTGGATTGCGTACTTGAGCCGTTTTCCGCTCTTAGTTTAGCGAGTTTTTGTTTAATCGCATGATTAATTTTTTGATAATACGTGACTGTCTTCTCTTTCAAAATGACTTTTGCTTACTTTCTCTGAATGTGAAATGTCAACTGAGTATATATCTGTTTGACTGAAGGTGGATAATAGTAAAAACTCATAGGTTATGCAATTACTCTTAAATCAAAATTGATACTTCAGCAATAGTAAAAGAAAGCTGAAATTCTTTGTCGTGGTCCTTTTTTGTCATCATTTTTCAGTCTCCGAAGCTATCGCTGCCCTTTTCCTAGAATCCTTAAAATCTGCCGGCTATGATTTAAATATGCCAACAACTAGTAAAAGTATTAATTGACCATGCATACGAAGAAAATATATAAGATTGGCCGTTAGCCTTAAACTCAAAGATTGTTTTCCATTCAAAGTCAATTCTGTGAAACAAAAATTGATCATGTCCTTTCGGCCTCCTGTTGAAACAATTTTTTTTACATGATAGAACACTTTGATGCACTTCTCATCCCAATGTAGTGATATAATGCATTGTGTGCTTACACGAATGTGGGAACATTCTGTGCGCATACAGAACCATGCGAGCTTTCTTGTTAATCAATGCTGTTATTTTACCGATACTGAAGAAAAATTATCTGTTCGTAATTGCAAAAAAATAGTTGCGAAATCACTCTGACCTATTGATTGCATTGAAAACAACTTTTTTAATACATTGTAAACTCAATATAAATCTAAAACATAAAACTAAGAAAAGATTTAAAATGGCAGTCGTTCACTAAAACATTGACACTGTATTGCAGCAGTTATTGATTCTTCTACACTCCGAAGATACCACTACCGAATGTGTCGATTGAGTTGAACACGTCTTCATCCTATAAACACAATTTCCATCAAAATAAAATAAAATTATATTCTGAAAATAAAATTCTTTTCTATGTGTGAACTAACTCAACTGATGCGCATTTGCATCAATAAAACGTTTTGAATATTGCTTACTTGCTTGTTAAGAAGTAGCATTAGCATTAAAAATTTGCATTAGCAAACTTTAATGCAAACCAATACAACGCGTTAAGCTCCGGGAGACAAAAAAGTTCCGAAATGTTTAATATGATTATTATGAGATCTTAGGAAGAGGTCAGTTGAACTAGATAACGAAAGCCGCATTTAAATATACGATTAAGGAAGTTCTCAAAAGATTTCTCCAATTATTTTACTCACTTTTCCACAAGCGTCTTTGAACTCTTCAAATGTGATCTCCGTTGCGTAGGGGTTAGATGAATACTTCTAAAACAAAAAACACAAGCTTCTATATACTGTTTTCCTAAATACCCTTTTTAACAGACAACCGTGCTTGGTTGTATTCAATGACACATGCACTAAAAATGCACTTTAATTGATCATATATGCTATAAGAACTGAAACTTCACTTCAAGGGATAATAAACTAAACACAGCACTACACACTTACTGTGTTTCAAAAACAAGAAAAAGGGTTTCTTTCACATGCAAACAGCGATTGAGGCTGGAAAACAAAATATCAAAAAAAGTCAAATCGAAAAGTGAAGCACCATTGCATAAATCTTAGCTATAACAACGGCAACGAATACCTTTCTCAAACAATCGTTCACAAACGCGGAGATAGGCAATAGGTATTCTTCCAGCTCTCTATAGTTGCTATTGTGAATTACTTCGCTGTACTGACATTTCGTCGTATATTACAGATTTCACTCATACAAAAACACTAACTTATGCAGATGACATTATGCGCACAGTTAATAAATCGTTAATTGAAGTTCTCTTTGATGCCGTGGAAGACTATGGTGATCGAAGTCAACTGGAAATCAATATCAAAAAGAATGAATCTTATCGACGATATATTTTCTTTCTCCAAGACCGTCCTCTCAGCAAAAGTTATTGGCGTCAGATTTTCTGCTGACAATTCACAGCCAAACCTACTTGATATCCTAAAAACAAATCGTCAATTCATTACTCATTGTAAAACGTTGAAAACCAAGCAGCAAACTATTGAAAATTTTGCTCTTCAAAAGTTTTTTTTTACTCCGCACGGCACACAGAGTAAAAAAAATCGGGAAATTTTCGAAGCCTCGTCAATGAGCTCTTGAAAAATGATCACAAGATACATAAGTGAAGAACTCGACCAACCAGTTGCTTTTGACGGATTATCTCTTCTACACATTGCTTCCAAAACGTTTTGTGCTATATTTTGACAAAATGAATTCATCTGACAAAATCTCAATTACGTTTGCAACGAAGAATGCCCTCTCTTGAAGTTTCTGAAACTCAAAATCAATCAAAACAAAATCTTCTACATCGCCTGAAAAGCAAGAATAATTCTTCTGTATACAAAATCGAATAAAAAAGAGAAAATTACACTGGTATCCCCTTCCTGAGATTTTGTTATCATTGCAATTGTTCAACGTCAACCAAGCCAACTTTTGTCCAGATCTTTCGGTAAAAAAGTACTCTTGTCTCAGCAGCAAAATACTTTTATTGCGTTCTGTCTCGTTGAAAAACAAGTGAGACGTTTAAAAAAATTCTCAGAATTACCACATCGTAGTTTTTGAGAAAAACAGTTTGAGAGATCTGGGCACTTAGTATACAAAAGTTATAAAATGGATGTAGCTCGCAAGTCTTCTTTGTGAACATGAGTGTCGAAACTCTTCGATTTACAGAGATTAATTTACATGGATTATGGCAACAGGGTCCTCAGCAAACAAGAAACTACCTAAGATCTTTAGTTTACAAATCTCTCAATGAAACTGCTTCTTTAAAATTTAATTTTGAATTAATAACAATCGAAAATATCAGAATCTGAACTCAGTAATTCAGAAATGATTAAAAAGGTTTAAATAAAAATAAATTTCATCGTACTTCAAAGGATTCAGGGCACTCATTTATAATCAATAAACTTTTAAATACAAACGGTAAAATGTCTACATTTGAAGCACTTCTGTGCTGTTCAGGAAATTGTTCCAGCAAAACGCTGACAGAAAGCTTGAAAAACTAAGAACCTGGTCATGAGAGCTCCAAGTATTTAGTCAACTACAGCAAAGTGTGGCGTAAAATTTTTACGTGTTTGTCTGATTGAGTTCTTATGTCTCAAAGTTGGTTATTATCATTTGCAGATACCATTCGTGACTTAGAACATCATCACGTAAAACTTACTTCGTAGCAAAATTGTATGATTTTAACCCTTTTTGTAATCGAAGATTTAATCGTCTGCAATGGTTTAAAACAATATTTCTCAATCAATGCTGACTGAACCTAGGCTTCTTTTTCAGGTCTTTTGCTGGCATCATCAGGGGAACTAAGAAACTGTTAACTTATTTCGAGCTTTTAAAGATTACAAAAGATCCCTTCCCTAAGATTAAACACAAGGAAAAAATTTGCGGGAAAAAGATCAGCATGTTGTTACATTCCAATAAAAAATGTGTGCTGTCTGTTCGAAATCTCAACGAAAAATTATTTGCATTTGTAAAGGAGGCTTTTTTTTATCGAAATTGACTGTAGTGCAAAAGACAGGTAGAAAACAAATAGTTTCGAATAAACAAACATGTGAAATGAGAATTAATCGGAATGCTTGAGCAGCTCACGAATTTGCACCAATAGATTTAAAAAGTAATTACATCCACAAGGGCAAGGTTCTGGAAAACACATTCAACTGACTCACCAATTATGTCCGTTTAGGGAATAATTACAGTCACAAAGAACAAAAAATAGAACCATTAGTACTTCCTCCACCTCTTTAATTTTCTTCAACTTTCTTTTTGCAGTTTTTCCGTGGCAGTTTTGCCGAGATCCATCTATTGTGAGAATGTCTGTAACTGCATTCGATTTTCTTAAACTATCATCGGAGAACTTTAGCGTTTTTTGCCTTCTTAAGAACAAAATTTTAATCTGCGGGGAATTCCTCTTTAAATCCTTATGTTTTTTCAACTGAAAAGAGGTAAAAACCTGAGAATTCAGCTCGCTTACCAAGAAAAGCGGAAAAAATTGTTATAATTACAAAAAAATCATAAGATTCGAGCTACAAAAAAGTAAAAAATTTTAAGAAAGCAAAATGAGTTAATTTTTTGAAAAAGATTTGCCCAAAATCCTAAAATTTGCTTTTCATGGGATGAACATTATACAAACATAAAAATAAGTAACCGCAAGAATTCGAAAGTACCAGATTAGATAGAAAAATTGAAATAAGAGAAAAACCATTATGAGCCAAAAGGAAATGTAAAAAAAATGAGATGAAACGTCTAACTGCACCTTTTTGGGTGTGAGTCTCATTCGATTGTAGAGGTCATGTTGTCTTTCCAAACATAAGATGAAGGATAATTTTAAACACAGTAAGCATCTTTGAACTTGTTATATCAGTGATAACTTCAAAGACAAGAAAGTTTTTTGAAGGATTTCTTCAGAGACACGCCATCTAAAAGGGGTGAAACAGAATGTATCCCGAAGTGTTTCTGTATCAGATCCGGTATGAATAACCTTGATGATGTCTTCCACGTGTTTCTTAACAGTATGTTCCTCCACTTCACAGTTCTTTCCCACCATGTAGTACACACTCTCCACCACCAGTTTCAGATCCTGTCTGGAGAGTACTTGGTCTCTGTCTATGTCGTACAGTTTGAAGATCCACTCCAGCTTCTGCTCTGTGTCTCCTTTAAGAATCACAGACATCGTCTGAAGGAATTCCTGCAAGACAACACAACTAACAATATCGTATCGCTGATGTGTAATGAAACCATGCTTGTCAGTGACTTGGACACCATTTTTATGGGTGCAAAGTTTTATGAACTTAATTGGATAAAAGTGACCTCGTTTTCTCTAAAAATTCCCAGGTATTTCACGTTCCTTCGTGATCAGATTATTCCGGATCGATTTGGCCTATGATCAGACCAGGCCATCCAGGCCAGGAAAACCTGTGATCGGATTTCGGATGGTTCAAAATATTTGCTGCGTTCAAGACTTGGTTCAAACTCAAGTATGATTGTGGTGTTTAGTGACTTGTTAAGAGTTGCGATTTATATCCTGCAAAAATACACATTTCAAAATTTGCTGTTCTTTTTATCAAGTTTTGAGGTTTTTAGCGGTGATATTCTCATTTTCACCGCTTTTCGTCATTAGAGGTTTAATACTTTTTCACCACTAAGGCGGTGAAAATAAAAGTTTAACAGCTAAAAACTGCTAACAAACATTCAAAGAGCATATTTCAGATTTGGGTGGTGTGAATCCGATTTAAATTCAAAAAAATACAGGCTATGGTAAAGATTTTTTTCAGCAGTTTGTCGCGCCTTACAGATCATTTATAGTATAATTGTTCCAATAATAGAAAACCAGAAAACCATTTATTTTGGTTATTACCTGAAATAGTACATTGCCGTATTGATCTCTTTCGAACGTATTGAACACAAAGTGGGCATATTGGTTTGTGTCTGAAACAGAAAACAACGAACATAAAAACAGAAAGAGCAAAGATTACACATTTTTTTGCAATTTCTGCAACCATATTCTACGACCAGCCAAACCATAAGAGTCTGACTTAGTTCATCACGCTATCACAGGTAAATGTAACTAAATAGTGCTCTCCAATGTTAGCCATCAAGCTCGTCTCATTGCAAACATACAAGAATTTTGCCATACATTTTTGAATCTTTATATAACTGGTAACCAGGACCTGCTAGACAGACTCTTTCATAATCATTAGAGGAAAATTTTTGATAGCTACAAACACAGTTTCTTTAGTTAATCTCTACTGGAAAGGACAACTTTTCATTTTTAAACACTTTTTTATTATTCTTTCAACTAAAATTGCACAACTCTTCCGTGAGGCGCCTGAAAACAAACCAGATAGGTTTAATGGCGACCTTGTAGTGTCACAAATTGTAACCAATTGTATCTATACAATGTATGTATTTTCTTGCTAATATTTTATGACAACGGCACTACGAACAATTTATTATTATTATTATTATTTCTTTGGTCTTTGCTCGTCTTGTTTAAAAATGCGCGTTTTTGCCTCAAAATTTTTAGATGTTATCTTACAAGATCTTGCAAAATTCTCCTAAGATAATGGTTTAGATCTTGCATCTTAGAGTTTGACCGTTATATGGCCGTAATGTGCTGCGACTTTTGGTAGATACATAATACCTTCTTCATAATCTTCCTACAATTGTCATGTTAAAATCCTAGCCGACAACGGCGCCAGTTTTACTGTGTCAAATGCCGAAATTCCTATGATCATAAATCATTGCAAGAGTCTGATTTAAATCCTTGAATATTATTTTAACTTCATTTGCACTACAATTTCTCCGATAGATTTTGTCACAGGCGATATTTTTTCCGTAAAAAATGGTATATCAAAAATGCAGTTTTAAATAATCTGAAAGTAACTTACTAAACGGTTATTAGTATCAATTGTTACAGTGAACTCGAGTGAGCAGTACTATGAATAACTTACCTCCAACTGGAAAGAACTGCTGAAACACTCTTCTGAATGTCTCTTCTGTCAAATAGCCATTCGGACATTCCTAAACATTCAAACGAACTCCTCAATTTCAAAATGTACCACGAATATTGGCCCAGTTTTCCTCCTTCTTGACCAAGGAAACGGACCTCTACAAACGTGTGTTGGTGCAGAATTAAAACTTCTCCCGAAGAAAGTGGCTGCGTTTTGTTGACCTCCTTGTTGATATCAGTTCTTGAAATTTCTAATGGTTTACTGTTGGACTATTAAGTTTGCGACAGAAATTATCTAAGAATTTTACATCTCACTAGAATTCATTCCTGCTATTCCTTATGATCGTTTCTATGATATTCTCCCAAACAAAGCAAAAAAGCAACCCCTGATTACTTGTTGTCTTGGCAACTATTGCTGCAGTTTGCGAACCCGATAAAATTTTGTTCAATTTAGTGCCTCTGTGAACGCTCAGAAATTGGATGATTAGGATGGAAGAGGCTTGCATTGGAAAATCATAAAGCGGCCGTACCTCTTAAACTGATCCGAGTTCTTGCCATTAAACTCCATAGTATTCACAGAAACTTTTTTAGAGCTTTCGCTGAGAAACTAACTGATAGAGCCGATCTACCACAATTAGACAGCTTAGCTTTTTAAAATTGACGGGATTATTTCTTTTCTATTAACATAGATCAGGAGTCTGCCAATGAACCATCTTCCGAGAAAAATAGGAGTCAAAGCAAAACAACCATGGGCGGAAAAATGACAGCTGGCACTAAAGAGTACAAGCAATCTTGTCTTTTGCAAGTTGTTTAATACCGCATCATTAAAGATCAGTACTTTTTTGGCCTTTGCATCTCTGAACTTCGGTTTTTGTAAACTGCTAATTTGGAGGCCGAAACTAATTAATATTTTGCTGTCAAAAGGAATGAATAAATTGAGGGTTGACTAAATGAGGGTTGAATTATGCAGTTATACATTACAGGAGGTCAACAAAATTATTGAGGAGAACTACAATCAAAATACAAACCAATTGTGAACAAATGAGAGCTTACTCTAAATTTCGACATCCGTGAACACTCAATGACGGGTGACTGTGAATCCCAAAAAATTAACCAGATGAGTTAAATATGCAAATTGCTGCCAAAATCATTGTATTGAAGCTCAGCTCTGAATCTTAATATTTCACTTGAGGCTATTTTTTTTACGGCTTTTACTATTATTTTCGTTCACTTTTTAACGTGTCCAGGCAAAACTCAACGACATTTTTTCCTCGATGTAAACTCTTTTCAAATCTTATTTTAATCCTTTATTTTTCTTGATCACAACATTGGTCAACCCTCAAAAACCACATTTCAGAACACTAAAAACCTAAAAACCATTGACAACCTAAGAACTTAAAAAAACTGCAGTCAAAAGTCCATAGCATCTTTCGTTTTCTCAAAGTGCGACTATGGGTTGTAACCCAATTTTTTTCTTCGCGACTTTCAATGATTTCTTTCGCCAACGGAAATGAAAAAAAACTTGATACTCATAATTTACTTTTCAAAAATTAATTGTTTAATTACAATTTGCCTTGTGAAACATGACGGAACCCTCACTATAACGGCCTAGTACTGTTTTAATGATACACAAATGGAATGTGCAGAATCAGTACAACTCCCAATGACACTAGGGTTTTAGTTTGCGTTGGCTTCAATTGAATTGAGCTGTAGGGAAGGATAAACTGACGGTGAAAAACTTTGAAAAAAAATTATCGATATTTCAAAAATTACGAGCAATTAAGATCTGACAGATAGTCAAGCATTAACCAACACTTTCTGTGCAGGATCAATTAATTTCCGATAGGAGAAATTTACAAAACGCCTAGAAACTATTGAAAAAAATTGAAGAAAAATTGAGCAATTGGCATCAAATTTGAGTTTTATGAATAACATTGTTTCACTACCTTTCTTTGACTTCTTGTAAATTCATTGCTTTGGTTCTTTTTCTTGTGAATTTATTGCAAAATATTAGACGAGGAATTGAAAATACAGCAAGACGAAATCGAACAATTATACAACCAGATTTTTAACTCTCCCACCATCAACAAAACTAGTTTATTCAAATATTTCAAAAAAATCCAATAGATCATGGCAACCGAATATGGCTTGCCAATTGCTGCCAACCATCAAAACAGCAAAACAACTGAAATTAATGTAGCTCTTAATCACCAAAGAAAACAATTTTGTAACTACAATTTGCCTTATGGAACATGACGAAACCCTCACAAATACGGCCTAAAACTGTTTTAGGGATACACAAATGTGATGTTAATAATCAGTAAAAAAAACTCCCTATGATACTAGGGTTTTAGCTTTTATCTTTTTTGGAGTCAACTAATGCTTGAAGCAAGCAATATAAAACTACCCTAAGAGTTACAGGATGAGCTGGCCTGAGACTACTTCCGAGGCAAAACTTTCAAGGCAAATGACTTAAACAAAATTTTTGGGCAAAAATTTTCCGAGATGTCAAGAGTCATAAATTTTTGAGAAAATTTCCAACTGCTAAAGCTGGAAGGCAAACTATTAACTTTAATATTTTTGTCAAAATCTGAAATTGTATGTGCGAGCCATTTTTTTATCATCAGTAAAATTGTCATTTTTTGTTTGCGCTCTGTAGAGAAAAAAAGCGACATTGAATCCTTTTTTGCAGTTTCATTTTTTATTGAAGCGCAAACTTTGGTGTGTTTCTTATTCAAATGTAGAAATGTAAAAAAGCGTGAAAAAAACTATTCAAGGCGGTTGTAGGAAGGGAAGGGTTTGCTATCACTAAAAACAATTTTTTAACAAAGCAAGCGCTCGTTAACTGTAAATTAAGATGACACTTCCAGGGGAAAACCCACAGAGATATTAAACAGAAAAATAGACAAAAATCGATGTCAAGATTTAAGTTAATTGAGATTTTGTACTTTAGATGTAGCTTCAATGTTATTGTGTAAAATGTTTTCCTTGTTTGTTTTAACTTCAAGGCAGAGATTTTCCATGGCCAAAGATAAATATAATATACGCCCAGAAATAATTGAAAACATAGAGGAAAAATTGAGCAATGGGCATCAAAATTGAGTTTCAAGAATAACCTTATTTCACTACCTTTCTTTGATCTTTTTTTAAATTCATTGCTTTGGTTCTTTTTCTTGTGAATTTATTGCAAAATATTAGACGAGGAATTGAAAATACAGCAAGACGAAATCGAACAATTATACAACCAGATTTTTAACTCTCCCACCATCAACAAAACTAGTTTATTCAAATATTTCAAAAAAATCCAAAAGATCATGGCAACCGAATAGGACTTGCCAAGAGCTGCCAACCATCCAAACAGCAAAATAACTGAAATTGATGTAGCTCTTAATCACCAAACAAAATTGATTCGAGAGTGGCAATGCAGAAAAAGAGGGAACAACTCTCATTTAGATGCTAATTTATGAGGAGAAACAAAATAGAACTCTTTTGATTCATACAAAACATGAATTAGCGGAAAATGAAAACAAAGATCTGCCAGCCTATTATTTTTGATCTTACGTGTCTTTGCGATAACAATGAGATATTATTAAATAAGACATATACACAAGAATAATGTAGAAAAAAATCTTGATTCCACCCTGAATCCCAATGAAACAAAACAAAAACACTGCAAGCAAAAGTCCATAGCAACTTTCATTTTCTCAAAGTGCGACTATGGATTGTAACCAAGTTTTTTTCTTCAAGATTTTCAATGATTTCTTTGGCCCACGAAAATGAATAAAAACTTGATACTCATAAGTTAATTTTCAAAAATTAAATGTTTAATTACCATTTGCCTTGTGAAACATGACGGAACCCTCACTATAACCGCCTAGTACTGTTTTAAGGATACACAAATGGAATGTGCAGAATCAGTACAATTCACTATGATACTAGGGTTTTAGTTTGCGTTGGCTTCCATTGATTTGAGCTGTAGGAAAGGTATAACTGACGGTGAATAACTTTGAAAGAAAAATTATCGATATTTCAAAAATTACGAGCAATTAAAATCTGACAGATAGTCAAGCATTAACCAACACTTTCTGTGCAGGATCAATTAATTTGCGCAAGGAGAAATTTACAAAACGCCTAGAAACTATTGAAAAAATTGAAGAAAAATTGAGCAATGGGCATCAAATTTGAGTTTTATGAATAACCTTGTTTCACTACCTTTCTTTGACTTCTTGTAAACTCATTGCTTTGGTTCTTCTACTTGTGAGTTTATTTCAAAATATATGACGAGGAATGGAAAATACAGCACGACAAAATCGAAAAATTATACAAACAGATTTATAACTCTCCCACCATCAACAAAATTAGTTCATTTAGATATTTTTAAAATCCAATAGATCATGGCAACCGAATATGGCTTGCCAATTGCTGCCAACCATCAAAACAGCAAAACAACTGAAATTAATGTAGCTCTTAATCACCAAAGAAAACAATTTTGTAACTACAATTTGCCTTATGGAACATGACGAAACCCTCACTAATACGGCCTAATACTGTTTTAAGGATACACAAATGGAATTTGCAGAATCGGTACAACTCCCTATGATACTAGGGTTTTAGTTTGCGTTGGCTTCCATTGAATTGAGCTGTAGGGAAGGTATAACTGACGGTGAATAACTTTGAAAAAAAAATTATCGATATTTCAAAAATTACGAGCAATTAAAATCTGACAGATAGTCAAGCATTAACCAACACTTTCTGTGCAGGATCAATTAATTTGCGCAAGGAGAAATTTACAAAACGCCTAGAAACTATTGAAAAAATTGAAGAAAAATTGAGCAATGGGCATCAAATTTGAGTTTTATGAATAACCTTGTCTCACTGCCTTTCTTTGATTTCTTGTAAACTCATTGCTTTGGTTCTTCTACTTGTGAGTTTATTGAAAAATATTAGACGAGGAATGGAAAATACAGCACGACAAAATCGAAAAATTCTACAAACAGATTTATAACTCTCCCACCATCAACAAAATTAGTTCATTCAGATATTTTTAAAATCCAATAGATCATGGCAACCGAATATGGCTTGCCAATTGCTGCCAACCATCAAAACAGCAAAACAACTGAAATTAATGCAGCTCTTAATCACCAAAGAAAACAATTTTGTAACTACAATTTGCCTTATGGAACATGACGAAACCCTCACTAATACGGCCTAATACTGTTTTAAGGATACACAAATGGAATTTGCAGAATCAGTACAACTCCCTATGATACTAGGGTTTTAGTTTGCGTTGGCTTCCATTGAATTGAGCTGTAGGGAAGGTATAACTGACGGTGAATAACTTTGAAAAAAAAAATTATCGATATTTCAAAAATTACGAGCAATTAAGATCTGACAGATAGTCAAGCATTAACCAACACTTTCTGTGCAGGATCAATTAATTTGCGCAACGAGAAATTTACAAAACGCCTAGAAACTATTGAAAAAATTGAAGAAAAATTGAGCAATGGGCATCAAATTTGAGTTTTATGAATAACCTTGTTTCACTGCCTTTCTTTGATTTCTTGTAAACTCATTGCTTTGGTTCTTCTACTTGTGAGTTTATTGAAAAATATTAGACGAGGAATGGAAAATACAGCACGACAAAATCGAAAAATTCTACAAACAGATTTATAACTCTCCCACCATCAACAAAATTAGTTCATTCAGATATTTTTAAAATCCAATAGATCATGGCAACCGAATATGGCTTGCCAATTGCTGCCAACCATCAAAACAGCAAAACAACTGAAATTAATGCAGCTCTTAATCACCAAAGAAAACAATTTTGTAACTACAATTTGCCTTATGGAACATGACGAAACCCTCACTAATACGGCCTAATACTGTTTTAAGGATTTACAAATGGAATGTGCAGAATCAGTACAACTCCCGATGATACTAGGGTTTTAGTTTGCGTTGGCTGCCATTGAATTGAGCTGTAGGGAAGGTAAAACTGACGGTGAATAACTTTGATAAAAAATTATCGGTATTTCAAAAATTACGAGCAATTTAGGTCTGACAGATAGTCAAGCATTAACCAACACTTTCCGTGCAGGATCAATTAATTTGCGCAAGGAGAAATTTACAAAACGCCTAGAAACTATTGAAAAAATTGAAGAAAAATTGAGCAATGGGCATCAAAATTGAGATTTATAAATAACCTTGTTTCCCTACCTTTCTTTGACTTCCTGTAAACTCATTGCTTTGGTTCTTCTACTTGTGATTTTATCGGTATTTCAAAAATTACGAGCAATTTAGGTCTGACAGATAGTCAAGCATTAACCAACACTTTCCGTGCAGGATCAATTAATTTGCGCAAGGAGAAATTTACAAAACGCCTAGAAACTATTGAAAAAATTGAAGAAAAATTGAGCAATGGGCATCAAATTTGAGTTTTATGAATAACCTTGTTCCACTACCTTTCTTTGACTTCTTGTAAACTCATTGCTTTGGTTCTTCTACTTGTGAGTTTATTGCAAAATATTAGACGAGGAATGGAAAATACAGCACGACAAAATCGAAAAATTATACAAACAGATTTATAACTCTCCCACCATCAACAAAATTAGTTCATTCAGATATTTTTAAAATCCAATAGATCATGGCAACCGAATATGGCTTGCCAATTGCTGCCAACCATCAAAACAGCAAAACAACTGAAATTAATGTAGCTCTTAATCACCAAAGAAAACAATTTTGTAACTACAATTTGCCTTATGGAACATGACGAAACCCTCACTAATACAGCCTAATACTGTTTTAAGGATACACAAATGGAATGTGCAGAATCAGTACAACTCCCTATGATACTAGGGTTTTAGTTTGCGTTGGCTTCCATTGAATTAAGCTGTAGGGAAGGTGTAACTGACGGTGAATAACTTTGATAAAAAATTATCGGTTTTTCGAAAATTACGAGCAATTTAGGTCTGACAGATAGTCAAGCATTAACCAACACATTTTGCGTGCAGGATCAATTAATTTGCGCAAGGAGAAATTTACAAAACGCCTAGAAACTATTGAAAAAATTGAAGAAAAATTGAGCAATGGGCATCAAATTTGAGATTTATAAATAACCTTGTTTCCCTACCTTTCTTTGACTTCCTGTAAACTCATTGCTTTGGTTCTTCTACTTGCAATTTTATCGATATTTCAAAAATTACAAGCAATTAAGATCTGACAGATAGTCAAGCATTAACCAACACTTTCTGTGCAGGATCAATTAATTTGCGCAAGGAGAAATTTACAAAACGCCTAGAAACTATTGAAAAATTTGAAGAAAAATTGAGCAATGGGCGTCATATTTGAGTTTTATGAATAACCTTGTTTCACTACCTTTCTTTGACTTCTTGTAAACTCATTGCTTTGGTTCTTCTACTTGTGAGTTAATTGAAAAATATTAGACGAGGAATGGAAAATACAGCACGACAAAATCGAAAAATTAAACAAACAGATTTATAACTCTACCACCATCAACAAAATTAGTTCATTCAGATATTTTTAAAATCCAATAGATCATGGCAACCGAATATGGCTTGCCAATTGCTGCCAACCATCAAAACAGCAAAACAACTGAAAATAATGTAGCTCTTAATCACCAAAGAAAACAATTTTGTAACTACAATTTGCCTTATGGAACATGACGAAACCCTCACTAATACGGCCTAATACTGTTTTAAGGATACACAAATGGAATGTGCAGAATCAGTACAACTCCCTATGATACTAGGGTTTTAGTTTGCGTTGGCTTCCATTGAATTGAGCTGTAGGGAAGGTATAACTGACGGTGAATAACTTTGATAAAAAATTATCGGTATTTCAAAAGTTACGAGCAATTTAGGTCTGACAGATAGTCAAGCATTAACCAACACTTTCCGTGCAGGATCAATTAATTTGCGCAAGGAGAAATTTACAAAACTCCTAGAAACTATTGAAAAAATTGAAGAAAAATTGAGCAATGGGCATCAAATTTGAGATTTATAAATAACCTTGTTTCCCTACCTTTCTTTGACTTCCTGTAAACTCATTGCTTTGGTTCTTCTACTTGTGATTTTATTGCAAAATATTAGACGAGGAATGGAAAAAGCAGCACGACAAAAGCAAATATTATACAAACAGATTTATAACTCTCCCACCATCAAGCTCTTAATCACCAAACAAAAAATATTCGAGAGAGCCAATGCAGAAAAAGAGGAAAAACTCTCATTTAGAAGCTAATTTGGGAGGAGAAACAAAAATAGAACTCTTTTGATCCATACAAAACATGAATTACCGGAAAATGAAAACAAAGATCTGCCAGCCTATTATTTTAGATCTTACGTGTCTTTGCGATAACAATGAAATATTATTAAATAAGACATATACACAAGAATAAAGTAGAAAAAATCTTGATTCCACCCCAAATCCCAATGAAACAAAAACAAGTAGAAATCTCTGAAATAATAGCTTATTGAGAAAAAAATACCTATTTAGGTGAATTTTGCTACATTCTCATGAAAACCTCCTCTCACTCGGAAAAATTTTTATAAGATTGAGAACACTTTAAAAGAGAATCACATAACTAAATTGTGTGAAATATGACAGAGTCAGTTCGAAAAAAAGTTGGTCGCTTTTCTTGTTACGAAATGTGCTGTTTTTGATCTCAAAATCATTTCCAACAACACAAAACATAGAGACTCTAAACAGTAGACCTCTAATTGCCTAACTCTTTTATGATAAAATCTAAGCCTTCGAAATCTGTTTTAGTTCAATAAAAAAAACTCAAATCAACAAACTGGAAAAAATAATGCTTAAAACGAATTTTTAAAATTCCATCAAAATTTATAACCATCATTGTACCCTGGTTGTGTTTGTCCAAACTAAATTGAGAGATGAACAAACATTTCTTACGTCATTTTTGTCTGGCCTTGTGGACTAGGGAATGAACTAGGGAATTTATGTAACGTATCAATTGTTATACCCTAGTGCGCCATGAACTAGTTTTCGTGTGATGTTCCATCAATTTATTATCTGTCTTCTTTTATTACCCCAATTTATTTTAACACGAGCTGATTCCGCTCAGATCTAGCTCCAATATGCAGAAGTTCCGGATATAAAAATGGGTTAGAGCAATGGGCATCAAATTTGAGTTTTATGAATAACCTTGTTTCACTACCTTTCTTTGACTTCTTGTAAACTCATTGCTTTGGTTCTTCTACTTGTGAGTTTATTGCAAAATATTAGACGAGGAATGGAAAATACAGCACGACAAAATCGAAAAATTATACAAACAGATTTATAACTCTCCCACCATCAACAAAATTAGTTCATTCAGATATTTTTAAAATCCAATAGATCATGGCAACCGAATATGGCTTGCCAATTGTTGCCAACCATCAAAACAGCAAAACAACTGAAATTAATGTAGCTCTTAATCACCAAAGAAAACAATTTTGTAACTACAATTTGCCTTATGGAACATGACGAAACCCTCACTAATACGGCCTAATACTGTTTTAAGGATACACAAATGGAATTTGCAGAATCAGTACAACTCCCTATGATACTAGTGTTTTAGTTTGCGTTGGCTTCCATTGAATTGAGCTGTAGGGAAGGTATAACTGACGGTGAATAACTTTGAAAAAAAACTATCGATATTTCAAAAATTACGAGCAATTAAGATCTGACAGATAGTCAAGCATTAACCAACACTTTCTGTGCAGGATCAATTAATTTGCGCAAGGAGAAATTTACAAAACGCCTAGAAACTATTGAAAAAATTGAAGAAAAATTGAGCAATGGGCATCAAATTTGAGTTTTATGAATAACCTTGTTTCACTACCTTTCTTTGACTTCTTGTAAACTCATTGCTTTGGTTCTTCTACTTGTGAGTTTATTGAAAAATATTAGACGAGGAATGGAAAATACAGCACGACAAAATCGAAAAATTCTACAAACAGATTTATAACTCTCCCACCATCAACAAAATTAGTTCATTCAGATATTTTTAAAATCCAATAGATCATGGCAACCGAATATGGCTTGCCAATTGCTGCCAACCATCAAAACAGCAAAACAACTGAAATTAATGTAGCTCTTAATCACCAAAGAAAACAATTTTGTAACTACAATTTGCCTTATGGAACATGACGAAACCCTCACTAATACGGCCTAATACTGTTTTAAGGATACACAAATGGAATGTGCAGAATCAGTACAACTCCCTATGATACTAGGGTTTTAGTTTGCGTTGGCTTCCATTGAATTGAGCTGTAGGGAAGGTATAACTGACGGTGAATAACTTTGATAAAAAATTATCGGTATTTCAAAAATTACGAGCAATTTAGGTCTGACAGATAGTCAAGCATTAACCAACACTTTCCGTGCAGGATCAATTAATTTGCGCAAGGAGAAATTTACAAAACGCCTAGAAACTATTAAAAAAAATTGAAGAAAAATTGAGCAATGGGCATCAAATTTGAGATTTATAAATAACCTTGTTTCCCTACCTTTCTTTGACTTCCTGTAAACTCATTGCTTTGGTTCTTCTACTTGTGATTTTATCGATATTTCAAAAATTACGAGCAATTCAGATCTGACAGATAGTCAAGCATTAACCAACACTTTCTGTGCAGGATCAATTAATTTGCGCAAGGAGAAATTTACAAAACGCCTAGAAACTATTTAAAAAATTGAAGAAAAATTGAGCAATGGGCATCAAATTTGAGTTTTATGAATAATCTTGTTTCACTACCTTTCTTTGACTTCTTGTAAACTCATTGCTTTGGTTCTTCTACTTGTGAGTTTATTGCAAAATATTAGACGAGGAATGGAAAATACAGCACGACAAAATCGAAAAATTATACAAACAGATTTATAACTCTCCCACCATCAACAAAATTAGTTCATTCAGATATTTTTAAAATCCAATAGATCATGGCAACCGAATATGGCTTGCCAATTGCTGCCAACCATCAAAACAGCAAAACAACTGAAAATAATGTAGCTCTTAATCACCAAAGAAAACAATTTTGTAACTACAATTTGCCTTATGGAACATGACGAAACCCTCACTAATACGGCCTAATACTGTTTTAAAGATACACAAATGGAATTTGCAGAATCAGTACAACTCCCTATGATACTAGGGTTTTAGTTTGCGTTGGCTTCCATTGAATTGAGCTGTAGGGAAGGTATAACTGACGGTGAATAACTTTGATAAAAAATTATCGGTATTTCAAAAATTACGAGCAATTTAGGTCTGACAGATAGTCAAGCATTAACCAACACTTTCCGTGCAGGA
The DNA here is from genome assembly GCF_964194025.1 of Convolutriloba macropyga. Classification (NCBI taxonomy): domain Eukaryota; kingdom Metazoa; phylum Xenacoelomorpha; order Acoela; family Convolutidae; genus Convolutriloba; species Convolutriloba macropyga. Next base: position 27,045,275 of record NC_134468.1, on the reverse strand, counting down.
TCAATTAATTTGCGCAAGGAGAAATTTACAAAACGCCTAGAAACTATTGAAAAAATTGAAGAAAAATTGAGCAATGGGCATCAAATTTGAGATTTATAAATAACCTTGTTTCCCTACCTTTCTTTGACTTCCTGTAAACTCATTGCTTTGGTTCTTCTACTTGCGATTTTATCGATATTTCAAAAATTACGAGCAATTAAGATCTGACAGATAGTCAAGCATTAACCAACACTTTCTGTGCAGGATCAATTAATTTGCGCAAGGAGAAATTTACAAAACGCCTAGAAACTATTGAAAAAATTGAAGAAAAATTGAGCAATGGGCATCAAATTTGAGTTTTATGAATAATCTTGTTTCACTACCTTTCTTTGACTTCTTGTAAACTCATTGCTTTGGTTCTTCTACTTGTGAGTTTATTGAAAAATATTAGACGAGGAATGGAAAATACAGCACGACAAAATCGAAAAATTAAACAAACAGATTTATAACTCTCCCACCATCAACAAAATTAGTTCATTCAGATATTTTTAAAATCCAATAGATCATGGCAACCGAATATGGCTTGCCAATTGCTGCCAACCATCAAAACAGCAAAACAACTGAAATTAATGTAGCTCTTAATCACCAAAGAAAACAATTTTGTAACTACAATTTGCCTTATGGAACATGACGAAACCCTCACTAATACGGCCTAATACTGTTTTAAGGATACACAAATGGAATGTGCAGAATCAGTACAACTCCCTATGATACTAGAGTTTTAGTTTGCGTTGGCTTCCATTGAATTGAGCTGTAGGGAAGGTATAACTGACGGTGAATAACTTTGATAAAAAATTATCGGTATTTCAAAAGTTACGAGCAATTTAGGTCTGACAGATAGTCAAGCATTAACCAACACTTTCCGTGCAGGATCAATTAATTTGCGCAAGGAGAAATTTACAAAACGCCTAAAAACTATTGAAAAAATTGAAGAAAAATTGAGCAATGGGCATCAAATTTGAGATTTATAAATAACCTTGTTTCCCTACCTTTCTTTGACTTCCTGTAAACTCATTGCTTTGGTTCTTCTACTTGCGATTTTATCGATATTTCAAAAATTACGAGCAATTAAGATCTGACAGATAGTCAAGCATTAACCAACACTTTCTGTGCAGGATCAATTAATTTGCGCAAGGAGAAATTTACAAAACGCCTAGAAACTATTGAAAAAATTGAAGAAAAATTGAGCAATGGGCATCAAATTTGAGTTTTATGAACAATCTTATTTCACTACCTTTCTTTGACTTCTTGTAAACTCATTGCTTTGGTTCTTCTACTTGTGAGTTTATTGAAAAATATTAGACGAGGAATGGAAAATACAGCACGACAAAATCGAAAAATTAAACAAACAGATTTATAACTCTCCCACCATCAACAAAATTAGTTCATTCAGATATTTTTAAAATCCAATAGATCATGGCAACCGAATATGGCTTGCCAATTGCTGCCAACCATCAAAACAGCAAAACAACTGAAATTAATGTAGCTCTTAATCACCAAAGAAAACAATTTTGTAACTACAATTTGCCTTATGGAACATGACGAAACCCTCACTAATACGGCCTAATACTGTTTTAAGGATACACAAATGGAATGTGCAGAATCAGTACAACTCCCTATGATACTAGGGTTTTAGTTTGCGTTGGCTTCCATTGAATTGAGCTGTAGGGAAGGTATAACTGACGGTGAATAACTTTGATAAAAAATTATCGGTATTTCAAAAGTTACGAGCAATTTAGGTCTGACAGATAGTCAAGCATTAACCAACACTTTCCGTGCAGGATCAATTAATTTGCGCAAGGAGAAATTTACAAAACGCCTAAAAACTATTGAAAAAATTGAAGAAAAATTGAGCAATGGGCATCAAATTTGAGATTTATAAATAACCTTGTTTCCCTACCTTTCTTTGACTTCCTGTAAACTCATTGCTTTGGTTCTTCTACTTGTGATTTTATTGCAAAATATTAGACGAGGAATGGAAAAAGCAGCACGACAAAAGCAAAAAATTATACAAACAGATTTATAACCCTCCCACCATCAAGCTCTTAATCACCAAACAAAAATGATTCGAGAGAGGCAATGCAGAAAAAGAGGAAAAAACTCTCATTTAGAAGCTAATTTGTGAGGAGAAAGAAACAAAAATAGAACTCTTTTGATCCATACAAAACATGAATTACCTGAAAATGAAAACAAAGATCTGCCAGCCTATTATTTTTGATCTTACGTGTCTTTGCGATAACAATGAAATATTATTAAATAAGACATATACACAAGAATAAAGTAGAAAAAATCTTGATTCCACCCCGAATCCCAATGAAACAAAAACAAGTAGAAATCTCTGAAATAATAGCTTATTGAGAAAAAAATACCTATTTAGGTGAATTTTGCTACATTCTCATGAAAACCTCCTCTCACTCGGAAAAATTTTTATAAGATTGAGAACACTTTAAAAGAGAATCACATAACTAAATTGTGTGAAATATGACAGAGTCAGTTCGAAAAAAAGTTGGTCGCTTTTCTTGTTACGAAATGTGCTGTTTTTGATCTCAAAATCATTTCCAACAACACAAAACATAGAGACTCTAAACAGTAGACCTCTAATTGCCTAACTCTTTTATGATAAAATCTAAGCCTTCGAAATCTGTTTTAGTTCAAAAAAAAACTCAAATCAACAAACTGGAAAAAATAATGCTTAAAACGAATTTTTAAAATTCCATCAAAATTTATAACCATCATTGTACCCTGGTTGTGTTTGTCCAAACTAAATTGAGAGATGAACAAACATTTCTTACGTCATTTTTGTCTGGCCTTGTGGACTAGGGAATGAACTAGGGAATTTATGTAACGTATCAATTGTTATACCCTAGTGCGCCATGAACTAGTTTTCGTGTGATGTTCCATCAATTTATTATCTGTCTTCTTTTATTACCCCAATTTATTTTAACACGAGCTGATTCCGCTCAGATCTAGCTCCAATATGCAGAAGTTCCGGATATAAAGTTGGGTTAGAAATTGTTCTTTTATTGCTCTGTGGCTTAACGGAACTTTGGTAATAATAATGAGTCCACGGAAAATGATCGCAGACCAAATACCCAATCTATATTCTGTCCTTTTTATTGTAAAATTTTCCTTTTAGCTTTAACCTCCTGCTTCTCCTGATTTAACTCTTGTTCAAATGTACAAGATGCAATAAATGTTCCTCCTAGGGAGGGAATCTAAATAATAGTTTAAAAAATAGACGTAATCCTCAATAAATTACTGATATAACCCTAATCCTGAAATAGCTAACAAAATCGACAGAAGTGTTCGGTATGTTCAGTTATCGACGCAAGAAATCGTCGGTATGTTTGTTTTGTTCGGTATCTTTGGTTTCAAACGTAAGATTATCGTCGGTAAGTTCGGTTTCTTAGATTTGGTGTGTTTGGGTTAAATTGTGAGAACCTTTCGGTATGTTCGGTCTCTTAGATTCGGTTTGGTCTGTTTTAACTGCCTTAACAAATTGTGGGTTTTTTCATAAATTTGTGTTTTTTATGAAGTTGTCAAACGTTAAGATAACTTTCTGATTGCAAAATGTTCAAACGTACTCCTCTCGGAGACAGTTTCTTCGAAAAAAAGTTAGACTTGAATGACTTTTTTCTTTAGCTGATTTATAAAACTTGATGAAGAAATATGAAATTGTGTTTGTTTTTCAAGTTAAAATATTGTCAGAAGTGTTGAACATTGATGGTGACTCATCAGTTCATTAAATCACTCTCAATGGGTCTTGATATCGTCATGAGAGGTCAAGTACATAAGTCGTTTTCTCATGATTTCCTATTGTTTGAAACCGAACCTGACGGTTTCTTGGGTTAAAAACCAAACACACCGAATAAAATAGAGATGCAGAAATACTAAAAATTTCCTTCCCTTAAAAACAATATACTGGCCATTTCCTACGGTTAAAAATCGAACATACCAACGATACCGTGGAGAAAAATCGGTTTTCGTAGTTTTTTCAAACTAAATTTGACATACAGACGATTATCATACATTTACAAACGACAGTTTCTGAACCAGGGATTCTATCTGGGCAGCGTAGAGCTCTCATTATAATTAGTAGTTTAATATATTTAGTAAAATCAATAGTATATAAATTAAAAAATCACTCCAAGATGTTTTCATTGTATCCTGCTGCCCTTGAGTGTTTTTGGAATATATAAAAAATTGATTCGAGAGAAAAATGGTATACTGATAAAATTAGGACCTGATTCTTGATTTTGAAAATTCAATGTATGTGAAAAGTGTTTAAAATCTTCTTAAGAAATATTAAGATCCACTGAAAAAAAACCTTCATAAATATTTTACCCATCATGATGAAGATTTTAAGCTGTTTACAACGTAATTTTAAAAATTTTGCACGTTGTGGCCAAGCAAATGGGCAATTATCTTGCAGGGGTCTTGCAATAAGTTTGGTTACTCTACAAAATTCTTGCGAGATACTTGATTTTTTGAGGGTTATCTTGTAAGATTTGTAAAATTCTCGAAAGGATCTTGAAAGATGGTGCAAAATTTTGCAAGGTTCTTTTAAGGTATTTGCGACGCAAGGAGGCTCGGGAATGAGCGTTTGCACATAAAGTGCCGACGCCGCTCATCTGCATTTTGGCATAAATGTCTACCGAAAGAGGAACAGATAGAAAAACACCAAAAATTCAAGTAATTTTCAAAAAAAAATTGTATGAACAAAAAAATTGCCTCCAACGCAAATAACTCAGTGGAGTTAGATTGATGAAAACAGCCACTATTAGGAAAACAAGGCAATAAGAACAACAAAATCAAACGACAATTAGAACAAACATTAATTACGTCCAAAACATTATGTCCTTTTTCCAAAAAAACTAATAGGCAAAGTCAAAATAGCGTCAGATAAAACTGAAACTAAACAAAAAAACGTTTCCTTTAGTAGAATAAAAATGGGACCACTCAATAATAAGGCTCTGTAACAATAGACAAAAAAGAACAAAAAACAGCAAAACTATAATTTTGGCTTATATTTTAAAAAACAATTAATTTCAAAGTAATGAAAACCATTAGATAGCAGTTGACAACATCCAACCTGTTTATGATCACACACGTTTATATAGGAGGGCTTTAATTCCTGTCATTATTCAGTTTTTTATACGGATACAAAGGGAAAACAAATAGGGACAACACACAAACAAAAAATTTAAACTTTTGAGAAAACACTGTCAAAGCCGTAAGGCCATATTTTGCCGGTCAAAAGGTTATTAATTGAGCAACAAACGCCACTGATGTTTTATGCGACCTCTCATTAATGAGAATGGACAAAAACAAGAAAAAACGGGAATAATTAAGTAACACTTTTGTATTTTTCGAAAAAAAAATTATTTTCAAGGTCAAGAAAGCCATTAGCTACAAAATGAAAAAATTAAATAGAATCGTTTATCAATCCAAAAAATTCCTTGAAATCTGTAATTATGCAGAATACGTCTTATGTGTACCAAAAGAACGTCAAACTTGACAAAAATCAAAAATTAGTTTACTTTTTTTTTGCAAAAAAAAAGTGTCAAAGCCAGTAAAGACAAAACAATATTTTTTAAAAACATTTAATTTTGTACACTTGCGGCTTGATTTGACGCCAATAGGTTCATATATGACCTGTAATTAACGAGACCTTGAAACAAATGGACAATAAAAAGAACAAAAATGCCAAGTGTTTTTTTATTTTTTAAAACAATAGATATGAAAGACATCAACTATCTACTAAAATGATAAGTATGTCATCTGCTCCTCCGTAAAAAACCAAATAGACCTGTGATAATCCAGAAAAATTCATACAATTTAAAAAACCAAGTAAAAACGATTAAGGTAAAAAAATCAATTAAGTCCTTCGTGAAAGGAGTGTCGAAGCCGTTAAAACCAAAATCTATGCCTTTACAATTTTTTATATGTTCAGCTATGCTTTATTCTGAACGCCAAAAATGTAATATGTAAACGTAATTTTTGTGATAGTACGACAAAACAAGAAAAAAAACTTGCAACTGTGCCAATGCAAAAAAATCAAAAAAAATTGAAATCTAGTAGTGTAACCCCAAAAAAGATCAAATGCGAATTAAAAAAAAAGAAGAGGAGAAATAAGCATTTCTTCTTTGCTGACACTCTGTCATTAAGCCAGAAATTGATCAAACTGAAAGAAAAATTGTGACAACCTTCGAAAAGCCATTGTTTATTTAAAAATCAAACATTTTTTAAGTCAAAACGACTAAAACCTTTCGACTAAATAAACTGAACACGTTATTTTGGAATTGCTCAGGAAGCCAATTGAGCCAATCAACAACGCGCTTTGTGAACAGTGTGAACTTTTCTTTCTTTAGTTAGCGTAAAAAAAATATAATTTTTTTAAAAAAAAGTTCGACTGATTAGAGTCCGGTTTATTTTTGTAACAGTCCAAGACTGGACCAAAACCATCCTTGCTAATGCTGTTTCTCCAATAAAAGCACTCAATTCTTCGAATGTCATAGATCTAGATAATTTCTTAGTTTAAAGATCAAAAATAAATGCTGCGTTTTGATAATCATAGTAAAGTTAGCAAAAAATTGGCAAAACTTTAATTTCAGACTTTTCTCAATGGAAATGAAAATAGGAATAGCTCCCTTTTAGATTAAAAATTTTGTGTTAGTTGTTTTATTATTGTGTACTTCCGGCGAATTTAACCAATGTAGGCTAAAGAAGCTTATTTTGGACAATTTTTGATGAAAAATGCCAAAAATTTTAGCCAAAAAATTGAATTAAAAAGTCAACAAGACTTTTCTGTCGCTAAAAGTAAAATCAACGGCGTTATTGTTAACAATTTTTACATATTTTAGCCTCAATAACTCCCTGTAAAAAACGACAAACGAAAAAATCTTTTGGGTCCATATTCTACGCTGGACGTGCTTTCTAATGATACCAGTCTCAATTCTCTACGATGAATATATCGATCCGAAAAATTTGACTGAACAAAAAAACATTTGAGTATATAATTCCCGCTCCCCCTCAAGAGGGATCGGAACAATAACCCTCGTTAGAAAAGGGAATTCTAGCGTTTGTTTTTAAAAACAGCTGATCTAATCTTATTGTTATACAGTGATCTTAGTGCCAATGATTTAAAAATATTTGACAATTAGGGTACAACGGTTATGGCAAAATGTCAGTAATATGGTTTTATAGAGTTAATCCACTTTATGCAACATGAGTGATACAGCTCATGAATTTTAATCACTGTAGAAATTCATTAATCAATTCGTTAATGGGTAATAGTAGTAACTGGTGACCTGTTTGAATCGTCTGTAGATGTCTTTGATCTCGTGTCTCTCAAACAGTGTGACTTTGGACAATTCTTCTAGGCTGTGTGGCTTTGCATGTACCATCTGCATGTCCAACTCATCCAAAATGTCCTCTAAACACAACACGTCTCATGCAATTCAACCCCAGTGAAAACAAAATTGAAGTATCTTGGCAAGGCCATGAAGATTCTCGGCACGAAAACATCACAATATTTTCGAACTTGCAAGTTCATTGCAAGTGTTCCTTGAAATTAGGGACAGAAAAAGATCTCAGCAAGGTATGACAATATTTATTATAAAGACTTAGCTTATCAATTTCTTGTCAAAGCATCCCATGTTTTATTTTGAAAATCGAGATATTGTATTTCTTGGCAAGTTGTATAAAGTTTTGTTTCACTCAGATATCACAAATATCTGCAGAAATTTTTTCATGTTGACCTTTCTTGCTAGTCATACTGTACCAGGTTTACCCTTCCTAGAAGCCACAAACAAAACATCATGAGTGATTCCTGAAAACCATAAGTAAACGAATCCATCCAAGAAGGGGCAAGATTGCTTGCATGTTCTTGCTAAGGTCTCGAAATATCATAAATGGTCTCACATATGCTTTTTAAGTTTCCGTGGAAGATTGGTACCCCAAAACCCCATGGAAACCCCATGAAAAGGAGTGGTACCCCTTTTCGAAAGATATAATTTGACTTTTGGTCAATTGTATAGTTTCCAAGATTCAATTATGGTGGTTACCTATTGTTTTAAAGGCCCGTTTGTTATCTTATCTATGGTTGTTTCCGAGAAGCATTTTACTGCCTCGTCCATGTTTCCTGAGAAAAAAGTTAAGGCATCTACAGTTTTCTAATTTAGAGGTATCACATATGGCTGATTGATTGCCAGTTTTCCGGACGTGAAAAACAAAATTTAAAAGCCAGCGCCAACGAGTACATAATGTAAACTGAAACTAAGTTTCTATGTTGTTGTTTCTAACCACTTACTGTGTTGGAGCGGTCGGCTCATCTGTTTTTTTTTGTTCAGTCAATTTAGACCGATCAAAAAGATTGGAGTAAGAAAGAAAAAGACGTAACCAGAACGCACCTCAAAGGCAGAATACTTTAATCTGAGGATTTTTTTGAAATCTGTCTTTGCGAGCAGACATCGCTGTTTAAAGTTTTCTGATTGTTTCACTGATTTTCAGTTTTTTTGTTAACTTTTTCCGGTATTTTTATCACAAAATTGTTTAAAAATGATCAAAATAATTGAATTGACTTCATAATTAGGGATAAAAAAGGTTGATGAACTATTTGACACAGCTTTTCTGCTAAATTTTTGCTGCCTTTTCGAATATTTAGCTTTCTCACAAAAACTCGTTTGTTTGTGAGAAAGCTAAATCTTTTTTTCAAATTTATAAAATGGTGTTTCTATGTCTTTGAATATAACGTAATTCAGGACCAACAACTCTGAAGGGGTGATTGTCGTGGTCTGCAACACTGGTGAAAGGATTTCAACCAAGTTGAATTGGATAGCGCCCGGATGGACGTTATTTCTAACTTAAGTCACTTTCGAATAAGATTATCAGGAATATCATAGAATACCTAGGTAGATTAACATGAGGTCAGTGGATAATAGAGACAGGTTTCTGTGAGCACACAAAAGCAAATTATTGAACGCGATTAAGAGGTCAACAAGACAAGGCGGCTCGGTAATGTGCGATGGCACATAAAGTTCCGACCCCGCCCATCCACAATTTTGGCATAATTGTCTAGCAAATGAGGAACAGATAGAAAAACCCAAAAATTATTTTTTGCGAAAAGTCTTTTTCAAAAAATTCTGTATGAACGATAAGATAGCCTCCAAAGCAAATAACTCAGTGGAGTTAAAAATTGATGCATTAGCTTGATGTAATATGTCAATATTATGAAAGCGAGTCAAGATGAACGTCAAAAACAAACAACAACAACAGCAACAAACATTATTTACATCAAAAAATTTTTTTCCCTCTTAAAAACTAAATTTAATAACAAAGTCAACATACCGTCAGATAAACCTAAAACTAAACAAAAATAACTAATAAATCACCAGAAACCATATGCGACCAGTCCATAAAAAGGTTTGGTAACAATTATACAAAAAAGAACAAAAACATTAAAGTGAAAAATATAACTTATTTTTTTGAAACAGTTAACTTGAAAGTAATAAATACCATTAGGAATCAATTAACATTACCACAAATTTACAATTACCACTGTTTCTAGAGAAGGGCATTAGGACCTGTCCTTCTTCATTCTTTAAAGCGGCTAAAATGAACAACAAAAAAAAAACAAACAAAATTTCAATTGAAACTTGCCAGAAAACGCTGCCAAAACCCTCGAGCCATATTTTGTCCCTCAAAATATATTCGATTGCGCCTTCATCAAACAGCTATAAAGTAGTACGTGTCCATTCATTAGTAAGACTAGGTAACAAGTAGACAAAAAAGCGAAGTGCTAAAGTATGAAATAATTTCAATTTTTTTTTCGAATAAAAATTACATTCAATGTCATAAAAGGCATTAATTACAAACAGAACTATTTGAATAGGGTCGTTTATTCAAAAAAAGGAAGCCCTCGAGACCTGCAGTTACCCAGAATATTTCTCGCATCTACAAAAAGAACGTCAAATAAGACAAAAAATCAAACTAATTTACATTTTTGTGAAAAACCGGTGTCGAAGCCACTAAGGTCATAACAAATTCATTAAAAAAAAGATTTTGGGACACCAATCCCTTTTATTCCCTTGACACCCATAATGTCATATTTGACCTGTAATGAAATAACGAGATTAGCTAACAAAAAGAAACATAAAAAGAACAAAATTGCGAAGTTAAAAAGTTTTTTTTTTTTAATTTTGGAAAACGATTGTTTTCAAAGTCATGAAAGCCATCAGCTATTTACTAATATCAGAATATCGGTTCTTCTATTCTTCCACGAAAAGCCAATGAAAGTTATCACTATGCAGGAAATTTCATACGACCGAAACGACAAAGTATAAATGACAGTTAAAAACAAAATTAAAAAATTCAATTGATTTCTTCAAGAAAGAGGCGTCGAGGCCGTTAAAACGATTATGTATATCATTCAGGATTTCAATATGTTCAATTGTGCTTTATTTTTAACGCTAATAATGTGACAAGAGAACTGTCAATAATGTGATAATGTGACAAAATTCGGAAACGTGAAAAACTGGCAAATATCGAAACAAACAAAAATCTGAAATCTTGTAGTATCAAAGCCAGAAAACAATAACTTCAGGCTTAAAACTGCAACCGAGAAGAAATGTTAAATCAGTAGAAAGAAGAAGCATTCTTTTTTTGCAGACACTAAGCTGGAAGTTGAACAAATTAAGAAAAAAGTAGAGGAAAACTTAATTAAGCCATTATTTATTGAAAAGTCAATTATTTTTAAAAGAAACGACCATAAACTTTCAAGTTAAAATTTAAATGGATTAGCTTGGAGCTTTTTAGTAAGCAAACTGGTTGGACCTATCACTCCTGAGCATTGATTCGATATGTTCTGTTTTTTATTTTTAAAGAAAGGGTCCTTTTTTTTTAAAAAAAAAGACCGACTGATTACAACCCGATTTCGTTGGGTGGTAGCAGTCCAAGAATGGCCCAAAACAAGCCCTGCTATTGCTTATTGTCCGTTAGGAACATTTGATTTTCGAATGTTGCAGATATAGATAATTTGTTAGTTGAAAACTCAAAATAAGTTCTGCATTTTTGATAATCAACGAGTAAAGTTAGCAAAAAAAGCAAAGTTTTAACTACAGAGCACTCTCAGCGTACTCTGAAGTAGAAATAGCCCCCCTCTGAGTCTACAAAGATTGTATGAGTGTTGTTTGGAGGTGTACTGTCGGCAAACTTAATCAAAACGGACTAAAGTAGCTTATTTCGTGCTGTTTTTGTTGAAAAAGGCTAAATTTTGAAATATTTATCCACATTTTTTGACCAAAAAAATTAAATCAAAACAATGAACAATGCTTGTTCGTCTTCAAAAATAAAATCAACGACACTATTCTTAAAAATTATAACAAATTTTAGCAAAATTGACGAAAATTTAGGCAAAAATTCCGGAAAATGTGAATAAAAACAACGGGAATTCACTCTACTTCTCTGAAGTTCTCAGAAGAAATTCAAAATAAGAAAAGCCGAGAAGATTTTTTATATTTAAAAATAAAATCAACAACAAGTTTTTAAAAAATGTTGACAAATTTTAGCAAAATTGGCGAAATTTTGGTCAAAAATTAGCGAAAATTCCGTAAAATGTGAATAAAAATCAACGGAATTCACACTATTTTCACAAAACTTTAAACCTCGATAACTCCCTGTAGAAAACGAAAATTAAAAAAATCTTTTTAATTCCATATTCTACGCTGGACGAGCTTTCTAATGATACCACTCTCAACTCTCTACGATGAATGTATCGATCGGCGAAAATTCACTGAACAAAAAAAAAAAACCCATTTGAGTATATAGTTCCCCCCCCCCTCAAGAGGGTCGGAACAATAATGATAGTGCCTGGACGAAATAGAGATGAGTTTAATTTTGACTCCCCAGCAAAGCTTCATTAGAATAAATCAGGTTATTTGTTTTTGTTATGAAACTTGCAAGAAAGAGAACTCTGATTAATTATGTGGTCATCTTAAAAAATCCAAATTATTGAGCCTCATTCATATCTTTAAAAAAATCTTAATCCTAAGGTTCTGCTCAAATTGCAATCTAAAAGATGTTGTTACACGTTTGAATTTTTTGTTTTGTTGTTCACTTGATGCCGCTTTTTGAGATAAGAAATTGACTCAAGAAATTAGCCTGGCCTACTGCCTCAATTTTCTTTCAAAAAGATCAAATTTTCTTTCTTTTTGATATCTAGTTATGCTCGATTACTATTTTCAACAACACAATCTTTTTTTATGGCTGACCGACAATATATTCAATTTATCTAATTTAAAAAATCACATTAGATATGCAGCAAAATTTTTCTGAAAAAACGCTTCATTAGATTAACTAGTACATCGGATTTTGAACTGCGAAAGTTCTAGTCAGAAAAATAATTTGTCATAAACATGTTCAAGTTTCGATTTTTTTAAAATATTTTCCCTTGGAAAAATAGTTTGTTGTCATCGTTCCCACCAAATTGTGGGGGGAGGAATTATATACTCAAATGGGTTTTTTTGTGTTCAGTCAATTTTGACCAGTCGATATGTTCATCGTAGAGAATTCAGACAAGTATCTTTACAAAGCCCGTTCAGCGTAGAAAATAAATATAAAAAGAATTTTTTATTTTTTTACAGTGAGTTATGGAGGTTTACAGTTGTTGGAAAAGTAGAGTGATTTCCGTTGTTTTGGTTAACATTTTCCGTAACTTTTGAACAAAATTTTGTCAATTTTGCGAAAACTTGTTAATATATTTTTTAAAAAAGTTATTGGTTTTACGTTTAAGGATAGAGAAGAGTTGCCAATTTGCTGTGTCCAATTTTTTTAATACTTTGCTAAACTTCAAGTTATATATATTAATATTTTCGAACTTGCAAGTTCATTGCAAGTGTTCCTTGAAATTAGGGACAGAAAACGATCTCAGCAAGGTATGACAATATTTATTATAAAGACTTAGCTTATCAATTTCTTGTCAAAGCATCCCATGTTTTTTTTTGAAAATCGAGATATTGTATTTCTTGGCAAGTTGTATAAAGTTTTGTTTCACTCAGATATCACAAATATCTGCAGAAATTTTTTCATGTTGACCTTTCTTGCTAGTCATACTGTACCAGGTTTACCCTTCCTAGAAGCCACAAACAAAACATCATGAGTGATTCCTGAAAACCATAAGTAAACGAATCCATCCAAGAAGGGGCAAGATTGCTTGCATGTTCTTGCTAAGGTCTCGAAATATCATAAATGGTCTCACATATGCTTTTTAAGTTTCCGTGGAAGATTGGTACCCCAAAACCCCATGGAAACCCCATGAAAAGGAGTGGTACCCCTTTTCCAAAGATATAATTTGACTTTTGGTCAATTGTATAGTTTCCAAGATTCAATTATGGTGGTTACCTATTGTTTTAAAGGCCCGTTTGTTATCTTATCTATGGTTGTTTCCGAGAAGCATTTTACTGCCTCGTCCATGTTTCCTGAGAAAAAAGTTAAGGCATCTACAGTTTCCTAATTTAGAGGTATCACATATGGCTGATTGATTGCCAGTTTTCCGGACGTGAAAAACAAAATTTAAAAGCCAGCGCCAACGAGTACATAATGTAAACTGAAACTAAGTTTCTATGTTGTTGTTTCTAACCACTTACTGTGTTGGAGCGATCGGCTCATCTGTTTGTTTTTTGTTCAGTCAATTTAGACCGATCAAAAAGATTGGAGTTAGAAAGAAAAAGACGTAACCAGAACGCACCTCAAAGGCAGAATACTTTAATCTGAGGATTTTTTTGAAATCTGTCTTTGCGAGCAGCCATCGCTGTTTAAAGTTTTCTGATTGTTTCACTGATTTTCAGTTTTTTTGTTAACTTTTTCCGGTATTTTTATCACAAAATTGTTTAAAAATGATCAAAATAATTGAATTGACTTCATAATTAGGGATAAAAAAGGTTGATGAACTATTTGACACAGCTTTTCTGCTAAATTTTTGCTGCCTTTTCGAATATTTAGCTTTCTCACAAAAACTCGTTTGTCTATCTTTTTTTCAAATTTATAAAATGGTGTTTCTATGTCTTTGAATATAACGTAATTCAGGACCAACAACTCTGAAGGGGTGATTGTCGTGGTCTGCAACACTGGTGAAAGGATTTCAACCAAGTTGAATTTGATAGCGCCCGGATGGACGTTATTTCTAACTTAAGTCACTTTCGAATAAGATTATCAGGAATATCATAGAATACCTAGGTAGATTAACATGAGGTCAGTGGATAATAGAGACAGGTTTCTGTGAGCACACAAAAGCAAATTATTGAACGCGATTAAGAGGTCAACAAGATAATGATAGTGCCTGGACGAAATAGAGATGAGTTTAATTTTGACTCCCCAGCAAAGCTTCATTAGAATAAATCAGGTTATTTGTTTTTGTTATGAAACTTGCAAGAAAGAGAACTCTGATTAATTATGTGGTCATCTTAAAAAATCCAAATTATTGAGCCTCATTCATATCTTTAAAAAAATCTTAATCCTAAGGTTCTGCTCAAATTGGAATCTAAAAGATGTTGTTACACGTTTGAATTTTTTGTTTTGTTGTTCACTTGATGCCGCTTTTTGAGATAAGAAATTGACTCAAGAAATTAGCCTGGCCTACTGCCTCAATTTTCTTTCAAAAAGATCAAATTTTCTTTCTTTTTGATATCTAGTTATGCTCGATTACTATTTTCAACAACACAATCTTTTTTTATGGCTGACCGACAATATATTCAATTTATCTAATTTAAAAAATCACATTAGATATGCAGCAAAATTTTTCTGAAAAAACGCTTCATTAGATTAACTAGTACATCGGATTTTGAACTGCGAAAGTTCTAGTCAGAAAAGTAATTTGTCATAAACATGTTCAAGTTTCGATTTTTTTAAAATATTTTCCCTTGGAAAAATAGTTTGTTGTCATCGTTCCCACCAAATTGTGGGGGGAGGAATTATATACTCAAATGGGTTTTTTTGTGTTCAGTCAATTTTGACCAGTCGATATGTTCATCGTAGAGAATTCAGACAAGTATCTTTACAAAGCCCGTTCAGCGTAGAAAATAAATATAAAAAGAATTTTTTATTTTTTTACAGTGAGTTATGGAGGTTTACAGTTGTTGGAAAAGTAGAGTGATTTCCGTTGTTTTGGTTAACATTTTCCGTAACTTTTGAACAAAATTTTGTCAATTTTGCGAAAACTTGTTAATATATTTTTTAAAAAAGTTATTGGTTTTACGTTTAAGGATAGAGAAGAGTTGCCAATTTGCTGTGTCCAATTTTTTTAATACTTTGCTAAACTTCTTGAATACGAGACTTTTTTAAATCAAAAAAGCTCCAAAAACGATTTTTATCCTACTTCGCTTAAATTTAGAGGAAGTAGAGACCTAACAGCTGTTGCCACAATCTTTGAGAACTCTAAAAAATGATAGTTATACGTTCGCTTCCAATAGGAGTTCCCTGTAATTAATTTTTTTGCCGGTTTTTTGAAAATAAACCTGATAATTATACAAAATGGTTGATTTATTTGTGGTTTCTTGAAATATTTCATTTGCAAATACATCTATAGTGCATATATAAAAATAATTAATTGTTTTTGTTGGAGGCGCAGGTCTGGAATCATCATGGATTTTTACAATCAATAATTTTTTGGATTATATTAGAGCGCTGTCTTTTTCAAAATTTTTTCGCAATATTGTTTTTTAATGTTGATTAGTGAAGACAATGATTTCAAATCAAATGCAAATCTATGACAGATCCTTTTAAAAGCAAAATAAGGCCATATGAAAACATAGTTTGTCTTCAGAGAAAAGCTCAAAGTTTTTATGGCTTTGACAATGTAATTTCGTAAACTTTAAATGGTTGCTTTTAGTTATAAAATAAACTGTCATTTTTTTGCAGCTTAATGACTACCACATATGAATTGAAGATTCAATTGGTTTCTAAAGAGCTGCAGGCGAGCTTATACAATCCCTTTAGTTGTTATCTAATGCCACTTATGACTTTGAATGTATTTGTTATCAGAAAATATCAGTGAATTTGTGAAATTTCACAATTTCTGTCCACATGTAGCTTGGTCTCAAAATATACAGGGGAAAATTTATTCAGAGTAAAGGAAAAAAAATTTACAATTATTCTATATATAACTAATGGTTTTTTGGCTTTCTTACTACGAAATTTAATAATTGTTTTGTGAATTTTTGTATATTTCCCTGTACTTGAGCTAGTTATTTATTCCGTTTTCAACTAATCATTTAAAAGTAACTCCAAATAGCATTGGGAAAATGCTCACAAAAAACATTTTGATTAACTATCCTGACTAGCTGATAGTTTTAACGACTGCGAAGCCGTTCTCTCACTATAATTGGATTTTTGTTTTTGCTTTTAATTGCGGTTCTTTCGTTTCGTACGGCATATTCCTGATAATCGAAAACTTTATCTGCTTCTATAGAAATTTAATTGAAACTTTTTACTGATTTCCGATTACAGCTAACGCTTTTAAAGACTTTCATTTGATTTTTTATCGGAAAATAATTTTATACGTCCCAATTTTTCACAATTTCCTCTATTTGGTGTTGTTATTTGTTCCCTTTTCACCTTATCACATTAAAGATAGCTCCAATTGTCATTGAAGAAACCAAACATTTTCAAGACAATCAAACACCTTGATTGCTTAAATTAGTGTTTGACTGAATCTATTTCCTCATTTCTGTTTAAAGCTACCGGTTTTAAAAATTCTCAATTATTTATTGAAAGAAAATATTTTTGCTATTGCCATTTTTTGTTCTCTTTGTCGTCAACAAGTAGCAAACTCTTAACATTGATCAATCTTATTACTTTTTTGTGGCTCTAAACAATATTTTTGCTGTTGGTTATGTTTTGACAGATATCTATAGAGCTTAGAAACGTGTTTTAATAAAAATTTTGTGAGTTTTCGATGCTGGTCAATCATTTTGGCTCTTTCTCTAATCTTTTCCATAAAGAAAATTTACCGGGAACACCCAGTTTAAAATTTTAAAAAAGACCCAAGCAAATCAATTAATCAATTTCGTGACTTTGGAGTCCTCAATGGTTTTCAATGTACTGTAGATAATGGCTTCAACACTGTGGCTTCTCTAATTTGTTTGTGAAATTTTGAGTTCTGCTCGTATTTGCAGTTTTTGTTGTTTTACGATTCGGCATATATATTAACAAGCACAAATGGTTTCCTGAGAAGTTACAATTGATCCGTTTTTGTTTTAAGTTGGAAGCTTATGGTTGGTTTGATTTTCCGAAAACTTTTGTTTTTAAAAAAATCAGTGGATTTTTGAACTTTGTCACTTCATCTCACTTCTTTCAAATTGTAGCTAGTTTCTGAACTACAGGTCGCATCCTCTTTCCAGTAAACCAAGATCCAATCTTTATATGTTTTATTTTCAACAAATGGTTTCTTTGATTTTCCGAAAAAAAACTAAGTTTCTATGTTGTTGTTTCTAACCACCTACTGTGTTGGAGCGATCGGTTCATCTGTTTTTTTTGTTCAGTCAATTTAAACCGATCAAAAAATTGGAGTTAGAAAGAAAAAGACGTAACCAGAACGCACCTCAAAGGCAGAGTACTTTAATCTGAGGATTTTTGGAAATCTGTCTTTGCGGGCAGCCATCGCTAATTAAAGTTTTCTGATTGTTTCACTGATTTTCAGTTTTTTTGTTAACTTTTTCCGGTATTTTTATCTCAAAATTGTTTAAAAATGATCAAAATAATTGAATTGACTTCATAATTAGAGATAAAAAGATTGATGAACTATTAGACACAGCTTTTCTGCTAAATTTTTGCTGCCTTTTCGAATATTTAGCTTTCTCACAAAAACTCGTTTGTCTATCTTTTTTTCAAATTTATAAAATGGTGATTCTATGTCTTTGAATATAACGCAATTCAGGACCAACAACTCTGAAGGGGTGATTGTCGTGGTCTGCAACACTGGTGAAAGGATTTCAACAATTTGAATTGGATAGCGCCCGGATGGACGTTATTTCTAACTTAAGTCACTTTCGAATAAGATTATCTGGAATATCATAGAATACCTAGGTAGATTAACATGAGGTCAGTGGATAATAGAGACAGGTTTCTGTGAGCACACAAAAGCAAATTGTTGAACGCGATTAAGAGGTCAACAAGATAATGATAGTGCCTGGACGAAATAGAGATGAGTTTAATTTTGACTCCCCAGCAAAGCTTCATTAGAATAAATCAGGTTATTTGTTTTTGTTATGAAACTTGCAAGAAAAAGAACTCTGATTAATTATGTGGTCATCTTAAAAAATCCAAATTATTGAGCCTCATTCATATCTTTAAAAAAATCTTAATCCTAAGGCTCTGCTCAAATTGGAATCTAAAAGATGTTGTTACACGTTTGAATGGCTGACCGACAATATGTTCAATTTATCTAATTTAAAAAATCACATTAGATATGCAGCAAAATTTTTCTGAAAAAACGCTTCATTAGATTAACTAGTACATCGGATTTTGAACTGCGAAAGTTCTAGTCAGAAAAATAATTTGTCATAAACATGTTCAAGTTTCGCTTTTTTTAATATATTCCCTTGGAAAAATAGTTCGTTTTCATCGTTCCCACCAAATTGTGGGGGGAGGAATTATATACTCAAATGGGTTTTTTTGTGTTCAGTCAATTTTGACCAGTCGATATGTTCATCGTAGAGAATTCAGACAAGTATCTTTACAAAGCCCGTTCAGCGTAGAAAATGGATATAAAAAGAATTTTTTATTTTTTTACAGTGAGTTATGGAGGTTTACAGTTGTTGGAAAAGTAGAGTGATTTCCGTTGTTTTGGTTAACATTTTGGTTAACTTTTGAACAAACTTTTGTCAATTTTGCGAAAACTTGTTAATATATTTTTTAAAAAAGTTATTGGTTTTTACGTTTAAGGATAGAGAAGAGTCGCCAATTTGTTTTGTCCAATTTTTTTAATACTTTGCTAAACTTCTTGAATACGAGACTTTTTTAAATCAAAAAAAGCTCCAAAAACGATTTTTATCCTACTTCGCTTAAATTTAGAGGAAGTAGAGACCTAACAGCTGTTGCCACAATCTTTGAGAACTCTAAAAAATGATAGTTATACGTTCGCTTCCATTAGGAGTTCCCTGTAATTAATTTTTTTGCCGGTTTTTTGAAAAATAAACCTGATAATTATACGAAATGGTTGATTTATTTGTGGTTTTTGAAATATTTCATTTGCAAATACATCTATAGTGCATATATAAAAATAATTAATTGTTTTTGTTGGAGGCGCAGGTCTGGAATCATCATGGATTTTTACAATCAATAATTTTTTGGATTATATTAGAGCGCTGTCTTTTTCAAAATTTTTTCGCAATATTGTTTTTTAATGTTGATTTGTGAAGATAATGATTTCAAATCAAATGCAAATCTATGACAGATCCTTTTAAAAGGAAAATAAGGCCATATGAAAACATAGTTTGTCTTCAGAGAAAAGCTCAAAGTTTTTATGGCTTTGACAATGTAATTTCGTAAACTTTAAATGGTTGCTTTTAGTTATGCAATAAACTGTCATTTTTTTGCAGCTTAATGACTACCACATATGAATTGAAGATTCAATTGGTTTCTAAAGAGCTGCAGGTGAGCTTATACAATCCCTTTAGTTGTTATCTAATGCCACTTATGACTTTGAAAGTATTTGTTATCAGAAAATATCAGTGAAGTTGTGAAATTTCCCAACTTCTGTCCACATGTAGCTTGGTCTCAAAATATACAGGGGAAAATTTATTCAGAGTAAAGGAAAAAATTTTTAATACAATTATTCTAAAAATAACTAATGGTTTTTTGGCTTTCTTACTACGAAATTTAATAATTGTTTTGTGAATTTTTGTATATTTCCCTGTACTTGAGCTAGTTATTTATTCCGTTTTCAACTAATCATTTAAAAGTAACTCCAAATAGCATTGGAAAAATGCTCACAATAAACATTTTGATTAACTATCGTGACTAGCTGATAGTTTTAACGACTGCGAAGCCGTTCTCTAACACAAATTGGATTTTTGTTTTTGCTTTTAATTGCGGTTCTTTCGTTTCGTACGGCATATTCCTGACAATCGAAAACTTTATCTGCTTCTATAGAAATTTAATTGAAACTATTTACTGATTTCCGATTACAGCTAACGCTTTTAAGGACTTTCATTTGATTTTTTATCGGAAAATAATTTAATACGTTCCAATTTTTCACAATTTCCTCTATTTGGTGTTGTTATTTGTTCCCTTGTCACCTTATCACATTAAAGATAGCTCCAATTGTCATTGAAGAAACCAAACATTTTCAAGACAATCAAACACCTTGATTGCTTAAATTAGTGTTTGACTGAATCTATTTCCTCATTTCTGTTTAAAGCTACCGGTTTTAAAAATTCTCAATTATTTTTTGAAAGAAAATATTTTTGCTATTGCCATTTTTTGTTCTCTTTGTCGTCAACAAGTAGCAAACTCTTAACACTGATCAATCTTATTACTTTTTTGTCGCTCTAAACAATATTTTTGCTGTTGGTTATGTTTTGACAGATGTCTATAGAGCTTAGAAATGTGTTTTAAAAAAATTTGTGAGTTTTCGATGCTGGTCAATCATTTTGGCTCTTTCTCTTATGTTTTTCATAAAGAAAATTTACCTGGAACACCCAGTTTAAAATTTTAAAAAAGACCCAAGCAAATCAATTAATCCATTTCGTGACTTTGGAGTCTTTAATAGTTTTCAATGTACTGTAGATAATGGCTTCAACACTGTGGCTTCTCTAATTTGTTTGTGAAATTTTGAGTTCTGCTCGTATTTGCAGTTTTTGTTGTTTTACGATTCCGCATATATATTGACAAGCACAAATGGTTTCCTGAGAAGTTACAATTGATCCGTTTTTGTTTTAAGTTGGAAGCTTATGGTTGGTTTGATTTTCCGAAAAATTTTGTTTTTAAAAAAATCAGTGGATTTTTGAACTTTGTCACTTCATCTCATTTCTTTCAATTTCTTAGCTTAGTCTCGGAACTACAGGTCGCATCGTCTTTCCAGAAAACCAAGATCCAATCTTTATATGTTTTATTTTCAACTAATGGTTTGTTTGATTTTCCGAAAAAGTTTGTTTTTAAAAAAATCAGTGGATTTTTGAGCTTTGTCACCTCATCTCATTTCTTTCAATTTTGTGGCTTAGTTTCTGAACTACAGGTCGCATTGTCTTTCCAGTAAAACAAGATCCAATCTTTATATGTTTTATTTTCAACTAATGGTTTATTTGATTTTCCGAAACAGTTTGTTTTTAAAAAAATCAGTGGATTCTTGAGCTTTGTCACTTCATCTCATTTCTTTCAATTTTGTAGCTTAGTCTCTGAACTACAGGTCTCATCGTCTTTCCAGTAAACCAAGATCCAATCTTTATATGTTTTATTTTCAACTAATGGTTTCTTGGCTTTGGTACATAAGAAAAGTGTGACTTTTTTGATAAATGCACATTCTGAGTTTTTTTTGATTCTTGTTCCTATTATCAAACTAAGAACGTGACCCAATTGACGCTACAAATGTGCAAAAAAACGATGTTTCATATTCTCAATGAATAGCCTATGGTTTCAACGGCTGCTGCTCCGCGTTCTTGTTAAGTTCAATTGTTCTTTGTTTTGCCGTTGTTTTTGCATTCATCTGACTTTTAAGGAATAACGACCGGTCTCAACAGCTATCTATGACGTATTAATTATCCTTTTTAATGAGCCGAGTTGATACGAAGTGGTTTCAACCAATTCGAAATTGGTTATATTCAAAAATAGAAACCTTTTTTTTATCTTTGTCCTTTTTGCTCTTCTTTGTCGGAGTGTCGCCGATTTACGTTATTGAGAGGTCTTATATCTTATCCAATGAACATCTAAAGATGTACTGGTTGAATTGTTTAGATCATATCTTATCCGATTCCTTTTACATTTTGTTATTAAGGTCTTTTTTATATATAGTCATTGAGTTTTGGTCGTAATCAATGTTGCCGTTATTTATTTTTGAGTGCGTCTCGGCCAGTACCCTCATTGATGGCAAGTCTAATCGGCTCTCTAATCTAGCACCTTTTTTCCACTTAATTGTTTGTTGAAAGATATGTGAATTCTTGAAAATTTTCTTTTTCCTCCTCATTTGGTAGACAATTAAATCAAAAAAAGCTCCAAAAACGATTTTTATTCTACTTCGCTTAAATTTAGAGGAAGTAGAGATCTAACAGCTGTTGCCACAACCTTTGAGAACTCTAAAAAAATAGTTATACGTTCGCTTCGAATAGGAGTTCCCTGTAATTAATTTTCTTTGCCGGTTTTTTGAAAAATAAACCTGATAATTATACAAAATGATTGATTTATTTGTGGTTTCTTGAAATATTTCATTTGCAAATACATCTATAGTGCATATATAAAAATAATTAATTGTTTTTGTTGGAGGCGGAGGTCTGGAATCATCATGGATTTTTACAATCAATAATTTTTTGGATTATATTAGAGCGCTGTCTTTTTCAAAATTTTTTCGCAATATTGTTTTTTAATGTTGATTAGTGAAGACAAGGATTTCAAATCAAATGCAAATCTATGACAGATCCTTTTAAAAGCAAAATAAGGCCATATGAAAACATAGTTTGTCTTCAGAGAAAAGCTCAAAGTTTTTTTGGCTTTGACGATGTAATTTCGTAAACTTTAAATGGTTGCTTTTAAATAAGCAATAAACTGTCATTTTTTTGCAGCTTAATGACTACCACATATGAATTGAAGATTGGTTTCTAAAGAGCTGCGGGTGAGCTTATACAATCTTTTTAGTTGTTATCTAATGCCACTTATACTTGAACTACTAGAATGCCACTTAGACTTTGAAAGTATTTGTTATCAGAAAATATCAGTGAAGTTGTGAAATTTCCCAACTTCTGTCCACATGTAGCTTGGTCTCAAAATACAAAGTGGAAAATTTATTCAGAGTAAAGGAAAAAATTTTTACTACATTTATTCTAAAAATACCTAATGGTTTTTTGGCTTTCTTACTACGAAATTTAATAATTGTTTTGTGAATTTTTGTATATTTCCCTGTACTTGAGCTAGTTATTTATTCCGTTTTCAACTAATCATTTAAAATTAACTCCAAATAGCATTGGAAAAATGCTCACAATAAACATTTTGATTAACTATCGTGACTAGCTGATAGTTTTAACGACTGCGAAGCCGTTCTCTAACAAAAATTGGATTTCTGTTTTTGCTTTTAATTGCGGTTCTTTCGTTTCGTACGGCATATTCCTGACAATCGAAAACCTTATCTGCTTCTATAGAAATTTAATTGAAACTTTTTACTGATTTCCGATTACAGCTAACGCTTTTAAGGACTTTCATTTGATTTTTTATCGGAAAATAATTTTATACGTCCCAATTTTTCACAATTTCCTCTATTTGGTGTTGTTATTTGTTCCCTTTTCACCTTATCACATTAAAGATAGCTCCAATTGTCATTGAAGAAACCAAACATTTTCAAGACAATCAAACACCTTGATTGCTTAAATTAGTGTTTGACTGAATCTATTTCCTCATTTCTGTTTAAAGCTACCGGTTTTAAAAATTCTCAATTATTTATTGAAAGAAAATATTTTTGCTATTGCCATTTTTTGTTCTCTTTGTCGTCAACAAGTAGCAAACTCTTAACATTGATCAATCTTATTACTTTTTTGTGGCTCTAAACAATATTTTTGCTGTTGGTTATGTTTTGACAGATATCTATAGAGCTTAGAAACGTGTTTTAATAAAAATTTTGTGAGTTTTCGATGCTGGTCAATCATTTTGGCTCTTTCTCTAATCTTTTCCATAAAGAAAATTTACCGGGAACACCCAGTTTAAAATTTTAAAAAAGACCCAAGCAAATCAACAAATCCATTTCGTGACTTTGGAGTCTTTAATGGTTTTCAATGTACTGTAGATAATGGCTTCAACACTGTGGCTTCTCTAAATTGTTGGTGAAATTTTGAGTTCTGCTCGTATTTGCAGTTTTTGTTGTTTTACGATTCGGCATATATATTAACAAGCACAAATGGTCTCCTGAGAAGTTACAATTGATCCATTTTGGTTTTAAGTTGGAAGCTTATGGTTGGTTTGACTTTCCGAAAACTTTTGTTTCTAAAAAAATCAGTGGATTTTTGAACTTTGTCACTTCATCTCATTTCTTTCAAATTGTAGCTTAGTTTCTGAATTACAGGTCGCATCCTCTTTCCAGTAAACCAAGATCCAATCTTTATATGTTTTATTTTCAACAAATGGTTTCTTTGATTTTCCGAAAAAGTTTGTTTTTAAAAAAATCAGTGGGTTTTTGAGCTTTGTCACCTCATCTCATTTCTTTCAATTTTGTAGCTTAGTTTCTGAACTACAGGTCTCATCGTCTTTCCAGTAAACCAAGATCCAATCTTTATATGTTTTATTTTCAACTAATGGTTTCTTGGCTTTGGTACATAAGAAAAGTGTGACTTTTTGATAATTGCCCATTCTGAGTTTTTTTGATTCTGCTTCCTATTATCAAACTAAGAACGTGACCCAATTGACGCTACAAATGTGCAAAAAAACGATGTTTCATATTCTCCATGAATAGCCTATGGTTTCAACGGCTGCTGCTCCGCGTTCTTGTTAAATTCAATTGTTCTTTGTTTTGCCGTTGTTTTTGCATTCATCTGAATTTTAAGGGTTAACGACAGGTCTCAACAGCTATCTATGACGTATTAATTAGCCTTTTTAATGAGCCGAGTTGATACCAAGTGGTTTCAACCAATTCGAAATCGGTTGTATTCAAAAATAGAAACGTATTTTTGATCTTTGTCCTTTTTGCTCTTCTTTGTCGGCGTGTCACCGATTTACGTTATTGAAAGGTCTTATATCTTATCCAATGAACATCTAAAGATGTACTGGTTGAATTGTTTAGATCATATCTGATTCCTTTCACATTTTGTTATTAAGGTCTTTTTTATATATAGTCATTGAGTTTTGGTCGTAATCAATGTTGCTGTTATTTATTTTTGAGTGCGTCTTGGCCAGTACCCTCATTGATGGCAAGTCTAATCGGCTCTCAAATCTAGCACCTTTTTTCCACTTAATTGTTTGTTGAAAGATATGTGAATTCTTGAAAGTTTTCTTTTTCCTCCTCATTTGGTAGACAATTAAATCAAAACGTGGATGCGGAGGGTCGGAACATCATGCGCAAACGCACATTACCGAGCCTTCTTGCTGCATTTTTTCGAGAGAGAAATGTTCTTTTCATGTCAGGCAATGGAGTTATTTCCCAGTTGTGAAGTTATGAGCCATCAAGTCAGGCGATCGCAAAAATTTTATCCAACTTGTAGAAAATATACGCCAAAAACATTGATAACTTAAAGTTTTAAGCCGGAAATTACATCACGCTATAGAGATCAGCAAGTTTACATCAAATTTGCAACATTATTCTCCCAAACTAGGCCGATAATTCTGATTACACTAAAGAGTGAAACCAATGAGTCTATCAGCACTGATTTCAAATTGTAGTTAGACGAATCCCATTTTGATATAGACCTGGAGTTCGATGCAGTAAATGCAATAAAAACTTGAAACGTTGGTAACGAAAATTGTATCCCGAAATTTTGCAGCATTTATTATGCAGTGTTTATTATTTTTGCAGCAGAAAAAAATATGCAGCATTTATTATGTGATATATCAAAATTAACATACTTACGAATAGCTTCTTTCTCTGGCCAGCTTTGGATCATAGTTTCTATAGCTCGATAAGCGCTGTTGATATAATCTCGAATTAGTCTCATGTTTCAAATACCCAGTTCAATTTTCAAAAGAAATAAACATTATAAAGATTACATTGAATGGTATTTTGAGTGTTAAAAGGTCAACTTCTGTCTGTGTGTATACGCCACAAAAAAGGAAGAAGTGGTTTATTTTTATGATGAAGATTAAGAATATAAGGGGTCGTATAAGGGTCGGAAGAAAAAGCGACTGAAGGAAAATTTGAAGTTTTTGGTTTCCATCAAAATGGCGCGCGGGGTAATTTAATAGCTTCCTATATTAAATTGACTGTCAGTAACCGTTATCTCTGATTAATTGATCAGTTCGGGCACAAAGTTGTTTTAACATTTGAAAAGTCGTGTTTTAGTAGTGAATATTTGTTTTTTGAGATTATTACCAATAAATATGAACAAAGAGATAGAATGAATCAATTGTCTTTCTAAGGCTCAGACTTGCTTTACTTGAGATTAGACGGGGCTTAATTTAATGACGTGATCAAGAGGCCACTGGGTGCACAGGAGGCTAATTAAAGATGACATCAGCTGTTCTAGCGTGGGTGGGGTTTGGGGACCTTTCCTGACAGACCCAAAAAGATTCTTCATCAGGTCGAGAAAAATACTGCGAGGTACAAAATGACTTATGGCGCAAAACGACCGCCGGGTTTGACTGGGGCTGTGAGGGAGGGGAGGGGAGGGCGAGGAGTTTGTTCATTTAAGTATGTAGATATAGAATAGTATAATAATTTACTTACGAATGACCTCCTTATCAGGAACATGAATTATTTTAGTCTCAATTCGTTGGTAGAGTAGGTTGAAACAGTCACGAAATGGCTTCATATTTCACGCTCAATTGACTCAAGGTAAACTGAACTTTTAAAACAACCACACAAAGAAAATTTGTCTGGCAGATAATTGGGAAATCTTTCTGATTGGCTATTTTTTCAAAAGGGAGCCTTTTGAATACTTCTTATAAAAAGGAAAACTTGGCTGTTAATTGCAGAATGGCTAAGAACAATTTATAATCAGCTTTGTTTTCAAATCCAAACGATTAAAGAGGAAAATTGGACGATGAGTGAGAGAAAGTAAATTCTGATGTAACTTGGGCTCAGGTATTATTGGGGATTTCGTGTCTGGATTTTGCTGATGTAATTTGAGACTGACAATGTAGTAAGGGATAAATGGTGATATTATTTGCGAGTGCTTTTTAATTATTGATTGAAACCCATTTGTTATTTTCCCTGAATGCTAACAGCAGCAGTACTCAAGACAATAATACAAAATAATGCGATGAAGGGGGGAGCAGCATTTGTCTGAGTTTTAAAGAAAACAGGAAGGCTTATTTTTTATTCTTCGCTAATTTGTTCTACAAATGTCAAAATATACATCTACGCTCAGTAATTAGCGAAAAGAATTGGAGTAGAAAAAATGGTAATATTGTGGCAAAATATGTGCTTTTAGGAAATGGGGGAGGGGGTTGAAAAAACTAAAACTGAGTAATTCACAGTATGGCATTAAGTATGGTAATGCGTCGTAACATAATACGTGCTTTTTCGCCTGTCAAATGGCTAAACAAGGCACATAGGCTATATAATGAAGAATGTGGGAATACGAGAGAGAGAAAACGTAAATAAACGGCATACTAAAAACTAAGCAGCGCCAACTAAACTCAACAAAATATCTCCTCTATCTATCTATATATACCTATACCTTAATACACAGAGCAGTAATTGGAAAAGAAAATAATACTGCATGCCCATTAAAGTTTTTTCCGTCTATTTTTGCTTGCGGAAAGAATCTATAGAGTTAACTGTTTGGTATTTATAGTCGACATTTGTGGGTTGGTTGATGATTATTTTTGTGCTTCAGGTGGAGTTATTCCTGCCTCAAGCGCCCAATTTGAACAAAAGCGCCATCGCTTGTCTGTGTCTATGTTTATGAAAGCGGAAATCATTTGCCCATTTCGCAAATAGAGAAGACCGCACAATAGTCCTCCCAAATCAAACAAACAATAATATCTCCTTCCTTATTTTTCCTAATCAGCAAAAACAACAAAAATGCCTAGATCAATAGAATTACCAAAAATTGGCAACAGTTTGTAAAATTTTTCTTTTACAAAACAGAAGCAAAATACGAAATATTTGCAATATGGCGCCGGGAATAACTTCAGTCTGTTTTTTGCTCATGGCTATTTTTGAGACTGTCAATCAAGTGATTAAGCCTAGCGGTCAAACACCAGAGGTCAACAAATGGTATAAATAGTCCCAAAAGTGGGGGATTTAATCAGCAAATTGTGGATTAAGTCCCGTGAAGTGATTGAGGGAAAATAATGGCACCGGAGGGAAAGTGGATGGAAAACTCAGCTTGACAATAGGACCAGTGGTGGATAAGGAGAGAGAGAGATAGAGGGGGGGGGGGGGGGGTCTTGTTGTCAGAATGAACAAACGGCGGTTTAAGGAATGCAATTATTCTTAAGCAACCAACAAAGAGGATCTAAGCCCACATTGGGCAGGTGGCAATTAGGACAAACAAAGCAGAAGACGATCGATCTATTTGAAAGAGAGGAGGGGTTTATCGCACGGATGGTGTTAGACATAACAAAACACTGATACCCAAGTTCAAAATTTTAATTTGCTTTTGTTAATGTTCGAAAGGTTTTTCAGTTATTGTGATGAGGCTAAGTCTCCTGTTAATAACTTAAACGTTTGTAATATAATTGAGTAGCCAACAGACGCCGAACGTACAGTCTATAGAGTACTTCAGTTGGGTTATAACGTGGATAACAAATACCTCAAATCAAATCCGTTTCAAAATATGATTTTCTAAAAGAGAATCCTGACGGAGCTATAAGCCAGAATTGTAAGTATATCTGTGGTATAGTATGACATTGTATTAAAGAGGGGGCTTGATTTGGGTACACCAAAACTTTTTAATTTTAGGTTATTTTAATTTAGTGCATTTTTTTAATCATCTGGTTCTAATTCCATTGTCAATTTCCATTGTAATTCATTGGTTCTAATTCCACTTCGTCGTTTATTTTCGCCGAGGGGGAAAAATGGTATAGTAGGACATTGTATTAAAAAAGGGGCTAATGATTTGGGTACACCAAATCTGTTTAATTTTAAGTTATTTTAGTTTAGTTCATTTTGTTTATCATTTAGTTCTAATTCCATTGTCATTTTCCTGTTGGAAGATCAAATCTTCATATTTCACGTTTATTTAATTTGTTTACAAAATTTGTCTGAAAATTTCCTCTGTTCATGTAGTCTTGTGACTTGAGTTGCCGCGTTTGGAGATATTTTGATGTGATCAAATTGTTGATCAAATTTAGTTAATTTTCATTTCCTCATTCTGCTCAATTCGTAATTCAAGTTTAGTTGCCTCTCTTTATTCTCAATTCCCTCCGCCAAGCACTCAATTGTATTCAAACAACTTATAGTCGTAATTCGCTAAGCAAAATACTAATATATAAACTAGAGCTAAAATCGTGCCGCCAATTGCACGCATATTTATCACTCAGAAAAACGAATTCTCTTATTTCAAATTTAATAGCGAATTCGCTCCGCGAAGTAGCATATAATTAAGAACCATAAATCCTACACTTTGGCACCGCTATTTCACCCCGAATACAGTAACGAAATTTGTATGACATGGCGCAGCCAGCTCGTGAATCTCGAAAAACACCGTTGTCGATAGAGCCATTTTGGGAACGACCAATTGAACAAATATTTAGATTTGGAGACAGTCCATTGGGAGGAACTAATTTCTGAAGAAAATTGGGATGTAGACGCTAGAAGCGACACAGAACTGGAACACAACTGGGACAAACTTAGCAAAGATGCGACCCAAAGAAAGAACGCCGACCCAGAAAAAGAGTCTAGATTGATCACTCATCCTGATGTTGGTCTGCCAATGCCACGGACAGAGACTTCTTTATCAGTTAATATAGCTAAGAAAAAACCGAGGACTAAAAGCTCGAAGAAAAGTCTTGATGGACTTTACGAGGCACATGGTTCCTCAGTATTCAAGACGGATGCATATACTTCTGTTATCAAAGAACCAGGTAAAAGAAAAGTCATGATCCGCAACTCTGATTTGGCGAAATTTGCGACTAAGGCAGAGCGCCAAACAGAACTCCAAATTTACGCAAATAGGAGACCAAAAGTACCCTCCGAGAAAATAACGGAAGAATTAATAAACCAACATGCGAATGAGGCAAGGAAGAAATTAGAGGGAAATAAGAGAATGAAACATAGAAAGATCGCCGATGATACCAGTGCTGTATCATCCATTCATTCAAACGTTACGAGAGCATTAAGAGTGAGAATGCCGACAAAACCCAGAAGAACAGTAGTACCAGCACCGCCACAGCCACCCTCAGAAAACCTAAGTGATTTCGCGCCGCTAATGGCGCTTCCATTGACATCAATTGTAATTGCGGAGCCACCCTCAAGACCAAAAAGGAAAGCCGCTACCAAAGCATCTGCAGCAATACAGCCATTAAAAAGAAAAAGATCTTCCCCGTCATTTACGGAATCAGACGAATCATTAGCGTCTGTCCAAACATGCCCTCCAACAACTTCCTCGTCTACAGCACCTTCACAAAACAAAAGAAGGCAGCTAATTAAACAGACTCAAATTCGAAATAAGTCGATTGCATATTCAATCAAGAAAGTCGCAGCTCAGAGCCAAGATGTGGAAACAGACTATACAGTAGGACAATGTTCTCCTGTACAGACTTATCCGACCCAGTATTATGTTTCACCAAATTACGAGGGACCCGAAACGTCCATGACAGTCGGCCAAGCTAAGAGACTATATGAAAGTAATTCAGATTAAAACGTGCAAAAAACATAAGAGTATTATTTATAGTACTCAGTAAATATGTTATTAATTTTCTGATAAACCACTTCGTCGTTTATTTTCGCCGAGGGGGAAATATGGTAGTAGGACATTGTATTAAAAAAGGGGCTAATGATTTGGGTACACCAAATCTGTTTAATTTTAATTTATTTTAGTTTAGTTCATTTTGTTTATCATTTAGTTCTAATTCCATTGTCATTTTCCTGTTTGAAGATCAAATCTTCATATTTCACGTTTATTTAATTTGTTTACAAATTTTGTCTGAAAATTTCGTCTGTTCATGTAGTCTTGTGATTTGAGTTGCCGCGTTTGGAGATATTTTGATGTGATCAAATTGTTGATCAAATTTAGTTAATTTTGATTTCCTCATTCTGCTCAATTCGTAATTCAAGTTTAGTTGCCTCTCTTTATTCTCAATTCCCTCCGCCAAGCACTCAATTGTATTCAAACAACTTATAGTCGTAATTCGCTAAGCGAAATACGAATATATAAACTAGAGCTAAAATCGTGCCGCCAATTGCACGCATATTTAGCACTCAGAAAAACGAATTCTCATATTTCAAATTTAATAGCGAATTCGCTCCGCGAAATAGCATATAATTAAGAACCATAAATCCTGCACTTTGGCACCGCTATTTCACTCCGAATACAGTAACGAAATTTGTATGACAATATCAACTGAAACAAGCTGCATAAATCATTATTTTTAGCTGACATGGCCATAATCCGGAAACCCAGATAGCAGAACACTGGGAGAAGTTTGCACAACAGTGCCATGAAATACGTTGCGTATCCCAACAAGGAGGATCGTGAATCTGTTGGATTCGTGATGGTGCGACACTATTGGTAACATGATCACCACCAAGATATAGACTGAATATTTTACCTGTCGTTATCAAGGCCATCTGCCGTTCAATTCTCTTAATCGTGTGTACCATTCAGGTACTTAAAAATGAGTATTTAACTTTATTGTCTTACGACATGCCTTTTTAACCATAACACCATTGATAATAAGGCGTTGCGAGCAGAACAAAAAATCCCATAAAACTTAAACATGCTCCAATTTATTCAGGAATACGGTCACGAGTCAGAAACAAAGTACAAAGACTACTTGGATAAGTTCTGCCAATATATGATATTGGCATCCCAAAGAGAAGGCCCAGAAAGCAAGAATTCTGAAAACATTTGCCGGAGAAAAACTCTGAAACAAGTCGGCTGAAAAATGGCGAAAAGACAACGAATCGGACTTAAAACTCCAGCACATCTGCAACGAGAACGTAGTTAAAGGCAAACTAGCCGAAAGTACTGATTCAGTGAAACAACAAGTCGTGGATTAATGCTGTACCAGAGCTCTGATCGTGCCATCTCTTAGACTTGGCAATTCTTAGATCAAGTCGTAAGTCTTGCCAAGTCTTGAGTCAAACCTTGGTCAATACTTGACAATTCGTGTGCAAG
This sequence comes from Convolutriloba macropyga, assembly GCF_964194025.1. Classification (NCBI taxonomy): domain Eukaryota; kingdom Metazoa; phylum Xenacoelomorpha; order Acoela; family Convolutidae; genus Convolutriloba; species Convolutriloba macropyga. The sequence continues at coordinate 27,013,110 of NC_134468.1, read as the reverse complement.
TCTTAGCAAAGACTTAACAAGTCTTGGCCAAAGCTTGACAAGTTTTGGATCAAGTATTGTGCAGTTTTTATTGTTGGTGTGTTTTCGTTCGGTAACGAAAGAAAAAGGCAGCCACTAACAGTGGCCTGCATAAAAATCTCTCCCAAGAGAAAAAAGAAGCACAGAACAACACGAGCGCTTCCACAAAGTTCACTTGATAGGTAATGAAAAAACTCTGATATCACCCGAAGATACCAATCATGGCCACTTTTTCTGCCCCTTGAAAAAAATTTGTGGCGAAGTTATGGGGCATTTTGGTATATGCTCAATTCAGAAATATAGCTTGGTTCGATTAGCAAAATTATCATAAAAAAATTATTCTTAAGACTCTACTTTGCTTAATTGTGCAATAATCAAGACTTGACCAAGAATTGACTTAGATTTGAAAAGTCTTGAGCAAGTCTTGACATGTCTTCACAAGTCTTAAGACTTGAGATAAGACGCGATCAGTGCTGATTTGCCAACTCAGGTCTTGTATTTCACTGAAAAAGTACTGATCAAGACTTGAAATTCGTTCCGAGTACTGATCAGGAAATCATGGACTTATCCACAGCAGAAACTTGAGAAAAGAGCAACTTTGAAAAAAATTTTATCTTCAATTTCTTGGACTACGCGAATCAGGTCGAAAGCAAACAATGCTATCAGCTACTTCGACGAGCAACAATGCCATGACAATCTTGGACGGGATGAAATCTCTACTTTTCAAACAAAATTCAAATTATTTTTGACATCAATAGGTAATTGGGCAGCAATTAAAAACGAGGAAAGCACACTGTTTTTATCAAAAAGATCAAATAGTGAATCTATAAAATTAACTACTTCAGTTTGCCTTTGTCCATGCCACCAACAAGTTGCATATGATCGCTCTAACAAACGCTCATTTAATACAAAACGCAAGACGGAAACTGACAATCTCACTAACTGAAAGTACTCGGAGCTCAAAAGTTTCGACAATCTTGGATTATGTTTTCATATGCATCATAAATTACACGTCCTCCAATCTACAGTAGGTTTCCCAATCTCAAGGCTCAGATATGTCAGCCATGCGTCTTTTATAGCCAAATCGATCTACAAAAGACAACCATTATACAGAAAAAATCGAAGGTGAAAGAAAGGACTACTCTAAAGAGAACGACCAACCAGAAACGCTCAGCCAAGACACCATCAGATCAAAGAACAAACAACTCCATGACTTGATATCAAAGCCCAACAACGACATCAATATCGTGAGTAAGACAATACAACACACTTTCAAGCCAAATTAAAATACAAATTGGTCACCAATAAATCTGCGGTAACAACTAAGAGCAAAAAATGCAAGCTGAGATTACCAAAAAGAGCAACTAGTGAATATATGAACTATTCACCTCGTTTCACCCTAATCCAAAACAGCAGCGTCTTACATATAGTCTATCTGGAAAGCACTCACTTGATTCCAAAAATAAAAAGAAAAAGCTGTCGAGACATGTTAGGAAACTCTAAGAAGGATAGAAAGTGGGACGAAGATTACATAGGCTCACTAAGTGTGGAGATAAACCCCAAGGAATACAGACTAAGCTATAAAAAAAATTAACACCAAGTAATCCACCATAAACTCCGCATACGAAGATATGTTTCCCAAACTCTCGGGTTACCCAAATCCAGCTATAAACGATAGCCGAGATACAGAACCAATTTGGGAATGTGCATGAACGGATAACAAACAACCCATGCAGCTCAACAACACTGCCACAAAATCCACGAGAGCTCAATCAAAACAAAGAATGTACAACTGGAATAGACAGAAAGTACAGTACCTAAACGTAGCTCACTTACCCATCAAAAACGACATGGTTACAGACATGGGGATAGTCATGGTACGTGATGAAGTTGATTATCACAAAAGGACTCTACACCCCGCATAAATAGGGAACACCGATACGAAAGAGAGCGCAATATTAGCGTACTGGCCAACAAAGGACTCTGAAATCAAAAGTAGAGCCAACAAAGAAAGGCCTAACGTGCATTAGTTTGGTTAAAAACATGCATAAAAAACGAAATAACAAAAATGTCATTTGAAAAACTGAAGCGCCATTAACCATTACCTTTTACGCACTTTCTGAAATTAAAGAAAAACGACTTCATCATCAGTATTGGGAGACAGATTTAAAACATCGATGATATTTAAATCATAATTAAACAAGGGATACGCATTGCAATTAATTTTTTTAAGGACATTACCACATAATTGCTCTAACACGAATCAATAACCGTCTACCATGCAGGCCGGTTTGTTGCCAGATATAAAAACATTTCAGGCCAGAATTTTTGTATTTAAAAACGTTGAATGGACAATTGACACAATCAGCAAATATTTTAATTTTTTTCAAAATTTGTATGCTCCTCGGGACAGCATGAGAAATATATTACAGTTACTATGATTCTCGTACAACTCTTCATTAATTCAAATGCTCCGAAAAAAAATAACGGGTCCCAATTTGAATATTACCTATTTATTTTTTCAAACCAATCAGTGTTATTATAAGCAATACACAAACTGAGATTTTCAAAATTGCCTGAGACAGATCTGGCAAGATTTTCTGAGTGAGAGCAAATCCTCCATTAAAATCAAATTTGATAACCAACCACAGAAAAAGAAACTCTAGATGAAGCTCAGGAATATTGATTATTTCTTTAGAAAAAAAACCAATAAAAACAGAAAAAAAATTTTTAAAAAAATTTAAAGATGAAGAAGAAATCAATAAATCAATTAGAATTTGTCTTCAAACGGAATAACCAAAAAACAGTAAAAAGTAAGGACATCCGTCTTACAAACATGAAAAAAATAATCTCCAGAAAAACGAAACATCAACAAGTAAATCAAAGAAATGTCCGTCTGGATCCAACCCAACCAGAGGTCGGATACCATGACACAGGCTATTGACCAGACCTCATGAATGGATACTCCACGTTCATTTCAGTCGTGGCAAGTGAGAAGAAAAACGACTCTCCAGTAGGCAGATGACACAAAAGAAACGAAAAACCACTTATAGCTTCGGATGACTTGAGCCAATTAGGTACTTGTAATCTACGCAAACAGGATCCCAATCATCACGCAAAATCAAAAATTACCAGCCAAAATCTCGGAAAAAATAAACTGAAGCCGGAACTATCTAAAATTTAACGGGTAATACAGATTCATATCTACAGCAACAAACTCACGTAGACAAGCAACAACTACATACTTGGCATATATCTACTAAACCTATGAGTAGGCACTCGAACTACACGGCGAAAAATGAGCCAATTCTAACAAGCAAAAAACTAAATAGATTTGCTAAGCACAGACAATTTTTTACAGAAAAGTGGGACAAGCGGAAAAAATAACCATACAACTAAACTAGGTTTCTGAGAATGTGTTGGTAATAGGACCATAACCTTAGGCCGAAAATTGGAAAAGGGGATTGAAACAGACACCAGTCTGGAAGAACAACACAATGGGGTAACAAAAATAAACAAACAAACATACAAAAACCAAAATTCAACTCATTTATATTAAACTCTATACCATTTAGTTATTTTACACTGAGTTTTTCTCCTGCTATGCGACAAGTTTTTACCGTATCATCATTCATAGCCGGATTATTAAAAAGTTTACCTTATTTTCGTCAAACTTCAGTAAAAAAAAAGCTTCTTTAAAAAGGATAAAACAATTTTAATTACTCGAAAGAAGTTACAAACCAAACAAAACGAAAAAAGTAGTTTTAAACCAAAAGTTTTCCAAAAAGTTACGTGTTGTCCAAATCCATACAACTGATCTAATACAAATCAAATAACAAAATAAAGGAACATCAAAAAATCCTGATAAAACTTAAATATCATTCTGAAAACTAGTATGATCACATTCATTAAAACTAAAAGTTGGTCTCTTACTATTCGAGCTATTTAGACTAGGCATCTTTATTCTGTGCACTTGTTTGGTATCATTAACGTATGACTTTTCACTCCAAATCAGCAATATAATTTTTCAAGAATTAAGTATTGCCGAAATAATCCAAAGAAAAACAGGAACACTGTTCATCGAAAGAAAAAATAAGGAAGCATCATAAGATAAGTCATGCAATCAATGAAAATTTTTATAGAGAAAATTTCATTAAAAAAATCGAGAACAGAAGAAAAGATCCAAAATATTTGTCAAGGTAAACCAAATGATTAGTTACCCAATTATACTTGACCAGATTGATAAGCGCATCATAATCACTGACAACACATATTGTAGAAACCAAAAAGAGCTAGAAGTGCTGGAAAAAAAATTAAAAAATGGTTGCAATTAGACGAAAACCTATTCAGTCGTCAAAACTAAAAGTGTATGCGATAACAAGCCAAACTAGAATGATAACAAATAAATCTTGATTACTTCAATTTTTTATAAACATAGACCACCTTTACAATCCTTTGTTATAAGTGAAGAACCCCTTGTTCGCATCCTCAGATAACAAACATTTCATGTTGAAGTCGCATCCATGGCTATTTCAAATCTGACCGAAAGATGACAAAAAAATCCTAAATGAACGCCAGATTGTCAAAGAACAGGTACTGGTAAAGTCGTCAGGCTGAATAGCTTCACTTTGGAAACTTAAAATATTTTTAAAAATTGAAGAGTAGGTTACAGGTTCCAAAAAATGCACGATTTTGACAGAAAAACAAGGAACACTGAGTTTAGTGATAAGAACTATTGGAAAAACGCAAGCGCAGAGAAATACTGCTGGGATGCAGAGAACGGGCCGCTGAAAAAATTATCCGGTACAAAATTTACTAATTTCTTTTTCGCTAATTACCACTAAAAAAATGTGAGCTACCAGTATTTCTGTTGCATGTTAGACCACACTTGCGCACATACTTTGATAATTTTTCTTTAAAAACTTTTAAAAATAAACTTTTCAATTTTGGTAAAGAAAATTGCTCCAGAATTGTCACAATCCGCTGTTGAGCTGCGAGCTGACCAATAGATACATTCAGTCCAATGACATTTTAAAAATCTAATTTTGGATGGAAAAACCATCGGAAAAGAATTTTTTGAACAAAAATTGTAAAAGGTTACGTTTTTTATTTTTGCAACTTTCTAAGACTAATTTTTTTCAAGCAAAAATCAAAGTTTTTCGAGCAAAGCATTTCAAACTAAATTATCAAAGCTTTTCCAGCTAAAATAAATTTTTTCAAGCGATCTCCGGTGCGCAATCTTTTTTGATACCCAATAGAGGTAAATGTTGATAACTAATCTCAAAATTTAAAAAATTTATATGTGACCACCTAGAACATTACAAAAATTTTAAATGGGATAAGAAAAAGACCTCAAAAAATTTTTGAGCAATGATTAACTCAGATATATTATTAAGGTGGAACCAAACAGAATATCGTTTTTTAAACTTTTGAAAAGAAAACAAAAAATTAAAATTTTAGTTTCTTCGGAGAGCTGTGGCAGTCTTCAGCAGCTATTTGATGTGCACTTTTGGAAAGTTCATAGCCGTTCCGGGAGAAATTTTCAAAAAACATATCTCCTATACAATTACGCAGGCACAATTTTTTGCAACAAGAATGTCTGAAAAAAATTTAATGAGGAAAAATTTTGCCACTGTCGTTGTCCTGGACTTAAGATTGGTGTTTTTGCAAAAATTTTTTGAAACTGATTTTTTTAATTTATGATTTTTGGAAACTAGCGAAAAATTTCTTAGTAAGATTGTGTGTTTGTGTGCATTTGTATGTGTGTGTGTGTGTGTGTGCGTGTGTGTATGTGTGTGTGTGTGTTGAGAGGGGGCAATTTTACATTAAGTTTCGGATTTCTGCATTCTCTTCTTTGTTAAATTCGGTGAGCCCCTAATTTCGCGTTTTCTTAAAAAAAATTTTAAAGCATCTCGAAGTATCAAAAAGAGAAAACTTTGCTCCTAGGGTGATGGTTTTCGAGATATTTAAAGAAAAACTCACTTGCAAGCGACTTAGCACGAAATGGAGAAAAAATTCGGAAAAGTTAGGGAACCCTAACGGCTGTTAAAACTGCCTTATAACATAACCAGATATTTTTGGGTTTCCCGAGCATTGGAAATGATAAAAAGATTTTGAGTTTTTTCTGTCCCTCCGGAAGTGTTTACATGACTCCATCTACAATTTATGTTGTATAGCTTTTTAGTATGTAAAAAAAAGAGCGCCTGGGGCCTTAGCAGTTATATGCCCAATAAGCTACGTGCCGAAGCATGATAGATCTAAATTTTCTTGGCGAAGAAAAACGCCATATAGCCGCCATTAAAGTCTTTGATCTATTTCTTTTCGCGGTACTTAAAATTTTTTAACCAAAAATCACGAAAATGTCAGATACCGACGAATACTCAATCTTTACAGGTTTTTATTGTAGAACCCTAAATACAATCTTTTTGAAACTATTGCAATTAGAAGACAAAACGGACGATGAAGAAAAGACAGAAATGGTTGCCATCAATCAATAACAAAATCCAGAGAAATAACTCAGGATTTCGACATGAAAGAACACAGAAACGAAGAATGATAAATGATCATCTCGAAACACAAAAAAGAGAAACCAAACAAATTCAAATTCATGCTCTTGGTCAAGACAAAAAGAAGGCAAAAAATATGGAAAAAATTGATTGCGCGAAAAGCAAAGAACCATTAAAACCAAAATCGATAGACCTCAAGGAATACTATTGGATAACAGCGTTGATAAATGAGGGAGCATATATAGTGACTTTAAGAAACTTAAACAGTGCAAGGCCTAAGAAAACTTCCACAAACTGACAAAAGAAAACAGCATAAACAGAAAAGAGCCCAGGTCAAGGTCACAGACCAAAAAGACCTGTGATCATACCATTTTCGATCGCACATCTGCGCATCGTGCGCTTGAATCATGGTCTGGATCAAAACTGCAAATTGTTGAGGCAACTGAGATTGTTACCAGGGATGACCCCTTAGTCATAACCCTTAATCTGCAACCAACCTTAAATATATCGCAATCTATCCCAATGAAACAGGGTAGTGATGCTAATAAAGAATCCCTGTTCGTCTGACTACAAAAGCTTGTGTTCACTGGTCTTCGGAAATTCTGTTCAAGAATGAAAAGGAGAAGCAGCTCTGGTCAGAATTGTTCCAATTGACATTCACAGATCAAGCTCGAATACATGCAAAAGCCCGATATCTATCAACTTGTTCGCAGAATAAGATTCAACTGAAATCTCCCTACTTACTTACATTATTTAATTGAGTGCCCGTCAAACTTGTTTTTACTATTTTGAAATATATCTCGCTCCAACATTGACGAACAGTTTACTTCAAATCACGTTTGAGTTAAATTAACCAAAGAGAAATCCGCTATCGAAACAGAATTTCTTCTTCACATCACATTAAAGCATGTGTTTAAGATTGCTTGTTCAAGATTGATGTTGAAATTAGAACTGGCAATCTTTAGGCTGTAGCTTTAGATGCTACCTTGTTTTTTGCAGTGAATGAGATTATGGCTTTGCAGCAGTTGTGTTGGCGCTCATTAACTCCAAATTCATAAACAAACAAAAAACTCTCATCTATTTTTGAAGAATATGACATTCTAACGACTCTTACATTCACTTTCACGAAGCCTTCAGTATCGATTTATTTTTCGCTGAAATGAAATCAAATATATGCACATATTGACTCAGAAATTCATAAAATTAAAGCTCAAAACAAAAACGCATGAAACTACAACATGCTGTTCTAGAATTGTGGATTTATCTTAATGTGAAATTGCTGGAACTGTTTCTGAAATCTGAACTGTCTCCGATAAAAATGAAAGTTTGTTAGATTGTCAAAAACTTCTGTTGAATTTTTAATATACAAATTCAAGTGTATTAACAAAATCTGGAACAATAAATGCAAAGTATTTCAAATTTTCCAGCTATTTATTTTTCTAAAATCAAGAAAATGGTCATAAATCACTTTTTCTCAGGAATTGGCTTGCCATTGAACTTCAGTAAGCGTGCAATTGAACGTACCGCTTTCAAAAATCAAATCATCACGTTTCCAAAACATCACGTAAAAGAGAACCCAAAACTTTTCATTATATCATTTGGTATTCCTAGAGGGCAGCAGTCTTTGATGGAAGAAAAGGGCGTCTGAGTTTCTCAAACAAGCGAAACAATACATAGAAAACAGAGTTATTTAGAGGAAAGCATAAGATGATAGTGCTATAATTGTGCTATATAGTTAAGTCGGATCCATAAAAATGACTGTTTCCCATTAAATCCTATTCTGCAATCCCATTGAGAAGCATAACTACTGGTAGGACCTCAATTGATATTTCGCGGTGTTCGCTGCTTTTTTTTAAAAAAAAAATTCTTATAAAAGCAGAAAAAATGACATTGGGATGCACCGAGAAACATTAAAATTATGTGGACCTAATTTGCTTTGAAAAATTTAGGTACTGTTGACAAGTAACTTTTGTGATAATAGTTTGTTTTCAATATTTTATACATATATTTAAAAAAAACTACGATACTCATTTTTTTTCAATTGAAGAGTGCTTTTAAAATCACAAACGCTATCAAAAGTTCAGAGATCTGTACATAGTAGACTCACATTATTTTATCACTCTATTTCGGTAAGCGTTTTTAATACCTGAACTATTTTTTCCTTTAAACTGACATTTATCGTTATACTCTAGGTTTTATTAAAAAGTGAAAAGTGAAAAAATCTCGTAAGTAATTGAGCGACCCTTTTTAAAAAATCTTTTATTGCGTCGATGGTCTTCTAGACTAACTGACGTGATGTATGGTTAACATTCATACGTGAAATCATTCTCAAACGACTTTATTATTATATTATTATATATTATGTTGGATAGATAATTTTGCAAACCTTGACAGCTTTTATCGTTTTCAATGAATGGTTGCGCTGCTTCTTTTCTAGGATGAAAAGTGTTCTGAGTTTTCTTCTCAAGAAATAGGACCCCCACAGTCAACACACAAACTGAATTAGCAGATATTTTGTGGAACGTGTATAAAATGTGTAAAAACAGATATTTTAACCCTCGTTGATTTACTATTTAAATCCTTGCAGCTGGATCGAAGGAGAAAAATGGACAGAGAGTTAGAATGGAAGACTTTTAAGGGCACAAAAAAAAACAAAACAATGCCCCAATTATGCAATGGCTCAGATTTGTTTCGCGACTAAAAAAATCAAATAAACAAACAATTTTCCTCAAAGAAAACTAAGGAAGAAATATCTATAAGAAAGCCAAGTTTCCCAATAGTTTTCAACAGAGTAGACATAATGAAGCATTTTTTAGTAGCTGTGGGTTGATTTCGATGAAGTTGGAAGCAAAGAAATAACTTGCAACGAAATCTAAATTTTGGTATATTGATGGCAGCTAACAAGCTCGAAAGCTTGAAAGATCAACTGTTTTCATAATGGATGTATCCGGATAAAATTATTTTTTTCCGATATAAAATGATATCCAAGGCAATATTGTGTTATGTTTTCTATCAATTAGTTTTGCTGTCTTCAGATAAAGCATTAATGAATAAATAAATTAAAACGGCAACCTCCTTAATTCAACAACCCATGATTTTTCAGTTGCATTTGGATTAAAGACTATTTTTACTGCATTTTTGGATAATAATGTCATAAATAGACAGAAACACAAACACAACGCCGAATAATAATAAAAAATAGTACACATTCAAAAATTTATTTTTTTGAATTCAATAGAAATCCAAAGATTTTCAAGGAAAAGATGAAATAACTGAGAAAAATGATCCTTATATTTTTTAAGCTTTTTATCTTTTGTCGAAAAACTGAAAGACAAACAAAATATAATCCCGATCTTTTAATTTTGACTCATTTGCAATATATTAACTCATTACTGAGCACTGATTATTGAAAAAACTTATTTTAACACAAAATTAAATCATAACTGCTAGCTATATACCATTTGACAGTGTGGTTTAAAGAGATATTAATGCAATTGGTAGTAGGCTTATTTATAGTGGTTCCTGGATGAGCGTTATCAACTTTATAGTTACAATTTTATTAAATAAAGTCGTTTTATTTTTACTAAGAAGACAAACATTTTACCTTAATTTATGATATAAAGAAGTTTCTCTTATTTTTTGTTATTATCATTGATGTTACTTTACTCTATAGTAAGAAAAAGCCACAAGACGAAACAGTTTAAAGTAAACAATTCTGTGGTCAATTGATTGCCAATTTGTTTTCTGTGGGTTCTGGTAATCAGTTGTTCCGAAGATCTGTATTTGGGGCTGCATTGGGCTTTCGTATATATTTACTGATCTATAAATCGAGTCCATGAAAATTGGGCGCCTTTCATGGACCTCTTTGATTACATAAACTATCAAACTTTGACACCTGTCACACCTGTATAATTAACTCAATAACTAATGGACTTCTTCTTACAGTAATCACCAATTTAGCATGCTCATCATCACAAAACTTAACAGAGGTAAATCATCGAGCAAATTAGGTGAATAATACGGGCTCCTACGAGTACAAAAATTATATTATTTTCCGAGTGTTTTGAATATATTCAATCAAATTTGGGGGTGAATAAAAAAATTATAGCCTTCAGAATAATTATGAAATTATAAAAATGAGATTATACAGGACTTTTAGCGCTTTACTTATCACGACTGAACGAGGGAATTGAAATAAGCACCTGAAATTGATGTTTTCTGAAGACTAGAACAGCAGTTCTTATTAAAATTCTCCTAATATAATATTTTGACTGTCAAATTTATTTTTTTTCTGAATCTTATGATTCTAGGGTTTAAGGATTTAAATGTTTAAGGATGGCTACGCAACACCTTATTTCTTGAGCACAATAAATGGCAACATTTGTCACATCATGTGTTGAAAGTTAGGTGTAACGTTAACACCAAACAGTTTGCAAAAATATTCAAAAAAATTTAAGAAAAATTTCAGAGTGAATTTGAAAAACGAACAATAGCTATACAAAAACAAAAACTTTGCAACCAATACAGTCAATTTTTTTCACGTGGAGTTAAGAGTATTCATTCAAAATTGAGGTGGTTGATAAAATTTTCAGTTCTTTGAATTTCAAGAAAATGCTGAGAGAACATGTTGTTCCTGTTGTTTTGCGCGCTTTCCACTTATAGCAGCTCTACTTCTTATCTGCTTCCAATAAGCTTTGAAAACGATACAAAAGTTGTGTACAAGCATAAACTAATTGTCACGTGGATTCTATTATGACTGCAACAACATGAGTTTGGAGGTTATTTTAACGCAAAATTAAATCATAACTGCTAGCTATATACCGTTTGACAGTGTGGTTTAAAGAGATATTAAGGCAATTAATAGTAGGCTTATTTATAGTGGTTCCTGGATGAGCGTTATCAACTTTATAGTTACAATTTTATTAAATGTAGTAGTTTTTTTTACTAAGAAGGCATATAGTGAAAATTTTGGAGTGAAAAAAATGTTCGAATTGTGACCCAAATTTTTGCTAGATTCAGCAGAAGTCTATGACAAGAGATTTATCAAACGCTTTTTTATAAAATATCCAGAAAAGTTTCGTTAGTCACTGTTGTGCGGCAACGCTTTCCTTTTCATCTAACCTACAACGTTCTTTTAACCAATCTAAGACCGGATTAAGGGTTAAAACATTTTCTTAAATTTTTGAATAATACAGGAGACTATTAGTCAAGTAGATTTCATTTTTTTTCATTTAATTTTTTCATTCTTGTTTTGGCACTTTCCAGTTGTAGGTAAAAGTCTCCTTTGGAAACGACGAAATTTTGATGATTTGAACACGTAAGTCCTAATTGAGACTGTTTTTCAGATCACAACTTCAAAATTTATGCACAAAAATTTATATGCAATTTTATGTGGCAAAAGATCTGAATTGCTATCTCAATACCATCATTGCTGGTTCTTGCGGCGGTTATGAGTTGATTTTTGCAGCTGATCTGCCTCGGAAAATTGTTTCGCTTCAGTGTCATATTGATGCAGCTGAAGTTGAAAGGAATGGTTTCAGAGCAATGATCGTTCGTTCTCAGATAGGCAATTAATTGTTCCTCCTGTTTTGACGTGATTTTTCTACTTCACTAGTTATAGAACAAAAACCTGAGCGACGTAACTTGAGAACCAAAGAAGTATAAATCAACCCGGAAGTCCGTACAGGTGCTGAAGATGAAAGGAATTGCGGCACTTGAAAGCGGGCGGAGAGAGTAGTGGTGGCACAACCAAGATATCACAATTTTAATATTAAATGTTCAATTTATCTTTTTGTTTGTCTAATCCGGTTGTATCAATGAGCTCAGCTAACTATCTGACGAAAAATGAGATAACCCAGCTCTGTATAATTGTAAACAATTTGTGCCTAAAGAAATTAATTTCAATTTCTCTCCCGATCTGTAAATAGTAGACTCGGAAACGTTTTTTATAACCTGTTCTACAATGTCGAAAATAAGGGGACAGGTTTGAATGGACAACACATCAAACAGATGACACAGTATTTTTGCTTCAGTTTGACTAAAATTCCATACGTTCTACCTACTCCATTGTTGGTACACCCCATTGTTGGCAAATTTCATGTACACCCTATCATGGGTCAATTTAAGCGAACAGCTGGGCCTTAGTTTGACACAAAGTATTCACGCTGAACTTAAGCTCGACCCAAAATCGGATGCTCGACTTTTTGTGGACTCAAATTGTATACTCTGAAATTTTGCTCGATTCAAAATCTCATGCTTTATGTTTGTCTGACACAAAATTCCTCAAGCCCGGCGTTAGCTCGATCGAAAATTCCATGCTCAAAATTTATTCGAGTCAAAATACTGACTTACAAAAACTGAATGGAGCTAGTGTCTAATCAGGAGGCGAAAAAAAACTTTTCATTAGTCTGCATTTTTTTCTCTTAGTTTTAGTCTTCTGGGCACTGATGATTATGACATAGACAGCAACAACGCTACCTTGTCTGTTACATTTCTCAACAAACACAAATCAATCAAAAATCTACGAGCTTTGAAAATAAAAAACTTAAAATTAAAACCCATTAAAATTGGATGGGAATGCAACTGAAAATTGCCTCATCAATTTTTCATTTTCATCAAAAAAGAAAGACAACTGCAATTAAACTACAAGGTTTGATTTGATCAAGTATTGTGCTGATATAGTCCAACTGCGACAAATGATCTATCTTAAGCGCGATCTGCTCTATTTTAAGTCTATTAGCAGTTTTTCCACTTTCTGTTTAGTTGCATAGCTTTAATGCGGTGCTATTTAGCTGCTCTTTTGCTGTTAAATATGCACAGAGGTGGAAACTTTTAAAATTTTTTGTAATATTTGCAAAAAGCTTTTTGAAAGGACATTTTTTTCGACCAATGAAAAACCATGTTCCAAAATTAAAATGCTGTTTCTGAACCCATGAAAGACAATGTTCGACCCAAAAAGAATATAAAAAAGACTGTGCTTGGCATTAAATGCCCATGAAAAGACTTGTCCTCTACTATAAGTATGAAGCTCAACCACGTCAATGAAAACCCTCTCCACAAACATTTTTTGAATCTTTTCAAAAATTGGGGCCTAAATTTGGGTAGCGATAGCTATTTAACAAAAATGTTTTGTGAAACTGACTGATTATGCTTTAACTCGCTTCAAAATTGTGCAAAAAAATTGAAATAGGCAAGGAACAAACTGAAAAGTAATGATCGTCGTTTGAATTAATTTAGTCACAATCGCACTCAGTCCGCGAATATTAAGGAGAATCCGGATGTGTATATGTCTTATTTTCTTCCAAACTGTTATATGAAGCTCAGCCTGAGGTACGTGACTGCTCTGTTAAGGCCAGCTCAAAATAGGCATTGCTCAAAATGAGAAAAGGCAGCCGTTCGACAGAGTCTGGTAGTTCTGATGAGAGCCCCGTTCAGAGTCTCCGTGGTTTACTTAGGGTACCACCTGTTATGCTACCATTGGATAGTCTGATCAGATGCGGAGTCTTTCCCATCTGAACGAGCTGATTATTGGAATCCAAATCCAGAGTTTAAACGACCTGGTCAAGGAACTAAATAAGGTTTAGATCATCTAGTTGAAAAGTCATTAAATGATACAAAGAGACTATAAAAAGTTTACACTATAAAAAGTTTATAAAAAGAGACTATAAGCTTACTAAGCAAAACAGAAAGCAGTTCTAAGTCAAGAGTTCGCTTATTATATAACGTACTGGCAAAATTTGACGAAACAATAATAAGAAAAGCAATTGATTGTGAGCAGCAAAAATTCGATGATTTTCTTCATTAAGTTAGGGACAACTACATTTTAGACTCGGAAGTTTTTAATAATCTTTTTTGGTAATTGATCTATTTTACCTTGTACAATGACGTTTTTCACTAGCATTAGAACGAGTATTTACGATTGACTACTCTTTTTAAAAGATGTAAAACCAAGGGCAAATTTATGGGAAAAGAAGCTCTAAAGCGGCCCCTCACACAGGCTTTCAGCCTTTTGGTGCTCGCGCGGTATACATGAATGATGACTGTATTCTTTGTATATCGCAAACGAATTTATCATTATTTATTACAGATCATCTGAACAGCTCATATGATGTTGTGTGGTTGTCTAATCATAATGAACTGCAGAGTCTGCTCGTTTTGATCAAAAATAAGGGGTTCAGTCACTGTGATAAAAGTCACTGCGTTAAATGTCTAAGATAAATGTCTAAATAAAGTCTTTAGTCACTGTGTTAAATGTCTAAGATAAATGTCTAAATAAAGTCTTTAGTCACTGTGATAAATGTCTAAGATAAATGTCTAAATAAAGTCTTTAGTCACTGTGATAAATGTCTAAGATAAATATCTAAATAAAGTCTTTAGTCACTGTGTTAAATGTCTAAGATAAATGTCTAAATAAAGTCTTTAGTTACTGTGATAAATGTCTAAGATAAATGTCTAAATAAAGTCTTTAGTCACTGTGATAAATGTCTAATTCAGGTGCATAACATATATTAATATGTCATGCACCAGAAAAAAAATTATTATAAATATTATTGGAATTGACTCGAGCCTGATTAATCAATATATGCCTGATTACTAGATTTTTGTGGGCAGCCAATCGTCTCGTAAGAATTGCTGAATATATGTGAATAAACATTTTTGAACATTGTCCGCTTACTCCCGTTTTAGAACAATGCCCGAATCGTGACGAACAAGAAAAGCTTATAATACATTAAGACCCCGGGCTTACCAGCTTGGTGAATGGAGTTGAATGCAGTTGAAGCCGCTGTGATTTTGGTCAGCATTCTTTTCATCCGGCTAAACTTTCCTGTCGCAGCTGACAAAAACTGGTTGGCCGCACGGTTCTGATCGGGACTCGAACCTGCGACGCTCGGTCCAATAGCAACGGCCATTCGCCGTTGGGGTCTTCCAACCTTGGCGCTAATTTCGCCGTCCAAACTCATCTTCTAAATTGGTCCGAATAATTTGTATTTATCGCAAAATGATTTATAATTGTGTCACATTAAAATAATTGCATAGTAATATGGAAAGAGTTTTGTGGTATAAGTTTCTGAATGAGTTCGTTTCTTTTTGATGAATAATTTAAGAGTAAATAAAGACGAAAAACGTCTGTTGGAAAGTAAAACAAGAATGTTGACAGGAATAAAAAGTGATATTGTATTCTAAGTGAAGAATAAGTTGCTGAGCTCAGCTACATTATTGCAGTCCCATTGACGTCATGCAATATCGTTCAAGACTTATATGACCATAAATGGTTAATGAGGATACAAAAATTTGGGCGCAGATTTTGAAAGCCGGAATAATTAAGTCAAAAAATTTTAACACAATAAGGTAAACTGCAATGATTTATTGCGCATGCTAGTTTAGAGAATGCGGGTAGTAAAGCTAATATGTTGTATTTGGTGTATAATGTTATGCAATTTTTCGCATAATGATTCCTTTTGTTATGCTGTAAATATTGATATAGAGCGCAGTTGTGTCTTTCTTTTATGATACTCGAGCGTTTTTTGAGTCCCTTTCAAATACGCCGTTTTCGGAGTACAAAGTACACTTTAATGTATTTCAAACATGAACACTCATTCATTCCCCGCTTTCTTTCTCTAAATGTAAATTGACTGACTACTAGTACCGCTCGTGGTATGTTAGAATCTGTGCATTTTCAGCTCACTCTTCTCTTTTACTCTCAAAATTCAACTAGATTAAATATTGATGCTAAAGCGTCGTGGCGTGAAAGTTGCACTTTCAGAAATAATGTTAGCTTTGAATATGAAGGCGAATAACTGACAGTTTTTCAATTAAAACCAAATCCATTTACTGACCAATTTCTTTATTTTTTAAGGAATTAAAAATGCTTTTCCACAATAGGAGCTGCATTTGAGACTTAAAAGCGCGCGTTGAAGTACTTTTTCCTCAGAAACTGGCTCTGTTTCAATTGATTTTTGAAACGCTTTCAATGGAAATGGTCTTTTTTATTCATCGGAGGGAAAATTCACGCTAAAATATTAACTTATGGGGAAAATGTTTATTCACCACCCCGAAATAAAGAAAAATGGGGATTTTCCTCTCCCTTCTTCCCCCAAGCTTACATGGGGAACAACGTTTGTTAACCATACCCCCAAAAATATTCATGAAAAAGCGAGGGAAAAGGTGGTGTAAAAATAAATCTCAAAATAATTATTAGTAATGTATAAGATAATGTATAAGTTATAGTTCAATAAACTGCTTTATAATCTTGACTTTCAAGTAGTAAAGGAGGCTTAAGCTTCTATAATTTGATAAAAATTAAAATATTTGACCGAGTTGAGGTTGTTGTTTAATGTTGACTAATTTGAATTCAAAGTACCATCTCGCGAATGTTCACGTGAGGATGTTCTAAACCACGCCTGTAAAAATTTCATCTATTATTCTGTGCTGAAAAACTTAGCTGCAAAAAAAATCAGCACCTACTTTATTAGGGCAGTTTAAAAGGATAACTTATTGCTGATAAAAGCTGATAACTTATTGCTACCTGAAAAAAAATTTGTTCTACTTTAGTTTTCTCGATCTAAATAAAAAGAACACCGACTGAATTCAAAAACATTGCTTTTATTTCCGATTTTCAAAATTCAACGAGCTAGATATCGCAAATTTTACATACAAAATTTTGCATTTTAAATCAAAATTTTAAAACGTTATTTAAAGCAATTTAAAGAAAAAAGAGCCGTTACAAAAAAACTAAAGCAAAAATAGCCTTCGCTTGCTGCAAAATTAGCCTTCGATTCTGAAAAACAACCTTTCAATTTTTTGTAAATTTAAAACATGTCTTCAGCAATCAACAAAGAAACCTTAAACCCTTTTGAAAAAAGTGAAAAAACAAAAAGGAAAGGTTTGATTCAAAAACGTTGAAACATTAAGATTCTATACATAGTTGCAAAACATCTGTCAGTTTTATTTTAATGTAAATACTCAATATACTAAGTACCAGATTAATTTCATCCAACATATGCTGTTCATCCAGCAAAACCCAAGCGATTCTCAGTTAAAATTTTTCTAAAACAAAATTTCCGATAACATGAGGATTTCACATAGGTTAAGCTCGAAACAATGTCAGAATTGATGTAATATTTGAATGAACACTTTGGGATTAGCAGGAAATTGGTTCAAAATTGGAATTGACTTTGAGTACAAAAATCCTCACATTTCTCTTAGAAAAAGTGTGTTGCGGAGAGGAAACATAGAAAGCAAAGTTTTAGACCTGGCTACAGTTAATAAATTTTTAACTAGCGCTTAAATGTAACATTGGGAAAAATCGGAGCTCTTATTGTACTGAGTTGTGTGAAGCATACAAAAACACAAAAACTGATTAATCACTTTAAACCTTTTTGAGTAAATCTTGTAATAATGCAGCAGAACAAATGAAAGAATACTTCAAATAACAGACATTTGAAATCTTTTTAAACGAAGCCATTTGATAAAGTTCTAAAGTGCACTCTGCAAATTTGCAGGTATGAAAAATTTGCTAAAATAGCTCAACAAATGCCGCAGACCCGAACTTAAAATGGTCTCATTGAAACTATTCTATGTTGGTTAATCTTGAAACACTATTTTTTCTACTGATGTACACTCCAAAAATAATTGAAATTAAATTAAAAAAGACTGCTTAAAGTTAACTGCTTAAAGTTGATGCTCAAGTCTACTTATTTCTGGCTTTAAATTGAATTTACAAGAGCTCGTAGATATAACCTATATCACTGTTTTTGAAAACCGGCAAATGTTTCTGTATTACATCATGTTAACTCCCTTTTAACTTAAAGTGTCATTTGATGCCAGGTTTCACATTCGATGTATTTTACTCTATTAGCAGCTCCTTTTTCAATCATGTAGACAATTATAAACCACACAAAAAACTAAATCGATGAACCCAAAGTCAGATGAATTCAAGTGCAAATAAATGTAATTGAAAACACGACACTTATTTAAGATTAACGATATGGAAATTTCGTCACTTTAATTCAATTTTTTTTTAAAAATTAGATACTAAGAATTATGAAATGAATTTTGCAGATAGAAATCTAAACATTTCGTTTTCCAACTCAGTCAGTATAATTTTTATATCTGATGTGCTCACAAACTGATTTTACTTTTCTCAGAGGTAAGAAAAATAAAACCAACAATAATTTTGAAAAATTTGTATCAATAGTTTATGTTTTATTTTTGCTTTCTCAGATCAGAACTTAATTTTTTAATCTAGTTACATAGATACAGAGTTTCTTGTGTTCATAGTAAAAAATGAGTTTTTATCGTTTTTGAAGTAAATTATTGTAAGATTTGAACATCTTCAAAAAGTTTCTTATTTTTGCTTTTTTGAAAAAAAATTTGAACGAATTCCTTTTTGAATATGAAAAATGGACATAATTTTGTGAATCATTTTACATCATTCTAATGTCATCCTTGAGATTGAAGCGTTTAATCATACAATACATATTACTGCCGATGGTCCCGATGTGCAATTAGCATATACAAAAGTTAAAAGTTTCTGACACATTTTGGTGCGTATTCTCCAAAAAACCAGCAATATTTGTCCAATCCACTCATCTGCTTGTATTGTTCGACTCATTTTTTAACAAATGATAATCATATTTTTGAACTCAAAAAATAGGAAAAGTTTAGCGCTTTTAGATCTTTTCTTCTTAAAGTTTTCTTCTAAACTTTAGAAAAACTCTTAACTGATCCATTTTATGCTTAACAGAAATGGTGCTAACTGAAACGATTATCAAATTTTCTAGTTTAAACTTTTTTCAGGGCTAATGCATCAAAAAATTTTTAGAAAATGCCATTCAGTGGAACTAAAACTCAAAATAAATAAAAAAAATGATTAAAAAAATACACCAGATCCTAAATCGATTGAATCTATATTGTAGGAACCGCTCAAAATCATTAATAACACTAACAACAATGTTAAAATCATGAAAACATTAAATATAATAAAAAACTAATAATAATTACGATAAAAAAATAATAATATTAATAATGATAATAACAATATTAGAACTGATAATAAAAGTAAAAATGATTATATTAACGATATTAATAATAATAATAGTAATAATAATAATAAAAATAATAATAATAACAATAAAAATAATATTAATAACAATAAAAGTAATAAACATACTAATAATAATAATAATAATAATAATAATAATAATAATAATAATAATAATAAAAATAATAATAATAATAATAATAATAATAATAATACTAAAAATAATAATAATAAAAATAATAATAACAATAATAATAATAAAAATAATAATAATATTAATAATAATAACACTAATAATAATAATAATAATAATAATAATAATAATAATAATAATAATAATAATAATAATAATAATAATACTAAAAATAGTAATAATAAAAATAATAATAACAATAATAATAATAAAAATAATAATAATATTAATAATAATAACACTAATAATAATAATAACAATAATAATAATAATAATAATATTAATAATAATAATAATATTAATAATAATAATAATAATAATAATAATAATAATAAAAATAGTAATAATAATAATAATAATAATAATAATAATAATGATAATGAAGAATTAAGATTAATAGTAATAAGAAAAATTTTCAAAAAAAAATAAAAGTACTGATCGCAATAATAATAACAACAATAATTGTTATAATAAAAAATTATCCATAAAAATACCCAAAAACAAAGAAACTCTGAAAAGTGCCCTTACATAATGTTACGACCCTGCCCCCCGCCGCCCCCAAATTTTTTACCTAATTGTCTTCCAAATGAAGAAGAGACAAAAATTTTCAAAAGCAATTATTTTTCCAAAAAAAATTACTGTGTCCATATAAAAAAACTTTAGAATCTAACCACTACACATATCAAAAACAACAACTTATTAAATGGCCATTGAAACCTGCCTGTAATGAAGATAATAGACAAGAATAACAACAAAATCAATTAAAAATGACAATGAGATCAAATGAACTAATGATTAATAAAATAAAGAATAATAATGAAAACGAAACAAAAACAATAGTAAAATTGATAATAATAAAAAAAAATAAAAATAAGAAAGATAATAATAATAAAACTTATAATAAATAATAACGGAAAAGTATTAATAACAATAATAATAGTAAAAAAATGTATTATTACAAAGTAATATTAATAGAAATAAGAGTTAAATCAATATTTAAAATAATAACAAAAATACTAATCACAATAATAAAAACAACAATAATTTTTATAATAAAAAAAAGAAAAGGGATTTTTTTCCAAAAATAAAAATAATAATAGTAATAATAATAAAACATTTTAAAAAAAGTAACATTATAAACTATAGTTTTATATATAATAAAAATAATAATAAAAAACAATATTAATAATATTAATAATAATAATAATAATAATAGTAATAATAATAATAAGAACAATAATGTTGATGTCAACATTAATAACAAAAATGAATAAATAAAATGATAATAAAGATTTCACTAAAGAACAAAAAATTAACACAATCACACCTTGTTTTCAGATCAAAGACAAAAAACTCTGAAATGTGCTCTCACATAATTTTCTGACCGTGCTCAATCAAGTTTTTGACCTAATTGTCTTCCAAATGAAGAAGAGATCAAAAATGTTCATAGAAACAATTATTTTCAAATATAACTCGCGTTTTCATATAAAAAAGCTTTAAGCTCTAACTGATACACATATGAAACATCAACTTATTAAATGGCCTATGAAATTTGCCAGTCAAGAGAACGAGACACAAAAATAACAACAAAATCAAAGAGAGACAACGAGCATTACATACGACCAAAAATCAATGTCTAGCTCTTTTTCTTTAGAAAAAAACTGAGCGAAAAACTCAAAATAGTATCATAAAAAAATTAAGCTGAACCAAGTGACTTGCATTTTACCAGAAAAAAATGGGAACTGTCTTTATTGAGTGCAATTAACCAGTAGACGGAAAACAAAACGGAAAAAAATAGAAAATACCTTTCAAGTTTTTCAAACTTTAAAGTTGAATCCAAAGATATGGAAGCAATTAGTTGTCAACTGAAATCTTTCATTTATTTTGTTTATATTTTCATACATAAACTTTTGTCATTGTTCATAATGTTATACTACTACAAAACAGTAAATACGGGCAAAAATCAAAAAGTCATATCAATTTTGCGAGAAAACGGTGACGAAGCCTGTTAGATCAAAATCTGATCACTAAAAATTTTGAAAAAACAATTGCGCGTTATTTAAGAGCCCTTAATATAATGTGCAACTTTTTTTTAATGTGCGATTAAGGTGATGATCGGACACGAGAGCGAAAGAGAACCTCAAAAATGAGAAAGGGTCAATAAAAATAATTATGAAAACCCGTAGTATCAAAGATAAAAAAAAACCTTATCTAAATTTAAAAAAGTGCAATGAAGACTACATCATGATTCACTTGAAAAAATGCAATTTCTTTTTCTTATTGAAACAAAAATTAGCTTTATATTTGGGAAAAACAATTGGATCCAACTATTCGTCAACTCTCTTTTATCTTTAAACATAAAACAAATGAGACTGTCAACAACAATTTTGTCAAATTTTAGCAAAAAAATGATGAAAAATTCAGCAAAAATAACGAAAAGTGTGAACAAAACAACAGAAATTAGGCTCGCATTCACAATTCTTTAAACCTCTGTAACTCTTCAGATGAAGCGAAATTCAAAAAATCTCTTTTTAATTTGAATTTCTACGCTTGACAAGCTTTCTGTTGATACCACTCTCAATTCTGTGCAATCAATATATCGATATATCCGAGAGAACGTCAAAGGGCAGTGTTGCCGAGTCCTGCATTCAATAAAACTATTGTTAGCGGATGCAAACTGATATAAATATCCAGTGAACACGAAAAATTAGGTGTTCATAAAAAGTAAATTCTCTTTGAATGTGACGAAAATTGAAGAATATCTGACCAGATTATAGAAACAAAGAGCAGCATATTGATTTCCTGATGACGTATGTAGTATAGATCGAACCTTTGGTT
Source organism: Convolutriloba macropyga (assembly GCF_964194025.1). Classification (NCBI taxonomy): domain Eukaryota; kingdom Metazoa; phylum Xenacoelomorpha; order Acoela; family Convolutidae; genus Convolutriloba; species Convolutriloba macropyga. The sequence continues at coordinate 26,990,513 of NC_134468.1, read as the reverse complement.
CTGATCGGGAAGTTAACTAAGTATCTTCTGCCGGAAATCAAAGTAAAAATATGTACACCTTCGGAAAATTGCGAAGTACATCTACAGGTATGTCACTTTGAAAGTTTGCGAAGAATAGAACTTCGATTTATGTTACGCGATGGCTATTAAATGAACATATCCGTTTATGAAGAAAAATATAAAAAGCTTTTTGATAAGATACAGTATGATAACTTCCGCAACAAATCGCATGAAAACAATAAGCGGTTCTTAGATGGATTGAACAAATTTCCAGGCAAGCGAAATATCAATTGATCAATAATAACTGAAAAGCAATTAAAGAGCTCCTAATGGATATGTTAAAAGTCGCTTACAGAATAAAAATGAAAAAATGAAAATCAATAACTTGACGTTTGACCTCCAAATTTCCTGGCAAGAATGAAAGCAGAACTTCTTACGATCAGAGTGTGGAAAAGACTAATTTGTTCATCAGGTGTCAGTTTTTCATTTTTAAATTACTCTGAAAGAACGGGTGAGTTTTCCCACTGGGGAATGGCTCTTTCCAGTTTGGATATGAAATGGAGATGAAATGTGTTTGATTGACAGCTATCAATTGCGCAGAAGCTAAAAATAAAGTTCTCCGATAGCTTACTAACCGAACCGAGAAATTTCTCCGTAAAAAACACCGTCAATTTAATTTCTTACATTTTTTAATAAAAAAACCTTATTTTTTGAACAAAAACTCAATAGTTATTTAATTGCTAAAGCAAAAACTCTAAAGCAAAATTAAAGCAAGCAAACAATAGCTGCTTAGTTAGTAAACTCCGCAACCCTGAAATTATTGTTTAATAAATTTGGGATCTATTCTGTTTCCTCAACCCACTTTAGTAGTCATATAACTTCAACGAACACCAGGTGCACGCGTCATTCTAGGTTTTATGATTCTAGGTTTTATGACCTTTTGTTAGTTTTTGTTCTGGCCAGGTTCAAACCTCTTTCATTTTCGATCCCGCTGACCCTCAATCTTGTTCCAATTTTCTACTAATTAAAGCAGAGATTGACTGCCTTTAAAGAAGTAATTGATATTCCGCCATTAAAGGTTTAAAAAAATTTTAAATAGGAACGGAAATCTGTACAGATAACTTCTCATACCAGTGATATCAAATTTATTTATTTCACTAGGAAGAACACTCGAACATAGGAAACGAAGGACGTGTAATCAAAACTAGTTCACTTTGGCACGTAAAAAAGAGCAATTTTATCAACTGAACATTTACCTAAAAATTAGATCCAAAAATCAACATTTATCTCAATTTCAAACTAAATCTCAAAATTTAATGTCTTCTAAGTAGCAATTGGCATCTATTTAAAATCGATTGGGTTTTAAGTTCTGAAATTAGACTTATAAGTAATTGCAGAAAATAAAAGGAAAGCAAAATAAATCAGATTAAAAAAGATTTTATCAAGCTATATAATAACAAAACTGGCTACTGAGATTAATTTATGAGTCGACAAAATAATATTGAAGTTTTCCTCAAATCTGTTATTTTTTCTTTTAAAAACTTAAAAAACATTTACTGTCAAACAGACATATTCAAAAATTTCACTTTAACCTCCCCGGAAAATCGATTGGACTTGTCACTAGTCCAAAAAATGATAAATCCAACTGAAAACGACCAATTTTACTCGCAAAACCATTTGACAGTTTGAGAGAAAAACCAAGTTTAGACGTAACTTAGAAATATTCCTTTTTTAAGATTGAAGGGCGTCATTTTTATATCTATGATTAATTATTGATCAATAGGGATATTTAGATTGAAATATATCTCATTATTGGCTGAAAAAAACTTCAATAATTGGGCTTGCTGGACAAGTCCCCAAAAAACAAGAAAAAATGTCAGCAATCAAAATTCACTTTTAATTTTATTTCAAAAATAACTGTTCGGCCAGAAAAATTTCTAGCTATGAAACTCAAGTCATTGAAAAGCTTCCCCTGCTGCACTACTAAAACCAATGAGATCATTTTATTACTCAGAATGAGACAAAAGTAGAGAAAAAATCACATACAGTCAAAACATAAAAATTAAATAGAAGTAGTTTTAGATTAATCAATGCCAGAAACTAAAAACTGAGCACTTTCTTGAGGTTAGATTTTCGATGAGGTCTGTCAATATTGGGACTCAGTAACAAAACAAAAAAGAGAACAAAAAAATCAAAACTTACAAAATTTTTATAAAAATTTTAGCGTCAAATTCAACAATATCATTATTTACCCACAGACCAATTCAGTCAACAGTGTACTTTCACCGTCAAAAAAGTACATCGCTTTTAGTATAATCAGCCATAAAGTCACCTGAAAAAACCCCCGCTGAAGTCGAAGTGGGCCGCAAAAACAACAAACACTTAAATGTCTTTATCAATTGAATAACCTGGATTAAAATTGAAATCTGATTTAATAGTAAAATGGGATGAGACAGAAAGTAAACTCAATTTCGCGTCAGGACTACTAAGACCCGTAAAATGGTAACATAATAGGGCAAATGTTTTTTAAAAAAATGGCCAAGAGTGTAAACAAAATCAGTGCTCAAGAACTCCTTCAAAAAGACTCAATGTGAAAACAATAATAACACTACGCTTGACAGGGTGGCTCAATAAATTTTCCAGGTATCCATTGTGGATTAACAGGACCTAAATGCTACAGTCACTTTGACCACTTTAGAACAAGTTTATCTTTTAGCAATTTCCTCTATAAAAGGTTTCGTAACCATTGGAACTTCTTTAGAAATGTAAATACTTAAAAACACCAATCGCGATCTTTAATCATTTTATCAATACTCGATCGTGCAATAAGCGGACGGTTCCTTAACGGACACATAATATTTGCATCTATTGAATATTTGCACACAAATTCGTTTATAGCAGTACTAAAATAACACGCACGTTGAAAACATATTCCTTGAATCTCGACTTATTTTGCGATGCTTTATGAAGAACTTCATAATCCGGAACTCCTCTGGCCTATTCTTATGATGTCGATCACTTTTTCAACCAAACTATGTCAACTGATTTGCTTGAAACTATTACCAAGCTCTTGATATTTGTTCCGACCCCCACTTTAGTGGGGAGGGAGGAACTATGTACTCAACTGGGTTTTTTTTTGTTCAGTCAATTTTGGCCGACCGATATATTCATCGTAGAGAATTGTGAGTGGTATCATTAAAAAGCCCGTCCAGCGTAGAATACGGAATTAAAAAGATATTTTTGATTTTTCGTGTTTTACAGGGAGTTATCGAGGTTTAAAGTTATGTGAACATTCGACTGTTTTTGTTCACATTTTCAGTAATTTTTGCTGAAATTTGGCACAATTTCGCTAATATAATTCAAAATAAGTTAAAATTTTTAACGGCAAAGTGTTGTTGTTACCGTTAGAGATAGAAGAGCGTTGCTGAATTGTTTGATTGAAGTTTTTTTTGGCTATAATTTTTAATAAAATTTTCGAAATTCAATTTTTCTTATCAAAAGTGGCACAAAATTTGCTTTTTTAGTCCACTTTGTTAAAGTTTGCCAGACTTAAGGACCTAGAAACCTTAACACGGACTCCCTAATCTCAAAAAGAGCGCTAGCTGCTATTAGGCGCCGTATGAAAGTCTTCCGAAATGAAAACTTTGCCGTTTTTTACAGATTTAATTCGATAATTATATAAAATGCATCTTTGTTTTTTAATATTTGAAGAATTCCATTCAAATATTGGTCTATTTTGCAAATAACTTAAACACTTGGTCGGCTTGCTGGGCGCGACTAAATCAGAGAGAGGTTTGATAATATCATGGGCTCTTAGAAGCAGAGACTTTTTGGTATTTATTTTGATGCTGCCTTTTTTCAAATTATTTTGCTTTTGTTTTTTTAATGTTAATTACTGACAATATTTTTTATTCACGGCTCCGTCAATGACAGCTCCAAATTACGTAAATTGGAGGCCAAATGTAGATACAGTTTGTTTTCAGAGAACCAAAGAATCTTTATGGCTTTGAGGAAGAGTTTTAGTAAAAATTTAACTGAATTCTTGTCTTCTGCCTTCAATTGTTATTCTTTTGGCAGTTTGATTTTTCAGTTTAACCATTTGAAGATCTAAATCTCTTTCTCAAGAGGTGCAAATGAACATTTTCTTTTCAGTCGGTTGTTACCTAATGTCTCTTATTTTATTGAATGTATTTGTTTTAAGGAAATTTCTGTGATTTTTTGATTTTGTCATTTTTTTATATTACTTTAGACAACATTTTGCTGATTCTCAGTAAGTACAGGTCAATGTTTCCTCCCTATAGAATAAAAACTAATTTTGTGAGCGATTGTTTTGACAGAAGGTCTTCTTACTTTTGTTACTACGAGTTTTCATACAAAATTTTCTGATTTTTGTGCAAAATTGCCCAATTTTGCTGTTGTTTCTGCATCTTTTGTAAAATGTCACATTATTCAACAATCTTACTGACAGAAGCTTGACAACAATTGAAACTGAAAATTGTTTTTGTTTTCATAACATATTGTCTGAAGGTCTGCAACACCGTTCTCTTGCAGAAATTGTTTTTTATTTTTGTCCTTTTTTTGTTGTTAATTTTTGTTGTCATATGCCAAATATTGTGTAATTAAAGATCTCAGTGAACAACTCTAGATAAACAAGTGAACTTAAATAACTGATATTGGTAAATTACTAATGGCTGTTTTGACTTTCGACATAAGTTTCTGAAAAAAATTTAAAAAAAAAGAGTAATAGTATTCTTCAACTTATACATTTTTGTTCTGGTTTGCGTTTTTTATCGTATTTTACGAGGTTGGATCATTTTTCGTAAATTAGCCTCATTATTTAGAGCTCTTTTGAATGTTTTGTTCAATCAAGCAAAATTATTTTTCGGTTGTTTAAACTCTTTAAATGATGTCTTCTGGGCATAGACAATTTGTTTCAGAAAAATTTTGTGAATTTTAGATTTTCGTGTTTCACAGGGAGTGATCCAGGTTTAAAGTTTTGTAAACATTCGACTGTTTTTGTTCACATTTTCAGTAATTTTTGCAGAAATTTGGCGAAATTTCGCTCATATAATTCAAAATAAGATAAAAATTTTTAACGGCAAAGTGTTGTTGTTACCGTTAGAGATAGAAGAGCGTTGCTGAATTGTTTGATTGAAGTTTTTTTTGGCTATAATTTTTAATAAAATTTTCGAAATTCAATTTTTCTTATCAAAAGTGGCACAAAATTTGCTTTTTTAGTCCACTTTATTAAAGTTTGCCAGACTTAGTGACCTAGAAACCTTAACACGGACTCCCTAATCTCAAAAAGAGCGCTAGTTGCAATTAGGCGCCAAATGAAAGTCTTCCGAAATTAAAACTTTGCCGTTTTTTACAGATTTAACTCGATAATTATACAAAATGCATCTTTGTTTTTCATTATTTGAAGAATTCCATTCAACAATTGGTCTAATTCGCAAATAACTTGAACACTTGGTCGGCTTGCTGGGAGCGCGAAAAAATCAGAGAGAGATTTGGTAATATCATGGGCACTTACAATCAGAGACTTTTTGGTTTTGATTTTGATGCTGCCTTTTTTCAAAATATTTTGCTTTTGTTTTTTTAATGTTAATTACTGACAATTTTTTTTATTCACGGCTCCGTAAATGACAGCTCCAAATTACGTAAATTAGAGGCAAAATGTAGATACAGTTTGTTTTCAGAGAACCAAAGAGTTTTTATGGATTTGAGGAAGAGTTTTAGTAAATTTTAATTGAATTCTTATCTTCTGCCTTCAATTGTTATTCTTTTGGCAGTCTGATTTTTCAGTTTAACCACTTGAAGATCTAAATCTCTTCCTCAAGAGGTGCAAATGAACCTTTTCTATTCATTCGGTTGTTACCTAATGTCTCTTATATTATTGAATGTATCTGGTTAACGAAATTTTTGTGATTTTTTGATTTTTGTCATTTTTTTATATTACTTTAGTCAACATTTTGCTTATTCTCAGTAAGTACAGGTCAATCTTTCCTCCTTATAGAATAAAAACTAATTTTGTGACCGATTGTTTTAACAGAAGTTCTTCCTGCTTTTGTTACTACAAATTTTTATACAAAATTTTCTGATTTTTGTGCAAAATTGCCCAATTTTGCTGTTGTTTATGTTTCTTTTGTAAAATGTCACATTATTTTACAATCTAACTGACAAAAGCTTGACAACATTTGAAACTGAAAATTGTATTTGTTTTCATAACATATGGTCTGAAGGGCTGCAACACCGTTCTCTTGCAAAATTTTTTTTATTTTTGTCCTTTATTTGTTGTCATATGCCAAATATTCTGTAATTAAAAATCTCAGTGGCCAACTCTAGATAAACAAGTGAACTTAAATAACAGATATTGGTAAATTACTAATGGCTGTTTTGACTTTCAATATAAGCTTCTGAAAAAAATTTAAAAAAAAAGAGTAATAGTATTCTTCAACTTATCCATTTTTATTCTGTTTGCGTTTTTTTTGTATTTTACAATGTTGTATCACTTTTCGTAGATTAGCCTCATTATTTAGAGCTCTTTTGAATGTTTTGTTGAATCAAACAAAATAATTTTTTTGTTGTTTAAACTATTTAAATGATGTTTTCAGGGCTTAGACAATTTGTTTCAGAAAAGTTTTGTGAATTTTAGATTTTTGTGTTTTACAGGGAGTTATCGAGGTTTAAAGTTTTGTGAACATTCGACTGTTTTTGTTCACATTTTCAGTTTTTTTTCTAAAATTTGACAAAATTTCGCTAATATAATTCAAAATATGTTAAAATTTTCAACGGCAAAGTGTTGCTGTTACCGTTAGAGATAGAAGAGCTTTGCTGAATTGTTTGATTAAAGTTTTTTTGGCTAAAATTTTTGATAAAAATTTCAAAATTCAAACTCTTTTCATCAAAAATGGCACAAATTTTGCTTTTGGTCCACTTTGTTAAAGTTTGCCAGACTTAGTGACCTAGAAACCTTAACACGGACTCCCTAATCTCAAAAAGATTGCTAGTTGCAATTAGGCGCCGTATGAAAGTCTTCCGAAATTAAAACTTTACCGTTTTTTACAGATTTAAATCAATAATTATACAAAATGCATCTTTGTTTTTCAATATTTGAAGAATTCCATTCAACAATTGGTCTAACTCGCAAATAACTTAAAGACTTGGTCGGCTTGCTGGGCGCGCAAAAAATCATAGAGAGATTTGATAATATCATGGGCTCTTAGAATCAGAGACTTTTTGGTTTTTATTTTGATGCTGCCTTTTTTCAAAATATTTTGCTTTCGTTTTTTTAATAATAATTACTGACAATATTTTTTTTTCACGGCTCCATCAATGACAACTCGAAAATATGTGAATTGGAGGCCAAAAATTAGATACAGTTTGTTTTCAGAAAATCAAAGAGTTTTATGGCTTTGAGGAAAAGTTTTAGTAAAATTTAAGTGAATTCTTGTCTGCTGCCTTCAATTGTTATTCTTTTGGCAGTTTGATTTTTCAGTTTAACCACTTGAAGATCTAAATCTCTTCTTCAAGGAGTGCAAACGAACATTTTCTATTCATTCAGTTGTTACCTAATGTCTCTTATATTATTGAATGTATTTGTTTTAAGGAAATTTCTGTGATTTTTTGATTTTGTCATTTTTTTCATATTACTTTAGTCAACATTTTGCCTATTCTCAGTAAGTACAGGTCAATCTTTCCTCCCTATAGAAAAAAAACTAGTTTTGAGACCAATTGTTTTAACAGAAGGTCTTCTTGCTTTTGTTACTACGAGTTTTCACACAAAATTTTCTCTGATTTTTGTGCAAAATTGCCCAATTTTGCTGTTGTTTTTGTTTCTTTTGTAAAATGTCACATTATTTAACAATCCAACTGACAGAAGTTTGACAACATTTGAAACTGAAGATTGTTTTTGTTTTCATAACGTATTGTCTGAAGGGCTGCGACACCGTTCTCTTGCAGAAATTGTTTTTTATTTTTGTCCTTTGTTTGTTGTTAATTTTTGTTGTCATATGCCAAATATTGTGTAATTAAAGATCTCAGTGGCCAACTCTAGATAAACAAGTGAACTAAAATAACTAATATTGGTAAATTACTAATGGCTGTTTTGACTTTCAATATAAGTTTCTAAAAAAATTTAAAAAAAAGAGTAATAATATTCCTCAACTTATCCATTTTTGTTCTGGTTTGCGTTTTTTTTGTATTTTACAATGTTGTATCATTTTTCGTAAATTAGCATTATTATTTAGAGCTCTTTTGAATGTTTTTTTGAATTAAGCAAAATAATTTTTTGGTTGTTTAAACTCTTTAAATGATGTCTTCAGGGCTTAGACAATTTGTTTCAGAAGAATTTTGTGAATTTTAGATTTTCGTGTTTTACAGGGAATTATCCAGGTTTAAAGTTTTGTAAACATTCGACTGTTTTTGTTCAAATTTTCAGTATTTTTTGCAGAAATTTGGCAAAATTTCGCTAATATAATTCAAAATAAGGTAAAAATTTTTAACGGCAAAGTGTTGTTGTTACCGTTAGAGATAGAAGAGCGTTGCTGAATTGTTTGATTGAAGTTTTTTTTTGGCTATAATTTTTAATAAAATTTTCGAAATTCAAACTTTCTCATCAAAAATGAAACAAAGTTTGCTTTTTTGGTCCACTTTATTAAAGTTTGCCAGACTTAGTGACCTAGAAACCTTAACACGGACTTCCTAATCTCAAAAAGAGCGCTAGTTGCAATTAGACGCCGTATGAAAGTCTTCCGAAGTTAAAACCTTGCCGTTTTTTACAGATTTAACTCGATAATTATACAAAATGCATCTTTGTTTTTCAATATTTGAAGAAATCCATTCAACAATTGGTCTAATTCGCAAATAACTTAAAGACTTGGTCGGCTTGCTAGGCGCGCAAAACAATCAGAGAGAGATTTGATAATATCATGGGCACTTAGAATCAGAGACTTTTTGGTTTTTATTTTGATGCCGCCTTTTTTTCAAAATATTTTGCTTTCGTTTTTTTAATGTTAATTACTGACAATGTTTTTTTTTATCACGGCTCCATCAATGACAGCTCCAAATTACGTAAATTGGAGACCAAATGTAGATACAGTTCGTTTGCAGAAAATCAAAGAGTTTTTATGGCCTTGAGGAAGAGTTTAAGTAAAATTTATATGAATTCTTGTCTTCTGCCTTCAATTGTTATTCTTTTGGCAGTTTGATTTTTCAGTTTAACCACTTGAAGATCTAAATCTCTTCCTCAAGAGGTGCAAATGAACATTTTCTATTCATTCGGTTGTTACCTAATGTCTCTTATATTATTGAATGTATTTGTTTTAAAGAAATTTCTGTGATTTTTTGATTTTGTCATTTTTTTACATTACTTTAGTCAACATTTTGCTTATTCTCAGTAAGTACAGGTCAATCTTTCCTGCTTATAGAATAAAAACTAATTTTGTGACTGATTGTTTTAACAGAAGGTCTTCCTGCTTTTGTTACTACAAATTTTTATACAAAATTTTCTGATTTTTGTGCAAAATTGCCCAATTTTGCTGTTGTTTATGTTTCTTTTGTAAAATGTCACATTATTTTACAATCCAACTGACAGAAGTTTGACAACATTTGAAACTGAAGATTGTTTTTGTTTTCATAACGTATTGTCTGAAGGGCTGCGACACCGTTCTCTTGCAGAAATTGTTTTTTATTTTTGTCCTTTGTTTGTTGTTAATTTTTGTTGTCATATGCCAAATATTGTGTAATTAAAGATCTCAGTGGCCAACTCTAGATAAACAAGTGAACTAAAATAACTAATATTGGTAAATTACTAATGGCTGTTTTGACTTTCAATATAAGTTTCTAAAAAAATTTAAAAAAAAGAGTAATAGTATTCTTCAACTTATCCATTTTTGTTCTGGTTTGCGTTTTTTTTCATATTTTACAATGTTGTATCATTTTTCGTAAATTAGCCTCATTATTTAGAGCTCTTTTGAATGTTTTGTTGAATCAAACAAAATAATTTTTTGGTTGTTTAAACTTTTTAAATGATGTCTTCAGGGCTTAGACAATTTGTTTCAGAAGAGTTTTGTGAATTTTAGATTTTCGTGTTTTACAGGGAGTTATCGAGGTTTAAAGTTTTGTGAACATTCGACTGTTTTTGTTCACATTTTCAGTTTTTTTTCTAAAATTTGGCAAAATTTCGCTAATATAATTCCAAATAAGTTAAAATTTTCAACGGCAAAGTGTTGTTGTTACCGTTAGAGATAGAAGAGCTTTGCTGAATTGTTTGATTGAAGTTTTTTTGGGTAAAATTTTTAATAAAATTTTCAAAATTCAAATTTTTTTCATCAAAAGTGGCGCAAAATTTGCTTTTTTGGTCCACTTTATTAAAGTTTGCCAGACTTAGTGACCTAGAAACCTTAACACGGACTCCCTAATCTCAAAAAGAGCGCTAGTTGCATTTAGGCGCCATATGAAAGTCTTCCGAAATTAAAACTTTGCCGTTTTTTACAGATTTAACTCGATAATTATACAAAATGCATCTTTGTTTTTATTATTTGAAGAATTCCATTCAACAATTGGTCTAATTCGCAAATAACTTGAACAATTGATCGGCTTGCTGGGAGCGCGAAAAAATCAGAGAGAGATTTGATAATATCATGGGCACTTACAATCAGAGACTTTTTGGTTTTGATTTTGATGCTGCCTTTTTTCAAATTATTTTGCTTTTGTTTTTTTAATGTTAATTACTGACAATATTTTTTATTCACGGCTCCGTAAATGACAGCTCCAAATTACGTAAATTGGAGGCAAAATGTAGATACAGTTTGTTTTCAGAGAACCAAAGAGTTTTTATGGATTTGAGGAAGAGTTTTAGTAAAATTTAACTGAATTCTTATCTTCTGCCTTCAATTGTTATTCTTTTGGCAGTTTGATTTTTCAGTTTAACCACTTGAAGATCTAAATCTCTTCCTCAAGAGGTGCAAATGAACATTTTCTATTCATTCGATTGTTACCTAATGTCTCTTATATTATTGAATGTATTTGTTTTAAGGAAATTTCTGTGATTTTTTGATTTTGTCATTTTTTTATATTTCTTTAGTCATTATTTTGCTTATTCTCAGTAAGTACAGGTCAATCTTTCCTCCTTATAGAATAAAAACTAATTTTTGTGACTGATTGTTTTAACAGAAGGTCTTCCAGCTTTTGTTACTACAAATTTTTATACAAAATTTTCTGATTTTTGTGCAAAATTGCCCAATTTTGCTGTTGTTTATGTTTCTTTTGTAAGATGTCACATTATTTTACAATCTAACTGACAAAAACATGACAACATTTGAAACTGAAAATTGTATTTGTTTTCATAACGTATGGTCTGAAGGGCTGCGATACCGTTCTCTTGCAAAAAGTGTGTCTTTTATTTTTGTTCTTTCTTTATTTGTTGTCATATGCCAAATATTCTGTAATTAAAAATCTTAGTGGCCAACTCTAGATAAACAAGTGAACTTAAATAACTGATATTGGTAAATTACTAATGGCTGTTTTGACTTTCGATAAAAGTGTCTAAAAAAAATTTAAAAAAAAAGAGTAATAGTATTCTTCAACTTATCCATTTTTGTTCTGGTTTGCGTTTTTTTCGTATTTTACAATGTTGTATCATTTTTCGTAAATTAGCCTCATTTTTTAGAGCTCTTTTGAATGTTTTGTTGAATCAAACAAAATAATTTTTTGGTTGTTTAAACTTTTTAAATGATGTCTTCAGGGCTTAGACAATTTGTTTCAGAAGAGTTTTTTGAATTTTAGATTTTCGTGTTTTACAGGGAGTTATCGAGGTTTAAAGTTTTGTGAACATTCGACTGTTTTTGATCACATTTTTAGTTTTTTTTTCTAAAATTTGGCAAAATTTCGCTAATATAATTCAAAATAAGTTAAAATTTTCAACGGCAAAGTGTTGTTGTTACCGTTAGAGATAGAAGAGCTTTGCTGAATTGTTTGATTGAAGTTTTTTTGGCTAAAATTTTTAATAAAATTTTCAAAATTCAAACATTTTTCATCAAAAGTGGCGCAAAATTTGCTTTTTCGGTCCACTTTGTTAAAGTTTGCCAGACTTAGTGACCTAGGAACCTTAACACGGACTCCCGAATCTCAAAAAGAGCGCTAGTTGCATTTAGGCGCCGTATGAAAGTCTTCCGAAGTTAAAACTTTGCCGTTTTTTACAGATTTAACTCGATAATTATACAAATTGCATCTTTGTTTTTCAATATTTGAAGAATTCCATTCAACAATTGGTCTACTTCGCATATAACTTAAAGACTTGGTCGGCTTGCTGGGCGCGCAAAACAATCAGAGAGAGATTTGATAATATCATGGGCTCTTAGAATCAGAGACTTTTTGGTTTTTATTTTGATGCTGCCTTTTTTCAAAATATTTTGCTATCGTTTTTTTAATGTTAATTACTGACCAAATTTTTTTTTCACGGCTCCATCAATGACAACTCCAAATTACGTAAATTGGAGACCAAATGTAGATACAGTTTGTTTTCAGAAAATCAAAGAGTTTTTATGGCTTTGAGGAAGAGTTTTAGTAAAATTTAAATGAATTCTTGTCTTCTGTCTTCAATTGTTATTCTTTTGGCAGTTTGATTTTTCAGTTTAACCATTTTAAGATCTAAATCTCTTCCTCATGAGGTGCAAATGAACATTTTCTATTCATTCGGTTGTTACCTAATGTCTCTTATATTATTGAAAGTATTTGTTTTAAGGAAATTTCTGTGATTTTTTGATTTTGTCATTTTTTTTATATTACTTTAGTCAACATTTTGCTTATTCTCAGTAAGTACAGGTCAATCTTTCCTCCCTATAGAAAAAAAGCTAATTTTGTGTCCAATTGTTTTAACAGAAGGTCTTCTTGTTTTTGTTACTACGAGTTTTCATACGAAATTTTCTGATTTTTGTGCAAAATTGCCCAATTTTGCTGTTGTTTTGGTTTCTTTTGTAAAATGTCACATTATTTAACAATCTGACTGACAGAAGTTTGACAACATTTGAAACTGAAGATTGTTTTTGTTTTCATAACATATTGTCTGAAGGGCTGCGACACCGTTCTCTTGCAAAATTTTTTTTTATTTTTGTCCTTTATTTGTTGTCATATGCCAAATATTGTGTAATTAAAGATCTCAGTGTCCAACTCTAGATAAACAACTGAACTTAAATAACTAATATTGGTAATTTACTAATGGCTGTTTTGACTTTCAATATAAGTTTCTAAAAAAAATTTAAAAAAAAAGATTAATAGTATTCTTCAACTTATCCATTTTTGTTCTGGTTTGCGTTTTTTTCGTATTTTACAATGTTGTATCATTTTTCGTAAATTAGCCTCATTTTTTAGAGCTCTTTTGAATGTTTTGTTGAATCAAACAAAATAATTTTTTGGTTGTTTAAACTTTTTAAATGATGTCTTCAGGGCTTAGACAATTTGTTTCAGAAGAGTTTTTTGAATTTTAGATTTTCGTGTTTTACAGGGAGTTATCGAGGTTTAAAGTTTTGTGAACATTCGACTGTTTTTGATCACATTTTTAGTTTTTTTTTCTAAAATTTGGCAAAATTTCGCTAATATAATTCAAAATAAGTTAAAATTTTCAACGGCAAAGTGTTGTTGTTACCGTTAGAGATAGAAGAGCTTTGCTGAATTGTTTGATTGAAGTTTTTTTGGCTAAAATTTTTAATAAAATTTTCAAAATTCAAACATTTTTCATCAAAAGTGGCGCAAAATTTGCTTTTTCGGTCCACTTTGTTAAAGTTTGCCAGACTTAGTGACCTAGGAACCTTAACACGGACTCCCGAATCTCAAAAAGAGCGCTAGTTGCATTTAGGCGCCGTATGAAAGTCTTCCGAAGTTAAAACTTTGCCGTTTTTTACAGATTTAACTCGATAATTATACAAATTGCATCTTTGTTTTTCAATATTTGAAGAATTCCATTCAACAATTGGTCTACTTCGCATATAACTTAAAGACTTGGTCGGCTTGCTGGGCGCGCAAAACAATCAGAGAGAGATTTGATAATATCATGGGCTCTTAGAATCAGAGACTTTTTGGTTTTTATTTTGATGCTGCCTTTTTTCAAAATATTTTGCTATCGTTTTTTTAATGTTAATTACTGACCAAATTTTTTTTTCACGGCTCCATCAATGACAACTCCAAATTACGTAAATTGGAGACCAAATGTAGATACAGTTTGTTTTCAGAAAATCAAAGAGTTTTTATGGCTTTGAGGAAGAGTTTTAGTAAAATTTAAATGAATTCTTGTCTTCTGTCTTCAATTGTTATTCTTTTGGCAGTTTGATTTTTCAGTTTAACCATTTTAAGATCTAAATCTCTTCCTCATGAGGTGCAAATGAACATTTTCTATTCATTCGGTTGTTACCTAATGTCTCTTATATTATTGAATGTATTTGTTTTAAGGAAATTTCTGTGATTTTTTGATTTTGTCATTTTTTTTATATTACTTTAGTCAACATTTTGCTTATTCTCAGTAAGTACAGGTCAATCTTTCCTCCCTATAGAAAAAAAGCTAATTTTGTGTCCAATTGTTTTAACAGAAGGTCTTCTTGTTTTTGTTACTACGAGTTTTCATACGAAATTTTCTGATTTTTGTGCAAAATTGCCCAATTTTGCTGTTGTTTTGGTTTCTTTTGTAAAATGTCACATTATTTAACAATCTGACTGACAGAAGTTTGACAACATTTGAAACTGAAGATTGTTTTTGTTTTCATAACATATTGTCTGAAGGGCTGCGACACCGTTCTCTTGCAGAAATTGTTTTTTTTTTATTTTTGTCCTTTGTTTGTTGTTAATTTTTGTTGTCATATGCCAAATATTGTGTAATTAAAGATCTCAGTGTCCAACTCTAGATAAACAACTGAACTTAAATAACTAATATTGGTAATTTACTAATGGCTGTTTTGACTTTCAATATAAGTTTCTAAAAAAAATTTAAAAAAAAAAGAGTAATAGTATTCCTCAACTTATCCATTTTTGTTCTGGTTTGCGTTTTTTTCGTGTTTTACAATGTTGTATCATTTTTCGTAAATTAGCATCATTATTTAGAGCTCTTTTGAATGTTTTGTTGAATCAAGCAAAATAATTTTTTGGTTGTTTAAACTCTTTGAATGATGTCTTCAGGGCTTAGACAATTTGTTTCAGAATAATTTTTTGAACTTTAGATTTTCGTGTCTTACAGGGAGTTATCGAGGTTTAAAGTTTTGTGAACATTCGACTGTTTTTGTTCACATTTTCAGTAATCGCGGTTAAATTTAATGGCTTCAAAAATGTGGCTTTGTAAAGTTGTTTGTGAAACTTATTATTTCAGATTGTATTTAATGTTATTTTATAGTCTTATGATTTAGTCTCATTAAAAACAGTCGCAATTGGTTTTCCAAGTGGTTGCAAGCAAAACTGCCTACTCTTTTAGTCGAAAGTTTTTGTTGGCTATGAATTTTGAAAATATTTGTTTTTCTAAAAAAAGAGATAGATTTTTTGAGATCTGCCAATTTTATTTCTGTTAAGTTGATGCTAAGCATCTCTATGTACAATTCACATCATTTATCTTTTGAAATATAATTTGCTCTCAATAACGGGTTTATTTTCCTTAAATGGTCTTTCTTCTTGGAACAACCAGTTTTCATAAAATCAGTTTTCCTGATTTTTGCAAAATTGACCCTTTTTTGTAGGTTTTTGTTTTCTTTTCACAGTATCACAATAATGAGCGTCATTTGACTTACAAATGTTGTCACCTTCAAAATGTGCAAACAGAGATTTTTATTGTTTTTGGTGGTCAGCTTAATATTAATTGATCCGAGGGACATCGTTTTCGTGCATAATTTTTCGTGCAAATTTTTTGCTTTTGGCTGTATTTGTCGTTCTTTTTGTAGTCGTATGACATATCCTGGATAATGAAAGGCCTCAGTCGCTCTCTATTGAGGTATAAAAGACTCTCTCAATGATTTCATTTGATGCGTAATGTTTCTAATCAGTTCGAATTTAATTCTTTTTTTTAAAAAAAGCTCAATGTTTTAATAAACTTTTGCCACTGTTGCCAAGTCGCATTGAGGAAAAATCACATATTTTGTTCCAAAAACTACCGGTTAGTCTTCTTAGTATAATTTTTATCTGATGCCATTTTGATTTGGTTATTACTGTTTTTCAAAAAATGGACAAGGAGTTTTGGTTGTAATTAATATTTGTAACAATTTGATTTTTATTGCCGTCCTTTCTGGTAGTCATATTATGGTAGCCACAGGTCTCATGGGCCCTCTAGAGTAGATTGTTTTTTTTAGTAGTTCGTTGAACGATATGTTGATATGTTAATTTGTTTATCTCTTCCTCATTTGGTAGACACTTAAGTGAAAAATGTAGATGAGCGGGGTCGGAACTTAATGTGCGAACGCACATTACCGAGCCTCCTTGCTGCATAAATATTAAAACACTTACTTAATAAAAACGAAAACATCTCACGTATTTTTCCAGCTTGGCATTTGTGAAACATTTGCTTTACAAGAACAAAATGGCCGTGGGAGTAACAAATTACTGTGCCAATCATTTGGGGTAATTTATTTGCACGCTTAAATGCTTTTTGCAAATATCTCGATATTTTAATACCAAATATAGTTGCAATCCTTAAATGATATTTCATACTTTAATATATCCCGTATCAACTGTTGTTTCACTCGTTCAATACAAAGGTTTACAAAGTTTTGAATTTTGTTTTGTTTTAACTCTCAAGCAGCAAAATGAAAACATGTTTTCAGTCTGAAAAATTTAATATTTTAAAGGTAAAAAAACTTCTTAAAATACAGTTTGCTTCCTAAATTGTCTCCTTAGATCATATGGGCGTCAAGTTGATGAACCCGATAGCTCTTTTGACGTCAATGAGGTGTAGTTCTTTGCAATTTTGTTTTATACTTACAGCTGTTCACTTGTTAACATTTAACAAGTGAACAGCACTTCTCGTTAACTAAATTAATTAACATTGGCTCAATCGGCAAAATTTTCTACTATAATTTGGATAACTATGTTTGTCTTGCAGGAAATTGCTAGAACTAGTAAAACTATTTCAAGATAAACCTCTTTTGCAGGAAAAATATAATAGGACATCTACCATGTGTTTAACTTGAACTCTAAGCGATGCCATACCTCAATTATATTATAAAAAAGCAGTTTTAACTATTGAAGTTTTTAGTAGTGGTCTTTAGCATCATATTTCCTATCAATGATCTGAAAAAAATGTGAAACAAAATTTGTAGGTTAAAATTTTAAATGCGAGCTGATTGAATCAAAAGCATAGTTATGTTACATTTGGTTTCAGATCAAAAATTCTCATAAACGAAACTTCCAAATTAGCAGTCATATATAATAACGTTGCTTTAGGGAAAAAAGTTATATTGCAATATACTTGCAATAGTGACTGTTATCTTGAAAGAGTTCAGCTAGAAAAACAATTATAATGCAAGAATCTTGCAAGGCTCTCTTGTGATTATGTATAATTCCAGAAGAGTTTTGCAGTATTCTTGCATGGACTTGCAAAATAAACAATTAAATGTCAAAAAAAGTCTTCGAAACTAATCGAAGCTTGATGGGTTTTCTATTCATATCCATAATGATTTACAACAAAACTGTTACGTGAATCTGGTTTCTCTGTTTTTTATATCAAAAGTGAGTGTGCTTTCAAGTCGCATACCTCCCCAGAAAACAACATTGCCCACTAAATGGCGATCGCTATATGATCGATATAATAATAGGTTCCCGGGCTGACCACCCAGAGTATTTCATTATTGAGACGATGTAATTCCACAAACTGTATATAGAAACTTTTACCCTTGTACTTTTTCTGTACATGTCAAAATATAAATTGATCAGTCTTTTTTCAGAGTTAAATTGAATTAGCCAGGTAAAATCACACCATACTACATCACGTGGTCTTTATGTGCTAGACCCACTAAACTGAGAAAGAACAGCTATGTAAAAAATCCGGTATAAGACAGCTTTAGGTATTCAAAGTTATTAAATAGCCTGTCACATTATTGGCCGCCGAAGAGAAAGTGCATATGCAAAGAAAAAAGAAACAACACAAAATAATGAGAACAAAATAGTTGTCATCCATCATGTCACATGTATGTTTCTCATCAAGAATCCCTTTCCTGTAATCACACAGTCCGCCAATTTACTACTTAAAACTATTCAAGCTCCGGTTTGTTTGTGAACAATCAAACATTGCAGCACAAATTTTTTTTAATGAAAAAAGATAACAGTTTTTGGATTATAATTTTTCAGAAAGATTAAACGGAAAATTTATCGGACGTTTATCGGAGTCCAAGGAGATGGATAAAAGTTATATACTGATATATCGAATATACTTCTTCTGGCACTTCAGTTCAAACTATTTGATTAAAGGTCAAAAATAGCTCTATGGCGATGGTAGATTTGAAAAAAAAAACAGGAAAAGACCAAAGAAATGAAAATACTGTTCCTCAAAACCGCTAAAAAATGTTCCTCTGACCCTTCAAAGAATGATTTTTTTGTGACAATACTCTGTCAAAAAATTGTGCAAAGAATTGCTTTTTGAATTGGAATATTTCAAATTATATGAAAATAAGAAAATTTAATTTTACGAAAAAAAATTGAACAAAATTGTGAAATTCTATTTTTTGAAAAGTCACGTTTAGAAAACACAAAAAATTAATTTTGCTTTCCCTAGAACAAAAGTTGTTTCAATTAAAAAGTATGAGATCATTTCTTCAACGGCATTAACTTTAAACCTAATGAAATAAATAATGGCTAAATCAACCAAATCAGTATTAAGTTTTTAGATATTAGCTGAAACTCATTAACCAGAAAGTTTTAAAAAAAATCCCATACTTGACTACCAAAAAATGTTTTATCCCGTATTTCACATAATCATTCTTTTTAAAATCATACAGTTATAAAGATGGCACCAAAAGATTACCATCAAAAGAACACACCATGTGTAAAAAAAGAAGCAATTTTTTAACCCTTCTCAAAAAAGTTCAAACATATGAATGGTCTTTATTAAGTTATAATTACGGTAATATTTGTAGAGGTGCAACAAGTTATATGATCAAAAGACTGGAGGCAGACTATGATGAGAGAGACCAAAAACTGTTTAGTCTTCAAACTATCTGAAGCGAAAATAGTGAACAATAGTAGTAAACAAAATTAGTAAACAAAATTAAACATACGAATAGCAAACAAAATTGAACATACAAATGCACAATCTCGGCCAATCACAGGAAAACCGAGAAAAGAAGCTAACCATAAGAAACCAATGTTTGTGGAATGTTGGTCTGCCAACCACCTAAATCTTGCAATCTAGACTGCCTGGATTGAAAACTGAAATAGAAGTCTTCTTCAAAAACAAATGGTAGTTAATAGTAAATAACAAAATACAGAACAAGATCAAAAAATGACTGGACAGAACAAAACTATAAAAAAGACAACTTTGGACAATCGAAACCAGTTAAACAAAGTTGCTCAAGTAAACCAAGCAGACGCCAGCATGAATGAATAACGACAAAGGCAACTAGACAAACATTTAATGAACTTTTTAGTACTAAAAAACCATGGACAACATTAAAAACAACATGATTGAAAAAAATCACCAAGTTATCCATAAAACATCAAAGCAATATCAGTACATTTACGGCACAAAGTAAGACCTAAATAGATAAACGAAAAAAGAATGCGCAGGTTATCCAAAAAAAGCGGGAGACGACAAACTTTTGGTCAACGTTGTCACAAGCTATTAAAACGATTATCTTTTACAGAAATTTTAACAGAAAAACAGCGGAAACACATTAGAAAAGGAAGCCGAAGTGCTAAACAGGGACTGTAAAACAGCACTCAATTGCGTCAGAGCTCTTGATATCAACGATCATTGCGTAAATCGTTTTTCTATCAATCTGAAATATGCCTTCCACCAATTAGAATTGCTTTCAGATAATGCAAACGACACCACCTCTTTATCTTGATAGGTGCAACTAGATGGGTTATTCCCAGTACGTTAGAATTTCATGTGTAGGTCTGACCGTCATCTTTTAAGACAAAACAAGTAGAGCACTGAACCTCGAAACACCCGCCTGATATACCAATTGTTGCCCAAGAGCAACACTTCCAATGTGGGAAACATCATAACATTCACTAAAATTCCGGATGGCGGAGGAGTCACCTCATCCTCCGCCAAAAAAAATTATATGGAACAAGAGGGTGGACAATCACCACGCGACGTACAACTCAACTAATTGGCAAAATTTTACACTATGACTCCGAACGCCAAACACATGTAAGACGATTTAGAACAAATTGAGTACCTAGTTGTCCATCTAGACCAGGAAAATGAACCAGAGCAAATGAAAAATGTCATGGAACAGCAGAACTTCCAAAAGAGAAAACAGAACTATCAACAAAATGAAAAAAGACCAAAGACTGGGTTCATTGTTATCAGCGGGTGTTAACCAACCCCAAAAATACCCACAACTCGAGATCCGTCTCCTGGTCCTCGGTCAGCTCTCTGAAAAAGATCGTCGCTCTGGAAAAAGCGGAATGAACCTGCTCCATTTCGGCTTTGAGCCAGAGCGTTGTGGAAAAGCCACCAACATTCCCCAGAGTGCAAGAGGGTGAACAAAATGTGAACCGCCAAAACTGGTGCCCCTCAGGGATTATCATGAGAGAATCTCAGCGGTCACATGGTCACCATACATGGTGACCATGTGACCGCTGAGACTCTCTCATGATATAACGGAGGGGCACCAGTTTTGGCGGTTCACATTTTGTCAAATGCACATCATTAGTGTGTACTGAGTTCAAACCGCGGAGTCCTTCAGTCTATGACCTTCAGTTTATGTCTCAAACTTTAGGTTGAAATATTATGAGACATAAACTGAAAGTCATAGACTGAAGGACTCAGTACACACTAATAATGTGCATTTGACATGGCTAATTGAAGCTTGTTTTGAATCACCTCTTTACCTAGATCTTCACTCTTAACAAATTAGCTCAAAAGACTAACAAACAAACAATTTCCTGCAGAGTATCATATTTCAGTAACTATAATTTGAGAGAATGATATCATGAAAAACCTTTTAAAGGGCGCGTCTATGGGCGCTTTTTTCATATATACCTTTACTGTTCAGGCTTTTCATTATATAAAACCTGTCGATGTAATCGTAACCAACATATTTTCCAATCTTCAATTCTTAATCTATAAATATGTAATTTATCAGTGGGATTAGGAAATTCTTGTTGCTTGTAAAATAAGTGACATCTTTTTCTTTAACTTTTTTCATGAACTTCAGTTCAGTCAAAAAGGATCAATGCCTATTGTAAAACAGAAATTTTAGGTTTTTTGTTGTTAACTGTTAGCCATTAGTAGCGCTACAGACAGCAACAGTGGATTAAGGAAACTCTTTTTAATTAACTTAATAATTAAGTAACTTTATAATTATTGTAATGTCTTTTGGTCCTACTTAATAATAGAAGGGCAAGTTTATGCGATTAGTCGTGCAACCTAACAATCCTTTAAGCTTCTGTTCTGTTCTTTAAAAAAATTCTTGTCATGTGACATCAGTGTATTTTCAAGTCTTATTCTATAAATAAAAAATCTTCGCGCAGATTTTGTGCCAGAAGGATAATTAAAAATTTTCATTAACTGATAGTAAATTTTAAGCGATGAATTCACATCAGTGGGGTAGGGTCGCCTGCTGATTGTTTTTTCTTACCAGTTTTTGGATCTAAGCTCTTGAATTCATGCTAAAAGCGTCAGAGCGATGTGTGCTTTGCACAGCATGTGTCGTATTCTGAATTTCTGCTAGGCTCAACAGTGAGGGGAGAAGATCGATCAAATAAAATAAACCAAAGCTCTTGAATTAGTGAAGCAAGCGTTCCTTTGTTACTCTGATAATTCCCCTCTTCCACTCTTGTATGCTGTTGCAAAATAGGTTGCATTGAAATAAGTAATTCACAATGGGCTCGTATTATCAACTCTAGTTATATGGACAACAAAGCCAAGAGAATTACTTGCACATCAATGGAAAGGACAAATTCAAGACAAATTATAATATTAATTAAATTAATAATACCAATATCCGTGGTTCACTTCCCAGGTGAACTAAGTCAAAAACGCTCTCAGTACCTCAACTGGTCTCGCAATTACAAACTTCCAGAAATCAGTCCCATTTTCAATCTCTTCCCTGCCTTTCACAATTCTTTTAAAGTTTGGTCCCACTAAACAAACTGCATTTTATCACTTGTGCAAAAATCTCTCCTGTGTCCAGACTTCTGAAGTTCTCCCAAAATTCTCCAAAGGCTGCCGAAATTTCTTTGTGTCACTTCAATTAATACTCAACCAATACTCTCTTATCTTAAACAAACAAACCTTACTCTCTTAAGTAAAAATTGCAACTTACACTTGAAATCTGTTAAATTCTGTAGGAGGGCTTTGTTTGCTATGCAAACAACTCAATATCAAATTATGCTCTGTCATTCAACTGCTACTAACCATTGTTCAATTTATTCTTTTTCCCAAGTAAACGACCTTTGGACTCTTATGTAAACAAATCTACTCCGCTTTATCTCATATAAGCACTTGACATGACTATCAGTGTTGGCTTAGTAAACATTGAAAGGTGCTCTGAATTGTTCTTGTTCTTCTAATTCCACTTCCAAATTAACTACCTGCCATCAATCCCTGTCAAAAATCATGTGTTGAATAAATAACTAAACTCAACCCCAAAGCTATGAGCAAATGTAATGTCCAATTTTGAAACAATTTCATACAAATCCCTGTAATTATACATGCCGATGAGACCAATTTTCCTGAAGATCTAACAATTTTACATCTAGGGTCATCCAAAGGTCACCCGCCCGTCCAAAATGAGGGGTCGTTGATAAAACTAATTGTTGTCATGGAAAGTACTCTTATAATTGCATCTACCCGCAAAATTTGGCTCTACTCCCAATAGAACACGAGCAATGACTGCACACTTTTTCAACCTCCCGGATGACCCCAAAATTCCAAACTTAAAAACTCGCGAAGTACTAGTCAAAATGTCTTCGGGTAAATTTTTTCAGTAAACACACACGGGGTGCCACCAACTTGCCTGCCAGTTTCATGACCAACGGATCAGCTGTTAAAAGTCGTTTGTAGTTTGAATACTTTTAACGAGTCGTGGGTGCCGGAACCCGAAACATCAGAGTTCGTCCAAATTGACCGGATTTTTGTCAAAAACTGTCTCAGGTTATAAAATTATTAACATTTCAAAGTCAATTGGGGAGCACAAATTCAGTTTTTTGGTTTTCGGCTCTCGGGTTATCCCGCACCACGGGCGTGCGGTAGTTCTGTGGGGATTGATCTGGGGTCAAATCTGACCCCAAAGTTGGATTCGTCCAACCCAAATTATTTTATTCCCCAATTTTCAGGCCAATCCGACGTCATATTTTTCAAAAAAATACTATTTCAATTTAGGTGCTAACTATCTACCAGTAAAAACAATCTTTTTACCGCAGATTACCCAAAGTTATCCTAACCCTTTTCCATGATCATATCAAACATTACTCTAGACCTATAACCCATTGCAACCCTTGATTAGCCTTATATCATACTCAAAGAGTCATTTTTCCATTCAAAATATCGAAAACCTCCAAATCAACCTATTTCCGGTGTTAATAGCTCGGGGTTGGTTGGTCGGATTGACCCAAAAAGTATACCAGCCTTTAAAGACCAGTGGGTGTACCTGACAGTAAAATTTGGTAAACGTCCGCTCAATATAATATCCATGGAGTGCGGTTAAGATCTGCTTGGTGGTATTTCGAAAAACTGTTAAATTGCCTATTCTTATTTCAAAATGCAAATATATTTCTCCCACAACTTTGTAAACAACTCCCACGATGACCTAATACAATACTGCACATGTACAAGCTAGTACGAATGGTTAATACCGTTATTTCATTCATAAACAATCAAATTTTTACTTCAAAAAAAAACCTTAGAATAACACCCTTTCCGGTGCTAATAAATCAGATCGAAAAAGTGTAACTGGCCGCGCATCCCTATTATATGTGGACAATCATTAGAAAAACATACCCGAAAATTTTCAGAGTCTAATGACGAAAATAACTTAAAGAGTTGAGTGTGCCAGGTTTTGGTGTGGCCAATTATTTTGCAAATTCGAAATTGTACTTTTAGTTACTTCAAATTGAAATTCCAATTGGGTTCAAAGTATCTAGTTCACTTCAAATGTTCGCTCTCTAGTTTAATTCTAAATTTAAATCACTCAATTCGACCTTGGCCAGATGCACAAATACAACTTTGCTAAGTTAACGAAGTATTTTGACAGCTCAATATGCTTTTGTTCATCAACTTTTTTGTTTAAGATATATCACTCAACTCCCCCCTCTGGCGCCTTCGCAACAATAACCCTTCAAGTAAGAACGCTTATTTCAAGCACCTTATTAATTTGTCTAAGTTGACCTTAATTTTCTAGCTTACTCGCAGTATCTAGTTATGAAAATTCCCTGCGTTCTACAGCATGAAATGATATCCGCCTCCTTAAATTTGACTACGTCTTAGGGTTTGATTTTCTTGCCTTGCAATTCGTCTGTAGTTAATTGGTTGTCTTGGTGTCATAAAATTTTATATAATCAACATTATAACAGGAAAACAAAGAAAAATGGTAAATTTGTTTTCGAATGAATCAGAAACAAACAATGCAAAGTAGTAAAACAAAAACTTTAATGCAGAGCAGTACCAAAAAGAGGGAAGTTATTTGATTAGTAAGTTTTTAAAATTGCCTTGTTTTTAAGGCTGCGAAAAGTTGCTCAATTATTTAGGGAGACCTTATAGCGTCATTCCCGTGGAATTTTCCCCTGAAATACAATCCTCCCGATTTGTTCACAGTGACACACAAGAACAAAGTCCATATTGAAATATTGAATACAAGCGAATGCTTTAGGGCAAAGGTGACGGCTAATTATGAAGGTAGACTATGTAATACTAGTTGAGCCGCATAATCTAATTTTGTGAAGAGCATCACATGATGTTTCGTGTTCAGTTGACCAAGCATGTAATAATTGGGAAATTGAATAAAATATGAAAGTGGCTGTTATAAAGGTACATGTTCAATTCAAGGTCGAAATAGCCTATGCGGGCAAATGCACAATCATACAACAGAGTATGATCAAACGATATTCTATTGCAAACGGATGAAGGAATGTTGAACAAGGCGGCGATAGATAAACTATGCCAAATAGGGTTAGCGCTGACCCTTCAAAAATAAAGCAATAATAAGCCATTAAAAAGGAAAAGGGTGTTTAGTAAAACGAATGCATGCTTTATCCTAACGCTCACTTCATCAAAAATTGATATAGGACAGACCTTGTTATATTTGAGAGTTATATATAAGAGATAGAAATTTGTCACTTCATATAAATATTTTTTTTAAAATCATTTATTTTTGCCCAGAGCAATTATTCTAAATTATTTCCCTCGAAAGTTATTTCTAGGATTTAAATTTTGGTAGTTAATCCATTGACAATGTTTATATGCAATACAGACAGAACGGAAAATTGTTTCTGCCTTCTGAAATTACTTTTTTATTTCACAAATTTTGAGAAAAAAAAACATTATTTTTTCCTAATTTACAAATAATATAAACGATCAACTATTATTCAACAATTTACATATGTATGAAATTATGATTTTTAGTTTGTAGTTTGATGTAAATTTGATGTAAAGTTGATCTTAAATCAATTTATCTATTTATTTAATATTATTTGTAATCTATTTATCTAATCTATAACCTTTTTAAAGAAATAAAACGTTTTAATTATCATAAATTTGTTGAAAAAAAAATAAAATATATTCAGAAGAGTGCAGTGTTTCGACATAGTATCACAGTTCAGTTAATACAAATATCAAATGATAGGCTTCTACGGAGTAAATCTAAATATAAGTTAGAAGCTTTTAGCCAAGGTCTATTAACTTCATCAAGTTCTGATAACATGCAGCGATAATCCGTCGGTGAGAGATGAAACAGCATTACTAGAAGAGCTCATTTTAGAGGTGAACATGGAGGCATGATGCTCTGACTTGCTTGCCAGCAACTCTAGTTCAGTCACTTCAGCTAAAAACTTAAACCTAGACAATAGAGATCAGAGCAACACTTTAAAAATCCCTACTTTTAAAAATCTGAAATGATAAATATCTGTTAATTTAAAATATTGAAATGCTCAATTCAGTCCTAGATGAATTACGACGCTTATTCAAATTGCTTTTTTGTTGCATTGAAATTGTTGAACAAAAATCATTAACCGAAAACCTGGAACAGACAATCGTGCAAAAATATTTGTTCAGAAACATTGTATTATTCAGTCTGAAAAACAAGAGACAACATGAAAACGCAGACTAAAAATAGCCCGTCAAAATTCAATGTTGGTTTTTGAATTACTTAATAAAAGCGTAAAAAAAAAACATTTTTCTTTATCCTGAGCAGCAAAAACTTGGACGAGGAAAATTTTTTGAATAAGAATTGAAACTGAACTGATGAGATCATGACAATAGATCTTTTGCTAAAATAGATCAAAAGTTGAAAGCATCGTTAAATTGCACGACTATTTTCATAAACTTACTCTGTTACTAAATAGGACCGAACGAAATAAGAAGAACCCTTGTCAAATTGGGACGGTTATCTGCTAAGACGCAAGATTACGATGGCTACCTGTTGAGAGACTTACAAGAATTTTACTAGATAAACGTCTCACTTATTTATCCAAAAACTCAAAAAGTAAGCACTTTTCACTGGAAAACACAACAGAAAGAAAACTATCAGTGGAGGAAATCATGAAATGCATTAAGAGTCCCAGTTTTTTCTCAACCAATCAAACAAAAATTTGTGATCTGAAGTTCCTATTTACACATATTACAACATGTCTCTTCGTCGTACGGACAATTTTCATATTATACTCACCATAAAAGTATCGGAACCGCTTTATAGGTATCTAATTGGTACAAATAGTTACTGAGGTGTTGTCCGTATGGCGAACAGCCATGTTGTAATATGTTTTAATAGGAACTTTAGATTACAAAATTTTTGTTTGATTGATTGAAAAACAACTGGGACTCTTATTGTGTCTCGGGTGAAAATTGCTTATTTTTTGAGTTTTCCATTAATAAAAGTGCAACGCTTATCTTTCAAAATTCTTGTAAGTCTCTTACCAGGTAACCGTCGTAATCTTGCGTCTTAACAGATAACCATTATTAGCAAGATCTTAGCAAAGGATTGTTCCAGTCCATCTAGGGAACTTAAAAAGCATCCATTCGTTTTTTCTGTATCGCTACTAATGGCTAACAGTTAACAGCAGAAACCTAGATTACTTGAATCTGTAATTAAAATTTTTAAAAAAAAAATAGACGTTGAAACTATTTGACTCCCCTGATGTTCATTAAAACAAAATTGATGAAGACGTCATTTATTTTACAAGAAACAGCAATCTAATTTTAAATGATATAGACTTGGGAGAAGGATTTTTTCAAAAAAGAAAATGTAACTTTTATTATGTGCTTTTTCATGTAATTTTTCTTTTCAAGATACATTGGTTTATCGTTATTGCAATTTTATAAATTTTTCATGCGCACTTCAGTAAAGTTTGTATTTTCTGACAGCGTATATTTAAGCTATTCAGGTTGTCAACAAATTGTTAAGTAATTTCAAATAAGCTGAACAAAACCTGTTCCTAGCGTCAGTTCATACAAAAATTGCAAATTGGTTTCTGAAGCGTTTTTGTCTGTTTGAGGCTACTGTCACTTAAAAGTAAAAGCAGAGGTAGGAATGACATAAAAAAAATCTTTCCCTTTCATTCTCAAATATTACATCGCAAATGAAAACTTGAAAACCGTTGCGCCAAATTATCGAGCAGCAAAAAGTGTGACTGAATAAAAAGAGAACAAGTGAATCGTGCAATTTTTTGCATATCTCAACAAGCAAGAAGAAAAGTTGTTGAATCCTACAAATATTGGTTAGAAATTGAAAACGCCTCCCCGGTTTTAAATCATATTTTGGCGTCCACTGGAAATCTCATGATGTCTGTAAAAATTAAAAAAGGTGTCCAAACTTCAATGTTGGGAAAACACGTTGACATGTCAGCATGGGGATAATACATAAGATATATATTCAAATCGAAACTCATGCCTAGTAAAATGGACTGGAGACGATGAATGACATTGATGCGTGCTATTTGTATTTGATCTTCCAGCAACTAAGTGAATGAGACGCATAGAATTTGTGGCAGCTGTTAATTTTTACCATAAATCCCATGTCTTTATCTCTTCCAATAGAAATAAAAGCTGAACAAAAACTAAAAAGTCTAAAAAGCTGAGTTATCGAGTGAACAAGATAAGAGTAACGGCTACTCTAAACACTATTGAAAAGTTCCACGACCACAGCAAACAATGATTTAATTCGGGTTTTTCTTATAAGTTATGCAGCTGCATTGAAAGTTACAGTGCATGGTTGACATCAAGCTAGGAAAATCTTGTGATTGAAGGTATGAAATCACGTTGAAGGGCATTTTGGCCAAACACAGACAAACAGTTGAAACAACTTCGTGCACAGATGCATTTGATCAAAGACAGATTGAAGCGTAGCACTGTCTGATCAGGAGGCTTGGGATTTTTTACTGAGAAGTGCAGTTTCACCACAACCGTGTATAATCAGATATCGCTTCCATCTGAGGCCGAATGGTCGGAAACATTTTGACTTGGACTTCAAACAGGATAGAGCAGCGCGCTCTGTTGTAGAAATATGATTGGAAACGTTGATTAGTGGCATCATTCGGGGTCGCCCAATGGACTATCTTGCAAAGAACTCTTGTCACAATTTTTACAGACAGATGTTTCTCTGTCAGTCAGATCGGTAGCCTGGTAATTTAAATTCAAATGACCGACACTTTATATCATTAAATCCGATAAAATTAAAAATTTAAAGCCACTATTTGCAAAGAATGATTCATATTTTGACACTCAAAGAAACATATTTTATATAATGAACGCAACTTTACAACATGTCTGTTCGTCGTACGGACAATTTTCATATTATACTTACCATAAAAGTATCGGAACCGCTTTATAGGTATCTAATTGGTACAAATATTTACTGAGGTGTTGTCCGTATGGCGAACAGCCATGTTGTAATATGTTTTAATAGGAACTTTAGATTACAAAATTTTTGTTTGATTGATTGAAAAACAACTGGGACTCTTATTGTGTCTCGGGTGAAAATTGCTTATTTTTTTGAGTTTTCCATTAATAAAAGTGCAACGCTTATCTTTCAAAATTCTTGTAAGTCTGTTACCAGGTAACCGTTGTAATCTTGCGTCTTAACAGATAACCATTATTTGCAAAACTCTTGCAAGATCTTAGCAAATGATTTTTCCAGTCCATTTAGGGAACATAAAAAGCATCCACTCGTCTTTTCTGTAACGCTACTAATGGCTAACAGTTAACAGCAGAAACCTAGATTACTTGAATCTATAGTTCAAATTTTTTAAAAAATAGACGTTGAAACTATTTGACTCCCCTGATGTTCATTAAAACAAAATTGATGATGACGTAATTTATTTTACAAGAAACAGCAATCTAATTTTAAATGACATAGACTTGGGAGAAGAATTTTTTTCAAAAAGAAAATGTAATTTTTATAATGTGCTTTTTCGTGTAATTTTTTTTTCAAGATACATTGGTTTATCGTTATTGCAATTTTATAAATTTTTCATGCGCACTTCAGTAAAGTTTGTTTTTTCTGACAGCGTATATTTAAGCTATTCAGGTTGTCAACAAATTGTTAAGTAATTCCAAATAAGCTGAACCAAAACTGTTCCTAGCGTCAGTTCGTACAAAAATTGCAAATTGGTCTCTGAAGCGTTTTTGTCTGTTTGAGGCTACTGTCACTTAAAAGTAAAAGCAGAGGTAGGAATGACATCAAAAAAATCTTTCCCTTTCATTCTCAAATATTACATCGCAAATGAAAACTTGAAAACCGTTGCGCCAAATTATCGAGCAGCAAAAATTGTGACTGAATAAAAAAGAGAACAAGTGAATCGTGCAATTTTTTGCATATCTCTACAAGCAAGAAGAAAAGTTGTTGAATCCTACAAATTTTGGTTAGAAATTGAAAACGCCTCCCCTCTTTAAATCATATTTTGGCGTCCACTGGAAATCTCATGATGTCTGTAAAAATTAAAAAAGGTTTCCAAAATTCAATGTTGGGAAAACACGTTGACATGTCAGCATGGGGATAATACATAAGATATATATTCAGAGCGAAACTCATGCCTAGTAAAGTGGACTGGAGCCGATGAATGACGTTGATGCGCGCTATTTGTATTTGATCTTCCAGCAACTACGTGAATGAGACGCATAGAATTTGTGGCAGCTGTTAATTCTTACCATATATCCCATGTCTTTATCTCTTCCACTAGAAACAAAACTCTAAACACTATTGAAAAGTTCCAAGACCACAGCAAACCATGATTTAATTCGGGTTTTTCTTATAAGTTATGCGGCTGCATTGAAAGTTACAGAGCATGGTTGACATCAAGAAAGGAAAATCTTCTGATTGAAGGTGAAATCACTTTGAAGGGCATTTTGGACTAACACAGACAGACAGTTGAAACAACTTCGTGCACAGATGCATTTGATCAAAGACAGATTGAAGCGTAGCACTGTCTGATCAGGAGGCTTGGGATTTTTTACTGAGAAGTGCAGTTTCACCACAACCGTGTATAATCAGATATCGCTTCCATCTGAGGCCGAATGGTCGGAAACATTTTGACTTGGACTTCAAACAGGATAGAGCAGCGGGCTCTGTTGTAGAAATATGATTGGAAACGTTGATTAGTAGCATCATTCGGGGTCGCCCAATGGACTATCTTGCAAAGAACTCTTGTCACAATTTTTACAGACAGATGTTTCTCTGTCAGTCAGATCGGTAGCCTGGTAATTTAAATTCAAATGACCGACACTTTATATCATTAAATCCGATACAATTAAAAATTTAAAGCCACTATTTGCAAAGAATGATTCATATTTTGACACTCAAAGATACATGTGTTATATAATGAACGCAACTTTCTGATAACTCATTTTATTAAATGTTGCTTTCATCTGAAATCAAACTTTGAAATTAGCTGTAAAAATTTATTACGAAAGATTGAAAACTGTTCTTAGAAGAGATTCAATCGATAGAGAACAATAGATGAAGAACAATGGGTAAACAATGGGTGAATAAATATTTTATAAGCCATCGACCAAATGAAATGTAGATGTATTGCACTTAGTCAAAATTTCAACGAATACACAACGAATTTTGTAACGGCTGCTATCGCAATCGGTTGCGACGAATAAAGCTTTACACCAAAAGTTCGTTTCAGCAGTTCAAAACCTATCTTGATATTCTTTTTTTGCAGTTCGCTTTTGTAACTGTATATCCGCTATATTCTTAAACTTGCATTTCAATTCGTTTGACTATTTGCTAATTTTAATTATCCTGAGTATCGATTCGGACTGCAGTTATGCAGAAAACCAGAGGTTTGGGTTCGTAATATTTGAATTGCAGCTGCAATAATTCGTTGACTTAGAATACAAAAACAAATAAAATATTACTCAGGAAGAAGTTTGAGTACAAGAAACATTTTTCTGTTGATTATTATCTTCAACGCAAGACACAGAAACGTGTTATTCACTGCTCAAGACATTTTATTTCAGCAATACTTTGCTAAGTTGTATGAAGAAAGCCGTCTGCTCAGGCTAAAACTGTTGAGTATGTTTGTGTTGCTGCTGTTATTTCCCCCGTTTTTCCACATCACGTAACTATAACTGTACTAGTAACTATTACTAAAACTGGGACAATTAGTAATGTTGCCAACGTTTCTGTTGCCAAGCAAGAAGTGTTTTGGGGTGATAGCTTCACGGTCGCTAGCATGAGAGTCAACAGGTGTCAGCAGTCTTGCATGCAATGTCTGCTTAATGAGAAAATCCTCCGTAATTGCTCGGCTCCCTAACACCGCAAACGCTGCTCTCTTTCAAAAACTCAGTAGTCGCTCCCAAACTCCTACAAAGTGAGGTGCTGCTGGTGTGTTGGACTTCCATCTGTGCTGAATGAAATATTCCTGAAACCTTTCTTGTGCCATGCTGCAACATACTTTTTCTCTCGATCTGCTCCAGAAAGTTTGGCCAGTTGTCACTGATCAGTGTTACCGGTTTGCCTCTGCAAGCTATCAACCGCATAATTGCGTTCAAACAACTGTCGGTATCCGACTTTGAGACTATCTTGACGTGAACGACTCGTACTGTTAGGCATTTGAACAAACAACCTCATCGTTTTCCATTTCTGCGCCCACATTTTACTGCAAAAGGGCAATAGTAGTCTAGCCCCAACGAATGCAGAAGGTATTGAAGCAATCAGTTTTTCTGTTGGAGGCTCTGCAATGACTGGAGCCATTGTCCGTGCTCTGCCTACAGTACGTGTTGTTTTTTTTATTGAGCGTAAGGCATTTCCAACGCCAAGAAGTCAAAATCGTCCGAAAATTTTTTTTGTCATTTTGAGAGCCCTCATTCTTGTTTTCGTTGTGCTCGTTACGAAACAAATAATTTGACAACGCGATATTTCCAAAATAACAATATTGCATGCATTGCGTTAAAGTCACATTGACTTTTACCTATTCTTCGTTTACACAAACAAGCCCCCTTTTTTCAAAGGCGGTTGAAAAACCGCATAATCTTGATGTATTTTGGAATTTCCTTGAGAAATTTCATCTTTCTGGCAAACTGTTCTTTCTGTTGTAACTTGAAAATGGATCCTTTGGCGTTTTTTTCTCAATTAATTTTGCTTTGGGTTTCGATTTGTTCATTGCGCGCTACACTTATGCTATTGTATATACCAGTCGGTTGACATTGCTGAATCGTTTTCAACGAAGGTATGGTTTCTTTTCTTTGGTTGTGGATATGAAGGACGGTTGTTTTTTTTGCTCGTCGGAAGCGAATGTAATTTTTAACTGCTCAGGCCATTTGTTATTAGGTTGTTTTATCCAAGCCGGCCCAGTGAGCCTTCACTTCTGAGTTCATTAAAGACTCTTGTCTTGATGTCAGCTGGATTGTTGATGCCACTCACATGATTCCACTGTTAAACGTTAGTTGTAGTCAATATCTCTGAGACTCGATTCGCTGCAAATGTTTGGTTGTTGTCTGTGCTGAGAGCTGTGTATCCGATGCAGAAAAATTGTATGTCTGTCCAAAAATTGTATTTTTTAATTTTTGATTCATGTACTTTAACTATTTGTTCACTCAGTCTCCTTGCCATGACTGCGCTGGTAGTTCCAAAAATGGAATCGAAAAGTTTCACATCCATGCGACACAGCATTTTCCAACGACCAATGCTAAGTCTGAATCGTGTTCTTTGGACTGCGAACGTTGATATGCCACTGCACAAATTGTGTCTTCCGATGCCTCAGCCAAGATCCACTTTATTCTGGGTTTTGCTGAAGTATCTTCTCCCTATGTTGTTTTTGGTCACTTATCAAAAGCTGATCTTCCCATTTCAGAAAACTTCTTCTTCGTTAGTTCCACTGAGTTTACCAACGTTGCCCATTTTCGGTGAAGAATCTCTTCAAGATTTGTCTCATGTGAACCGTGAATCATGCAAATAGTCCAATAGGATCAAATGCTGAAAACAATGGAGAGAAGACCTTCATCTGAGTGATTGATATTTCATTTTTTTTGCTGGTACCTCTGCAAACATGCAGTCTGTCTTCAGCAACAGTCCATTGAAGTCCGAGCGCGGACCAACCCCGCTTATTGGTTTCTACTTCCACTTGTTTTGTATTGTTCATTCACCTCACGACCACTGGTGCTTCTTCATCACTGTACTGCTTTTTGTCACTGAACTGCTGTACTGTACACTTTACACCACTTTTTTTAAGATCAAACACATGTTGTTATGCAAGAGTTTGCAGTTGCTTGAAAACAGCGGTTGCTTATTCAGGAGTTTTGACTGACTTGTTGAAATAGTCCATATAAAAGCTGGTTTAGATTGCCTTTGCTGCAAATAGAGATTCCTCCTCGTTGTAATTCGCCATCGCGTCATAGCGTAGTTTGCATATATTGATGATCTCCGAAGACATGATTTGCACCGAAGACATGACGTTGATATTCGTAAGTTTTCACAGGTTCCTTCATTGTTAGTTGCCAAAGGAATCTGAGGAATTTTTATTTTTTTCAAGAACAAGTGATCTCTGAAGACATGATTTGCACCGAAGACGTGACGTTGATATTCGTAAGTTTTCACAGGTTCCTTCATTGTTAATTGCCAAAAGAATCTGTGGAATATTTTTTTTCAAGAACATGTACCTGCAAAAACATAGATTCAAGAACCACGTTTATGGCTAAAAGTTTCGATCAACCCGTGTACTAGATCTGGTTCGGCTAACAACTTGTCATTTAGGCACACATCTTTGTAATTGGGTGCATCGTTGCAAACACTGCGCACGCATCTACTAGTTTTGTTTGGTTTTATTACTGGATGGTGTGGCAATTACCATTTTTTTCCCGAAATTTCTTTTGACTTCCAATTTCACGAGGAGGTTCCATTGAGTAGCACAGACCTAGGGCTGAGCCGTAGTTTTTGGGATGATTAGGTTCTGTTTCACTGGAGAGCATGCCCACTTTGTTCCGCTTGCCAGTAAACTGTGTCGTGCTCACTAAAAACCTCTGATTTTGTCGCTTTATCTTTGATTGATTTACAACATTTATTTTTAAAGCGTAGGATCCTATGTACCACAAATAGTGAACAATTGCCGTCATTTTAACATCCTCTGTGCAGTCGAGGTGACAAGTATTTTCTCTTCTCTTGCCCTTCATGCGCCCACTGATTAACCATCCTAAATACCGCGGGAAACGAATTGTTTACTTTGTGTAACTACCTTGTAATCTAAAGGTTTGTGTATTTCATAAGCATCCTGACCCAAAATGATGCCAGCTTCCATCAAATTCATGTAACTGTACGAGACAATACTCAAGCGTTTGAATCTTTGCTTCAGTTTTTGTTTTAATAGTTTCTACTCCCAGTGAAGGTGACGGGTGTACAAACACCTCAAGCAAGTGCACTTTTGATTTCATTCTCCTTATTGTCAGAGCAATTTTTTCGTTCTCCAGATCCTCTGTTTCGTGTATGCCCGCAATGTCAAGAGTAATATGGATGCCTTGGGCTTTCAATTTCCTTTTAAAACTATGATCAATGAATGATAACGTTGATCCATTTTTGAGAAAAGCATATCTACTCATTCGGTGGCATCTCCATTGGATTGGGACAAAAATATCTGAAGAAAGCTTGTAACTTCGTTACTTTGATGTATTATTGCAGCGCTTACAATGATTGGGTTATTTCTCTCGTTCATTTGGTTTTCTGAGTGTAGCAATCGGTTGTGCTTTTTTGTACATTCAATTATACCGCTTACAATTTGCACTACTTCATCTCGTTGCTTCCTCACTGCTACGTATCGATCGTTGATATACAATGGGTGACATCAGAAAGTGGACATTGATCGCTTTGCGTCGGCTTCATCTCTTTTATGTTTTTGCGTCGAAATTTGATGTCTTTGAGAATCGTCTTTCTTCTTTTGCATTGCGCTTGTCTTGCTCTTAGCGTTCACCTTCAATCGCGAAGAAATCTTTGTTCTGGTCATGAATACAGAACCACCAAATCTCTTTGAGTATCTGTGGTAGTTTATCGACTGCCATATAAAATGTTGAACTTGGATGCAGATCATCAATTTGTTTGTATTCTCTAAAAATTTTCACAAAAATTGACACAACAACCGAAAATTGAATCAGGCTTGCTGAGTCATGAGGCTTCAGCTAATTTGCTTTTCGCACGCTCCCAAGTTGTGTATCTATAAATACATGAGATCTTCCATTTTTTTCGAGAGCTCCAGGCAGCGCTTTAAAACTGTCCAGAAACTTCATTCAGAGATTGCAGATTTTATTTGGCCTGCTAGTACGTCTTCAAGTGACTCATTTCTCTGAATCGGGAATCATGCTTTTTTCTAGTGTTGCGGCAAACATGCTACACCATTCAAGCCACTTTAACGGTTCCCCTCGAAGCTGTTCAGTTTCAAATTTAGGAGTTGATTGATGCTGGTAATCCCATAAGCTTATCTGGATCCAATTTCCGTTCGCGCATCAAAAAGAACGATCACGTGCTGTCTTAATCGTGCGTCAGATCTCTGTGGATTCAATGCTGAGCTGCCGTTAAACCATATGGAGTGGCAGTGTTGTTAATTTTCTCGGCACAGTCCGAGACACTTTCCATTTTGGCAACCATTTGAGGGGTGACTTGTCACGCAAACCGGCGCTCTGAGATCCTTGCTCATTTTTCTCTACTTCTGCTCTTTTTATTGTTCTCTCTAGCTCTCGTTCCTCTTCGAGACGGTTGCATTTAAAGTTCTTTCGAGTTTAGATTGAACTCTAAACCTTACCGATTGAATCATGCTTGCTCGAGTTGCAGATTTCTTTGACGTCTACGTAAAAATTATTCCAGTTTTCTTCTCGTCTTTGTTTAGCGCTGATGAAGTCGCAGAGGCCTTCTCGGTATCTCGTTGGTTCGTTATTTCGTTGTTTTGGTCAGTTTGTGAGAATGATCTTCCAGTTGGGTGAGTGTTGTTACCCTCGATGTTGTTAGTTTCTGGATTTGGGGTGAGTGAATTCTTAAACAATTTTTAAAGCGTAGCTTTACTGATATACTCGAGCCAATCTTTCTCAATAGTTTCTCTGATATCTAAGTGTATATTCTTTTCCGAAAATTTTTTGTAGATAAAGTTCGACTTTGTTAGTGCGCTGTAATTGTTAGGGCACTTCCTCCTCTATGAGATGAAAAATATGTTCGTATACAATTATAAGTTTGCTTGGCCAATATGAATCGTCAATTGTTTTTTAGCCAAGTCTCTGCTTAGCTTTAGATTCTTCTATCGAGGCATTTTTTTCATGTCAAGTCTTCTTCTATCAAATTTTATTTTATTTGTCTAGTGACAATCGAACTGGATCTTGTGGTATGGTTGCTTGAGTCGCGTTTGCACCTCAGCTTCTTTTTGAACTGCAGTTTTCGAGTTGAATTGTCGGTGTTCTGTTGCTGATTTTCTCAACTGATATTTGTAGTGCCTATGACGATCCGGTAAAACGCTTGGACAGCAGTTTTCTTTTCACTCTTCAGGTAGGCAGACCAAAAGTATATGTATCGGGTGTTATCCCAAATGCTTGTGGCGCGTAAAATTTTTCAATGCCACGGTTGTTTCAGCGGTTCAAAATCTGTCCAGGTATTCTGATTTTGAACTTTGCATTTGTAACTGTATATACGCTATATTTCTGCCGTTGCATTACAATTCGTCAGTATTGAATTAGATCATTCAATCAGACAGAAGTTCCAAGCGAAGAAAAAGATGTATGTCTACTATACATGTTTATGCCAAATTTTTAACATTAAACTTAACTTGGTTGGGCTTTTTGTACTCACAAGCTGAAAAACCAGTAGTTGGGATTCGTAAAAATTGAATTCAAGTTCCGATAAAACGCAGCACATAGTAACAAACAGTAGTTTGCTCAATATTAATTTTCAAAGCAAGACACAGTAACAGTTTTCTGCTAAAAAAATTTTTAAAGGCAAGATACTGTAACACGGTATTTACTGCTCAAGAGTTTAATTTTGCGTTATACGAAAGGAGCCGTTTACTGAAAATTCCCAATCACTTTAAATGAGAAGCAAAACAATCAATCCAAAAGTGATTTCTAAAAATTCCAAAAAAAAACAAACGAAAATCATTTGCATGAGAGGCTCCTTACATTTATTTGCTAAAATTACAACTTTAAAAAACTCATTTATAATCTGATAACTTTCACACCTAAACCGGAGCAAGTACATCTCTTCTCACAATGGGCACATCTGATTGAGAGTCATTATCTTTTCAAAACACTAAAGTGGGTTATATGCTCTTTGCTATACGGAAATTGAATCGAAACAAGCTTCTATGGCCATGAACAGTTTTTTCGTGGGCATTTAAAGATGCAATGTGCGTAATTGCTGCCCAATTGACTGACATATTGAACAAATATTTACCACAAAACAGTTTTTCCCAGCCAGTTGAAAGATTCTAATGTTACCCTTCTATTGATCCGCTATAAGTCAGTAACTAAAAATCCATATCATTCACTAACGCCTTTCAAATAATTTTTGCAAATATGGATAAACAAAAATCAGATTAGCTTTTGGTGCATAATGTAATGAATGAGGATTAGTTCGGGTTTAGAACAAAAACCCCAGACTGCGTTGCCTCGTTTTACTTAGCCGTTATTTTGTAATGAAATTGACTATAGAAAGACAATAGATGTGGCTCTTTTGGCATTATTAACAGCATTTGATTCTACTTTTCATTTAAAGCTCCTAGAAAACTGATGGAAGGGGAGTTAATTTTTCGGCATTAAAATTAGTTGAAACTTATCTGACCAATAAGTATCAACGAGGACGTGTCAGTTATATTTTCTCTTGTTGTACCAGGTGAAACAAGAAGTGCCACGAAGAACTATGCTTGGTCAAATCTCTCTTTTAATTTATACGTTATCGACATCAAAAACTCAATAAATTCTAATACGAAAACTATACTTTATGCAGCTGGTTGTGTGTTATTATCACAGAGAAAGTTATTCACTTGGCTGATAAAGAAATATCGGAAAGTCTAAACAAAGATAGTTGATATTTGATAAATCAATAAAGAATTTTGAACACAGAGAAAACAAGCTATATCAAATTTAGGCCAACGTTTAGAACTAAAATTTTGAAGACTTTATAAGTTGACAATAAAACTGAGTTTGAAAAAAGCAAATGCAAGTACCTTGGCATAATATTTGACTTTAAAAAAACTTCATTTTGTGTCTGGTGTAAAAAAATTCCAAAAAACATGGCTGTTTCAAACGAAACCATATAATGAATGAGAATTCAACTCTCAACGGAAAATTATGAAAGCGTTCTCGACTCGATTGTGCTATCACATATAAATTACTCGATTCTGTTAATTATCAATGTTATAAAAAAATTAATTTGGTTGCTTTAACGGCAATTAAACGGTGGATTAAAGACAACTTTTGTCAAATTTAAACATAAAAATTCGCAAAATCTGAGAATCAACAAACTGTTTTATTTATTAAACAACGATAAATTGACATACGCTAAGTTTTGTGTTTTAACGACTACAACAGCAGCCGAAAGCTAGCATTCAAAATTAAATTGAAGCTTCAGAGTGCAAGTCATCTGATACATAGCCAAATATACAAAGCGAAATTCAAATACCACAGGTCAAAAAATTACCTCAAGAATTCTGTTTTCCACACAACAGCTAGAAAAAGGAGCAACCTATCAAATTCTCTGCAAATATTGGGGAATAGCAGAACAAAGGTGAAAGATACTTTAGATATTTTCTTGACTGTAATTTCTCATGTTTTACCCGAGTCTAGCCATTCAGTTTTGAAAATCTTTGTTTTTAGAGGTAATAAAAATTGACAGAGCACATTAATCATTCAATCTCTTTTCCGCATTTAAAATATGCAATTGTTTTTTTTACGCCATTTGAAATAATATGCCACTTGCACTTACA
The DNA here is from genome assembly GCF_964194025.1 of Convolutriloba macropyga. NCBI lineage: Eukaryota > Metazoa > Xenacoelomorpha > Acoela > Convolutidae > Convolutriloba > Convolutriloba macropyga. Next base: position 26,950,775 of record NC_134468.1, on the reverse strand, counting down.
AATTTAGTCAAACCAAAGCGTCTCTAATTCTTTTCCTCCATTGCCCTGAAATGAGGGAACAAATTTTGCAATTTTAAAGCATATTTTGTTAAATATCGTAGCGAATCCGCCTAATAAGTGTGTATAGCAGTTGAAGAGCTCTGATCAATTTCAACCTTACACAAACTTTATCATAATCCTCATCTACTCCTGCTGTATTTCAATAGTCATATTCCGTAAAAATATAGTGTGCATTATAGTGCGCTGTTGTAAACACTTTTTAAACTGTTTTAAGGGAAGATGAATTCTTTTTGGGATAATCTTATATATTTCTGCAAATGTGTCTGGATGGGGATTTTCAATTACTGATGTTTTTGTCTGGATAACACAAAAACAACTGCTAGATGTTTTGACAAAATTTTTTGCCAACTGTTAGGTTCCAGACGCCGAAAGGAGATTGAGCAACAATATTTCAGCTAAACAGCGCAAAATACCTTAAAAGGAGATAATACTCTCTCCCTGAAAATTTTCGAATTTGATCTCATTAGAAACACCAAAACTGGTAATATTAGATTTTTGCCACAACAGTTTCTGTAGCACGTCCTGATAAGCAGAATTCGACTGCCAACTAACCTCAACTCCTAATGTTAAATCACCTGGAACCAAATTTTGTCGTCATTAAAGTTCTTTATCATCTGCATTGTTGTCATATCTGCCCGAGTATAATGAAAGTGTTGCGAAACACTGCAATTCTTGAACGAAAGAAGTGTAGTTTTTTATGTTCTCAAATTGAAAATTTTTTAGACTGATGGAATAGTTTTTCAAATCATTGTCAGTGATTGCCTTCAAAACACTTTTTATAAACACGCTCATGTAAATTCAAATCACAAAAAGTGATCAACAAACATTCGCTAACATTCTAATACTTGTCGCCATATTTAAGCATACCCTTTTTAGCAAAATTTTCAGTGAGTACTTTCATCGAAATTTTTCATCAAAATTTTTATTTTGAAGTAATGGGAACCATGAGAAAACTTCAGTTGAGGTCATCAACTGCTCTCTTATTTTTTTGTCTGGCCGACTGATTGACTGAATTGCATTTCCTGTCAAGCCCTTCGCAAAGTCTTAGGACCTCTAATTTTTAGGGGAGACCAAGAAACGACTTTGATTGCGTCCAAATTATGGATGGTGCTCTTAAAATTGTATCAATTATTCAAAACTATAGAAAGATATCCTTAAGATCTAAAAGAGCTGATCTCAAAAGTTTCAATTTGAATTGAGAAGAACATTCGGTACTCTATTTCCTACTGAATTTGAAACCAGTTTTCTAATCTTTTACCGTTTTCAGATCTCAATTCACTGCAGTACAGTTAAAACAATCCAAATTTTTTTTCTACACTTTTTGTGGTGGACTCGTTTCTAAAAGTGCTGACTAATCATTACAACGCATGAATCAACAGGGGAATACTCGTGTGGCTAAATGATCATTATCCAAGATTACTATCTGAAAGTTTTTTGAATTTGAGATTGCAAATTTTTTTTTGTTTTTGCCACAACATTTTCTTTAGCACGTACTGATAAGCAGAGTTCGTTTGCTAACTGAGCTCGACGCCTAATGTTGAATCACCTGGAACCATATTTTGTTGTCATTAAATGTACTTGTCATCTGCATTGTCGTCATATCTCCACTATTAGGAAGAAAATGTTGCAAGTCGCAGTATTTCTTGAACGAAAGAAATCGAGTTTTTTACGTTCTCAACTTGAAAAATTTTTTTGACTGTTGGAATATTATCTCTAAAGTAGGTCAGTGGTTGCCTTCAAAATATCTTTTATAAACATTATCATGTAAATCTAAATCACAAAATTGGACCAATAAACTTTCGGACTATTTTTTGCCATATTTCAGCATACCCTAATTTGAGGCAGTTTTTTAGGGATGCCTTTGGATTTTTCACCAAAATTGTTTTTTTGAAGTCATTGGAACCATGAGAAACTTTTTGTTGAAATCATCAATTGCTGTCGTAGTACTGTGTCTGGCCGACTGATTGACGGGTTCGAATTTCCCGAGAAAAATTATTGTGAAACTTTACCTTTTGCACAGTCTTAGGAACTCTATTTTTAGGGGAGGGCAAGAACCGACCTTGATTGCGACCAAAATATGGGAGGTGCTATTAAATTTGTATGAATTATTCAATACTATACAAAAATAGCCCTAAAATCTAGAAGAATTGATCTCATTGGTTTCATTTTGACTCGGGATGAACATTGGTCACAGAGCAGTTAGAACAATTTCACACTAATTTTTCTACAGTTTTTTTGGTATACTCCTCAGTAAAAAAGTTGACTAATCATTACAACGCATGAAAAATATAGATTTTGAAGTTCTCAACTTTAATATCCTTTGGATTTTTCATCAAAATTTTTATTTTGAAGTCATTGGAACCATGAGAAAACATGGTTGAATTTAGTTGAAGTCATTGGTTGCTGTCTTAGTATTGTGTCTGGCCGAATGATCAAAGGGTTTGAATTTTCGTCAGACACTATTGCGCAACATTACCTTTCGCACAATATTAGGATTTCTAGTTTTTAGGGGAGACCAAAAAACAACTTTGATTGCGTCCAAAATATGGACGGTGCTATTAAATTTGTATCAGTTATTCAATACCACAATAGCCCAAAGATCTAAAAAAAAACTGATCTCCTGGGTTTCATTTTGACTCAAGAAGAACATTTGAGACTCAATTTTCTGCTGAATTTGTCAATATTTTACCACTTTCAGATCTCAAATCACAGCAGACCAGTTTTTGTGATGGATTCCTCGGTAACAGCGCTGACTAATCATTACAACACACGAATGGACAGAGGACGTTGAGTAGGCTTGTGCCTAAATGATTAATATCCAAGATTACTATCTGAATGTTTTTTGATTTTGATTTTTTTTGAAGCAAACTAACTGGTAATGTTAGATTCTACAAAATCTATCTTTAACTTTTTTACGGGATGCAGAGATTGCAAAAGATTGCAAAGTTTTTGATTTTTTGCCACGTCAGTTTCTTTAGCACCTCCTGATAACCAGAGTTCGACTGCTAACTCAGCTCAGGGCCTAATGTTAAATCAACTGGAACCATATTTTGTTGTCATTAAAGGTATTTGTCATCCGCATTGTCGTCATATCTAAACTACTAGAAAGAAAGCGTTGCAGGTTGCAGTAATTCTTGAACAAAAGAAATATAGTTTTTTATGTTCTCAACTTGAAAAAATTTAAAAGGCTCTTGGAATACTTTTTGAAATCCTGGTCAGTGACTGTTGGATTATTTTATCTAAACTCGCAAAATCTGACCAACAGACTTTCGGCTTATTTTTTGCCATACTTCAGCATACCTTTAATTGCTACGGTTTTTTAGGGGTCTGATAAACCTTTGGAATTTTCACCAAAATTTTTATTTTGAAGTGATTGGAACCATGAGAAAACTTTTGTTGAATTCTTTAACTGCTGTCTTAGTATTGTATCTGGCCGACTGATGGACGGGTTAGAATTTCCCGTTAAACATTTTTGTGAAACTTTACCTTTTGCACACTCTGAGGACCACTAATTTTTAGATGAGACCAAGAAACGATTTTGGTTGCAACCAAAATAGTGACGTTGCTATTATATTTGTTTGAATTAATCAAAATTATACAAACATAGCACTAAGATCTGAAGGAGCTGATTTTAAGGGCTTCGTTTTGACTCGAGTACAACAGTTTGGACTCAATTTTTTGGGGAATTTGAATCAGTTTGTCAATATTTTACCATTTTCAGATCTCAAATCACAGCAGACGAGTTAGAACAATTTCATTCCATCTTTTCTCTTACAATTTTTGTGATGGACTCCTCGGTAACAGTGCTGACTAATCATTATAACGCACGAATTGACAGAGGACGTTGAGTAGGCGTGTGGCTAAATGATTAATATCCAAGATTACTATCTGAAAATTTTTCGATGTTGATTTTTTTGAAGCAAACTAACTTGTAGTGTTAGATTCTACAAAATCGACCTTTAATTTTTCTCACGGGATGCAAAGAATGAAAACAAATTGCAAAGTTTTTGCTTTTTGCCACGTCAGTTTCTTTAGCACCTCCTGATAACCAGAGTTCGACTGCTAACTCACCTCAAGGCCTAATGTTAAATCAACTGGAACCATATTTTGTCGTCAATAATTGTATTTGTCATCTGCATTGTCCTCATATCTAAACGACTAGAAAGAAAGCGTTGCAAGTTGCAGTAATTTTTGAACGAAAGAAATATAGATTTTTATGTTCTCAATTTGAAAAAATTGATAAGGCTGCTGGAAAATTTTTTTCAAATCCTGGTCAGTGACTGTTGGAATATTTTCTCTAAACTTGGTCAGTGGTTGCCTTCAAAATATCTTTTATAAACAAGATCATGAAAATTTAAATTGCAAAATCTGACCAACCGACTTTCGGACTATTTGTTGCCATATTTCAGCCTACTTTTTTTTGCGACCGTTTTTTTTGTGGTCTGATAAACCTTTGGAATTTTCTCCAAAATTTTTATTTTGAAGTCAATGGAACCATGTGAAAACTTTAGTTGAAGTCATCAACTGCTGTCTTAGTATCGTGTCTGGACGATTGATTGACGGGTTTGACTTTTCGTCAAACACAATTGTAAAACTCTACCTTTTGCAGTCTTATGACCTTTAATTTTTAGGGGAGACCAAGAAGCGACTTTGATTGCGTCCAAAATATGGACGGTGCCAATAAACTTGTATCAATTACTCAACATTATACAAAAAAAGCTCTAAGATCTAAAAGAGCTGATTCCAAGGGTTTCATTTTGACTCAAGAAGAACATTTGGGACTCAATTTTCTGCTGAAACTGAAACTAGTTTGTCATTCTTTTCCCCTTTTCAGATCCCAAATCAAGGCAGACCAGTTACAGCAATTTCATTCCAAATTTTCTCCTACAGTTTTTGTGTAGGACTCCTCAGCAACAGTGCTGACTAATCATTACAACGCACGAATGGACAGAGGACGTTGAATACGCGTGTGGCTAAATGACTTATACCCAGGAGTACTATCTGAATATTCTAGTATTTTGATTTTTTTGAAGCACAATAACTGGTGATATTAGCTTCCGCAACATTTATCTTTAACGTTTCTTGTGGGATGCGGAGATTGCAAAGTGTTTGCTTTTTACCACGACAGTTTTTTTAGCATCATCTGATAAGCAAATTTCGACTGCTAACTGAGCTCAACGCCTCGCTTTAAACCACTTGAAACCACATTTTGCCGCCAATAAAGGTCGTTGTTATCTGCATAGTTGTCATAATTGCAAGGCTAGAACGAAAGTGTTCCAAGTCGCAGTGATTCTTGGACGAAAGAAATATAGTTTTTTATGTTCTCAACTGGAGGAAGACTTTTTCAAATCCTGGTCAGTGATTGCCTTCAAAATATCTTTTATAAACATGATCATGTAAATCTAAATCACAAAATCTGACCAACAAACTTTTGGACTATTTCTCGAACTATTTCAGCAGACCTTAACTTGCGACGGTTTTTAGGGGTCTGAAAAACCTTTGCATTTTTTACCAAATTTTTGTTTTGAAATCATTGGAAACTTGGGAAAACTTTTGTTGAAGTCATTAACTGCTGTCTTAGTATTGTGTCGGGACGATTGATTGACGGGTTTGAAGTTTCCGTCAAACATAATGGTATAACTTTACTTTTTGCACAGTTATAAGACCTGTAATTTTTAGGGTAGAACAAGAAACGACTTTGATTGCGTCCAAAATATGGACTGTGCCAATAAACTTGTATCAATTATTCAAAATTATTCAAAAAAAGCTCTAAGATCTAAAAGACCTGATCTCAATGGTTTCATTTTGACTTAAGAAGAACATTTGGTACTCAATTTTCTGCTGAATTTGAAACTAGTTTGTCATTCTTTTACCGTTTTCAGATCTCAAATCAAGGCAGACCAGTTAGAACAAATTCATTCCAATTTTTCTCCTACAGTTTTCGTGTAGAACTCCTCAGTAGCAGTGCTGACTAATTATTACAACGCACGAATGGACAGAGGACGTTGAATACGCGTGTGGCTAATTGATTTATATCCAGGAGTACTATCTGAATATTTTAGTATTTTGATTTTTTTGAAGCACAATAACTGGTGATATTAGCTTCCGCAACATTTATCTTTAACGTTTCTTGTGGGATGCGGAGATTGCAAAGTGTTTGCTTTTTGCCACCACAGTTTTTTTAGCATCTCGTGATAAGCAAATTTCGACTGCTAACTGAGCTCAACGCCTCGCTTTAAACCACTTGGAACCACATTTTGCCGACATTAAAGTCCTTTGTTATCTGCATAGTTGTCGTAATTGCACGGCTAGAACGAAAGTCTTGCAAGTCGCAGTGATTCTTGGACGAAAGAAATATAGTTTTTTATGTTCTCAAGTGGAAAAAAATTATTAGACTGTTGGAAGACTTTTTCAAATCCTGGTCAGTGATTGCCTTCAAAATATCTTTTAAAAACATGATCAAGTAAATCTAAATCACAAAATCTGACCAACAAACTTTTGGACTATTTGTCGCCCTATTTCAGCAGAGCTTAACTTGCGACGGTTTTTTAGGGGTCTGAAAAACCTTTGGATTTTTCACCAAATTTTTGTTTTGAAATCATTGGAAACTTGGGAAAACTTTTGTTGGAGTCATCAACTGCTGTCTTAGTATTGTGTCTGGACGATTAATTGACGGGTTTGAAGTTTCCGTCAAACATAATTGTATAACTTTACTTTTTGCACAGTTATAAGACCTGTAGTTTTTAGGGTAGATCAAGAAACGACTTTGATTGCGTCCAAAATATGGCCTGTGCCAATAAACTTGTATCAATTATTCAAAATTATTCAAAATTAGCTCTAATATCTAAAAGATCTGATCTCAATGGTTTCATTTTGACTTGAGAAGAACATTTGGGACTCAATTTTCTGCTGAAATTGAAACTAGTTTGTCATTCTTTTACCGTTTTCAGATCTCAAATCAAGGCAGACCAGTTAGAACAAATTCATTCCAATTTTTCTCCTACAGTTTTTGTGTAGGACTCCTCAGCAACAGTGCTGACTAATCATTACAACGCACGAATGGACAGAGGACGTTGAATACGCGTGTGGCTAAATGATTTATATCCAGGAGTACTATCTGAATATTTTAGTATTCTGATTTTTTTGAAGCACAATAACTGGTGATATTAGCTTCCGCAACATTTATCTTTAACGTTTCTTGTGGGATGCGGAGATTGCAAAGTGTTTGCTTTTTGCCACGACAGTTTTTTTAGCATCTCGTGATAAGCAAATTTCGACTGCTAACTGAGCTCACCGCCTCGCTTTAAACCACTTGGAACCACATTTTGCCGACATTAAAGTCCTTTGTTATCTGCATAGTTGTCGTAATTGCACGGCTAGAACGAAAGTCTTGCAAGTCGCAGTGATTCTTGGACGGAAGAAATATATTTTTTTATGTTCTCAACTGGAAAAAAATTATTAGACTGTTGGAAGACTTTTTCAAATCCTGGTCAGTGATTGCCTTCAAAATATCTTTTATAAACATGATCATGTAAATCTAAATCACAAAAGCTGACCAACAAACTTTTGGACTATTTCTCGCCCTATTTCAGCAGACCTTAACATGCGACGGTTTTTAGGGGTCTGAAAAATCTTTGCATTTTTTACCAAATTTTTGTTTTGAAATCATTGGAAACTTGGGAAAACTTTTGTTGAAGTCATCAACTGCTGTCTTAGTATTGTGTCTGGAAGATTGATTGACGGGTTTGAAGTTTCCGTCAAACATAATTGTATAACTTTACTTTTTGCACAGTTATAAGACCTGTAATTTTTAGGGTAGATCAAGAAACGACTTTGATTGCGTCCAAAATATGGACTGTGCCAATAAACTTGTATCAATTATTCAAAATTATTCAAAAAAAGCTCTAAGATCTAAAAGATCTGATCTCAATGGTTTCATTTTGACTTAAGAAGAACATTTGGTACTCAATTTTCTGCTGAATTTGAAACTAGTTTGTCATTCTTTTACCGTTTTCAGATCTCAAATCAAGGCAGACCAGTTAGAACAAATTCATTCCAATTTTTCTCCTACAGTTTTCGTGTAGAACTCCTCAGTAGCAGTGCTGACTAATTATTACAACGCACGAATGGACAGAGGACGTTGAATACGCGTGTGGCTAAATGATTTATATCCAGGAGTACTATCTGAATATTTTTGTATTTTGATTTTTTTGAAGCACAATAACTGGTGATATTAGCTTCCGCAACATTTATATTTAACGTTTCTTGTGGGATGCGGAGATTGCAAAGTGTTTGCTTTTTGCCACGACAGTTTTTTTAGCATCTCGTGATAAGCAAATTTCGACTGCTAACTGAGCTCAACGCCTCGCTTTAAACCACTTGGAACCACATTTTGCCGACATTAAAGTCCTTTGTTATCTGCATAGTTGTCGTAATTGCACGGCTAGAACGAAAGTCTTGCAAGTCGCAGTGAATCTTGGACGAAAGAAATATAGTTTTTTATGTTCTCAACTGGAAAAAAATTATTAGACTGTTGGAAGACTTTTTCAAATCCTGGTCAGTGATTGCCTTCAAAATATCTTTTATAAACATGATCAAGTGAATCTAAATCACAAAATCTGACCAACAAACTTTTGGACTATTTGTCGCCCTATTTCAGCAGAGCTTAACTTGCGACGGTTTTTTAGGGGTCTGAAAAACCTTTGGATTTTTCACCAAATTTTTGTTTTGAAATCATTGGAAACTTGGGAAAACTTTTGTTGAAGTCATCAACTGCTCTCTTAGTATTGTGTCTGGACAATTAATTGACGGGTTTGAAGTTTCCGTCAAACATAATTGTTTAACTTTACTTTTTGCACAGTTAAAAGACCTGCAATTTTTAGGGTAGATCAAGAAACGACTTTGATTGCGTCCAAAATATGGACTGTGCCAATAAACTTGTATCAATTATTCAAAATTATTCAAAATTAGCTCTAAGATCTAAAAGATCTGATCTCAATGGTTTCATTTTGACTTAAGAAGAACATTTGGGACTCAATTTTCTGCTGAAATTGAAACTAGTTTGTCATTCTTTTACCGTTTTCAGATCTCAAATCAAGGCAGACCAGTTAGAACAAATTCATTCCAATTTTTCTCCTACAGTTTTTGTGTAGGACTCCTCAGCAACAGTGCTGACTAATCATTACAACGCACGAATGGACAGAGGACGTTGAATACGCGTGTGGCTAAATGATTTATATCCAGGAGTACTATCTGAATATTTTAGTATTCTGATTTTTTTGAAGCACAATAACTGGTGATATTAGCTTCCGCAACATTTATCTTTAACGTTTCTTGTGGGATGCGGAGATTGCAAAGTGGTTGCTTTTTGCCACGACAGTTTTTTTAGCATCTCGTGATAAGCAAATTTCGACTGCTAACTGAGCTCAACGCCTCGCTTTAAACCACTTGGAACCACATTTTGCCGACATTAAAGTCCTTTGTTATCTGCATAGTTGTCGTAATTGCACGGCTAGAACGAAAGTCTTGCAAGTCGCAGTGATTCTTGGACGAAAGAAATATAGTTTTTTATGTTCTCAACTGGAAAAAAATTATTAGACTGTTGGAAGACTTTTTCAAATCCTGGTCAGTGATTGCCTTCAAAATATCTTTTGTAAACATGATCATGTAAATCTAAATCACAAAATCTGACCAACAAACTTTCGGACTATTTCTCGCCCTATTTCATCAGATCTTAACTTGCGACGGTTTTTTAGGGGTCTGAAAAACCTTTGCATTTTTTACCAAATTTTTGTTTTGAAATCATTGGAAACTTGGGAAAACTTTTGTTGAAGTCATCAACTGCTGTCTTAGTATTGTGTCTGGAAGATTGATTGACGGGTTTGAAGTTTCCGTCAAACATAATTGTATAACTTTACTTTTTGCACAGTTATAAGACCTGTAATTTTTAGGGTAGATCAAGAAACGACTTTGATTGCGTCCAAAATATGGACTGTGCCAATAAACTTGTATCAATTATTCAAAATTATTCAAAAAAAGCTCTAAGATCTAAAAGATCTGATCTCAATGGTTTCATTTTGACTTAAGAAGAACATTTGGTACTCAATTTTCTGCTGAATTTGAAACTAGTTTGTCATTCTTTTACCGTTTTCAGATCTCAAATCAAGGCAGACCAGTTAGAACAAATTCATTCCAATTTTTCTCCTACAGTTTTCGTGTAGAACTCCTCAGTAGCAGTGCTGACTAATTATTACAACGCACGAATGGACAGAGGACGTTGAATACGCGTGTGGCTAAATGATTTATATCCAGGAGTACTATCTGAATATTTTAGTATTTTGAGTTTTTGAAGCACAATAACTGGTAAAATTAGCTTCCACAAAATCTATCTTTAACTTTTCCTGTGGGATGCTGAGATTGCAAAGTGTTTGGTTTTTGCCTCGTGATAAGCAGAGTTCGACTGCTAACTGAGCTCAACGCCTAATTTTTAGCCACTTGGAACCAAATTTTGTCGTCATTTAAAGTATTTGTCATATGCATTGTTGTCATATCTGCACAACTAGAAGGAAAGTGTTGCAAGTCGCAGTAATTCTTGAACGAAAGAAATATAGCTTTTTTATGCTCTCAACCTGAAAAAATTTGTTAGACTTTTGGAATACGTTTTCATATCCTGGTCAGTTATTGCATTCAAAATATCTTTTATAAACACGATCATGTAAATTTGAATCACCAAATCTGACCAAAAAACTTTCGGAATATTTGTCGCCATACTTCAGCATAACTTAATTTCCACAGGTTTTTAGGGATACTTTTAGAGTTTTCACCAAAGTATATAATTTGAAGTAATTGGAACCATGAGAAAACTTCAGTTGAAGTCATCAACTGCTGTCCTAGTACTATGTCTGGCCGTCTAATTGACGGGTTTGAATTTCCTGTCCAACATTATTTTGCAACTTTACCTTTCGCACAATATTAGGATTTCTAGTTTTTAGGGGAGACCAAGAAACAACTTTGATGGCGTCCAAAATATGGACGGTGCTTTTAAATTTGTATCAATTATTCAAAATTATACCAAAATTGACCTAAGATCTAAAAGAGCTGATCTCATGGTTTCATTATGACTCGAGAAGAACAATTGGGACTTAATTTTTTGCTGAAATTGAAACTAGCTTGTCATTCTTTTACCGTTTTCAGATCTCAAATCAGAGGAGACCAGTTGGAGCAATTTCATTCCGATTTTTCTCTTAAAGTCTTTGTTGTGGACTCCTCAGTATTAGTGCTGACTAATCATGACAACGCACGAATCGACAGAGGGCGTTGATTACGCGTGTGACTAAATGATTAATATTCAGGACTACTCTCTGAAAGTTTTTTGTTTTGATTTTTTGAAGCGCATTAACTGGTAATTTTAGGTTCTTCAACCTCTCTCTTCAAATTTTATCGTGGGATGAAGAGATTGCAAAATTTTTGCTTTTTGCTACGACAGTCTCTTTAGCATCTCCTCATAAGTAGAGTTTGACTGCTAACTGAGCTGAACGCCTAACTTTAAATCAGTGGGAACCACATTTTGCCGCATTAGAGCTCTTTGTTATCTGAGTAGTCGTCATATCTGCACGACAAGAAAAAAAATGTTGCGTGTCGCAGTAGTTCTTGAGGAAAGAAATCTATATTTTTAAGTTGTCAACTTGAAAATTTCATCAGACTGTTGGATTACTTTTTCAAACCCTGGTCAGCTATTGCCTTCAAAATATCTTTTATAAACACGATCAAGTAAAATTAAACCACAGTATCTGACCAACAAACTCTCGGACTATTTGTCGCCATACTTCAGCATATCTTAATTTTCACGGGTTATTAGGGATACGTTTGGATTTTTCACCAAAATCTATAATTTGAAGTAATTGCAACCATGAGAAAACTTCAGTTGAAGTCATCAAATGCTGTCTTAGTATTATGACTGGCCTTCTAATTGACGGGTCTGAATTTCCTCTCCAACATTATTGTGCAACTTTACCTTTCGCACAATATTAAGATTTCTAGTTTTTAGGAGAGACCAAGAAACAACTTTGATTGCGTCCAAAATATGGACGGCGCCAATGAACTTGTATCAGTTGTTCAGAATTATACCAAAATAGACCTAAGATCTAAAACAGCTGATTTCATGGTTTCATTTAGACTTGAGAAGAACAATTGGGACTTAATTTTTTGCTGAAATTGAAACTAGCTTGTCATTCTTTTACCGTTTTCAGATCTCAAATCAGAGGAGACTAGTTGGAGCAATTTCATTCCGATTTTTCTCTTAAAGTCTTTGTTGTGGACTCCTCAGTATTAGTGCTGACTAATCATTACAACGCACGAAACGACAGAGGACGTTGATTACGCGTGTGGCTAAATGATTAATATCCAGGATTACTCTCTGAAAGGTTTTTGTTTTGATTGTATGAAGCACACTAGCTGGTAATTTTAGGTTCAGCAACCTCTCTCTTCAAATTTTATTGTGGGATGCAGAGATTGCAAAATTTTTGCTTTTCTGCTACGACAATTTCCTTGGCATCTCCTCATAAGCACAACGCTCAACGCTCAACGCCTAGCTTTAAATCACTGGGAACCACATTCTGCCGCCATTAGAGGTCTTTGTTATCTGCGTAGTCGTCATATCTGAACGACTAGAAAGAAAACGTTGCGAGTCGCAGTAATTCTTGAAGGAAAGAAATCTATTTTTCTAAGTTCTCAACTTGAAAAAATTCATCAGAATGTTGGATTACTTTTTCAAACCCTGGTCAGCTATTGCCTTTAAAATATCTTTTATAAACACGATCATGTAAAATTAAACCACAGTATCTGACCAACAAACTCTCGGACTGTTTGTCGCCATACTTCAGCATATCTTAATTTTCACGGGTTATTAGGGATACGTTTGGATTTTTCACCAATATCTATAATTTGAAATAATTGCAACCATGAGAAAACTTCAGTTGAAGTCATCAAATGCTGTCTTAGTATTATGACTGGCCGTCTAATTGACGGGTCTGAATTTCCTCTCCAACATTATTGTGCAACTTTACCTTTCGCACAATATTAAGATTTCTAGTTTTTAGGAGAGACCAAGAAACAACTTTGATTGCGTCCAAAATATGGACGGCGCCAATGAACTTGTATCAGTTGTTCAGAATTCTACCAAAATAGAATTAAGATCTAAAACAGCTGATCTCATGGTTTCATTTAGACTTGAGAAGAACAATTGGGACTTAATTTTTTGCTGAAATTGAAACTAGCTTGTCATTCTTTTACCGTTTTCAGATCTCAAATCAGAGGAGACCAGTTGGAGCAATTTCATTCCGATTTTGCTCTTAAAATCTTTGTTGTGGACTCCTCAGTATTAGTGCTGACTAATCATTACAACGCACGAAACGACAGAGGACGTTGATTACGCGTGTGGCTAAATGATTAATATCCAGGATTACTCTCTGAAAGGTTTTTGTTTTGATTGTATGAAGCACACTAGCTGTTAATTTTAGGTTTAGCAACCTCTCTCTTCAAATTTTATTGTGGGATGCAGAGATTGCAAAATTTTTGCGTTTCTGCTACGACAGTTTCCTTGGCATCTCCTCATAAGCACAACGCTCAACGCCTAGCTTTAAATCACTGGGAACCACATTCTGCCGCCATTAGAGGTCTTTGTTATCTGCGTAGTCGTCATATCTGAACGACTAGAAAGAAAACGTTGCGAGTCGCAGTAATTCTTGAAGGAAAGAAATCTATTTTTCTAAGTTCTCAACTTGAAAAATTTCATCAGAATGTTGGATTACTTTTTCAAACCCTGGTCAGCTATTGCCTTCAAAATATTTTTTTGTAACCACGATCATGTAATTTTAAACCACAGTATCTGATCAACAAACTTTCGGACATTTTGTCGCCATACTTCACCATACCTTAATTTTCACACTTTTTTAGGGATCCATTTGAATTTTTCACCAAAAATTGTAGTTTGAAGTAATTGGCACCATGCAAAAACTTCAGTTGAAGTCATCAACTGCTGTCTTAGTATTATGTCTGGCCGTCTAATTGACGGGTTTGAATTTCTCTTCTAACAATATTGTGCAACTTTACTTTTCGCCAAATCTTAGTATTTCTAATTTTCAGTGGAGACCATGAAACAACTTTGATTGCGTCCACAATATGGACGGTGGTATCAAATTTGTATCAATTATTCAAAATTATACCAAAATAGCCCAAAGATCTAAATAAACTGATCTCTTGGGTTTCTCGCAGAAAGAAAATGTTGTAAGTCGCAATAATTTTTGAACGAAAAAATATAGTTTCTTATGTTCTCAACTTGAAAAATTTTATTAGAAGGTTGCTATACTTTATCAGATCATGGTCAGCGATTGCATTCAAAATATCTTTTATAAACACGATCATGTAAATTTGAATCACAAAATCTGACCAACAACTTTCGTCTATTTGTCGCCATAATTCAGCATACCTTAATTTGCGACATTACTGTAGGGGTAGCTTTGGATTTATATCAAAATTTTTATTTTGAAGTCATTGGAACCATGAGAAAACTTCAGTTTAAGTCAACAACTGCTCTCCTAGTGTTTTTTGTCTGGCCGACGTTCTGGCGGGTTTGAAATTTCTCATACATTAAACATTTATTTAAAACTTTAAACTTTGCACAGTCTCAGCAGGTACTTCCACTTACATCAAGACCCCGACATTGAGCTTAAATCACTGGGGTTAGAGTTGAAATATCAATCTAATCTACGGAAACTACTGAAAAAGATCAGGGGGAAAAGGAAACTGTGCAAAAATCAACGGGAGGCTAAGAAAAAGCGAATGTTCAGTGGTAAGTGATAGCATCTCTTGGTGTTTGCTCAACGGAGGTCTTTCACAAACCTTTAGCTATGCTTGAACTGCCAAGATGTTGATTGAGAAAAATTTTGCAAGAAAGGGACTGCTGGAAACCATACTTGGACTATGAAAACAAGGAGTCTAAATATGAAAGTAGCAGATGCAGAATAAATTTTCTTAAAAATTGCCTTAACGCAGATATAATACCGGATTTTTTGAAATTTCGTGTTCCGAAAACAGATGTTTTTTTGGATCGTGTGGTGCATAATTTTCAACTAAAATTGCTGAGGTCGGAAATTTCCACAGCAGCTGACACTCATCATAAATGTGACAAAAAGCGAGCTGCTAGTCGAAAAATTCTCCTTAAGAATTTAGATAATCACCTTATGCCCTCCCTAATCTTTGTTTTGCGCAACCGAGTTCACAACCATGTAGTTCATTCTGCACGAAGACTACAGGGAAAACTTCCAAACTTTCTTAAAGGCAAGACAAGCCGCTAAGAGCATCTAATGAGAAGACTGTAGCGGTTCTAGATAATATTATTTTGCCGGGATTCGTCAAGGGTTGCTCGTTTTTGGTCCAAAGCATCCAATAAGGGACAAGTTTAAAGAGTTGCATTTCTTGGCGGTTTGATAAGAAATCTGCGTGAGAACAATGTACCAGGTGAAAAACTGTTCAAAATTGAAGCGGCAGCAAAGTGGTACTCAAAAAAGATCAGAGAAACACCTTTAGATAGAACATAAGCAAGAGTGCAAAAATATCTGCGTGACAACGCCCTGTTTGCTGTTCCTTTTGATAAGGGTGTAGGGTTTTGTGTTATGAAAAAGAGCACGTTGGCAGAAAAACTGAAAAAAGTTTTAGGTTGCGATCAGTTCAGAAAACTTGAAAAGGGTTGTGATAGTATCGTAATGAAAAATGAAAAAGAACCAAACAAACATCTTTTGGATATGAGGAAAAAGGGGAAGATACCGGTTAAGGTTTACGAAGCTTTAAGGTACACTGGAGTGCAAACACCAAGGTTGTATGGATTAGCTAAAGTACACAAAAAAGAAACCCCTCTGAGACCTGTTTTCTCTATCCCGGGAAATTGTTACCATAAACTTAACAAATTTCTAACACCATTTTTCCAACAAATTGAAGGAGCAAAACACAGAAACTAACACCAATGACGCACGAAAGACTCTGGAGCAAATAAAACCTGAAAAAGACGAATAAATCCTGTCATTAGATGTAAAAAGTTTATACACCAACGTTCCCGTAAAAGAAGCCATTAACGTTGCCCTGCAATCACTTTATGCTAGGGACGATAAACTAGACATACCTAGAACAACAATGAAACGTCTGCTTGAGTTAGCCGTCACCAACGTCCATTTCAAATGCAATGAAAATTGGTACTGTCAGAACGACGGGTTGGCAATGGGTGCGTCCTTGGAGGTGATTTTGGCAAACCTTTGGATGAAAACGTCAGAGCCACAACTGAAATTAGAGACACCTAAATGTAAAACCAACACACAATCTAGCACTTGTCACAATTGCGAACACCTTGTGACAGCACGTGCCAGGGTTGTTGAATGTGAAGTTTGTAATAGACGGTTCCACGCAAAATGTCAGCAAATCAGTAACACAGAATATGATAGCATGGAAAACCAGTGTGGAGGTGCTCATTCTGTCAAGAAAATGATCTGACTGACATTAATCATTCGTCCGAAACTAAAGTTTGCCTAAGATATGTAGACGATATTGTGAGAACAGTTAGAGATGACACAAAAAAGCTGTTAGATGCGGTCAATAACCTCCATCCAAATCATCAATTTACATTAGAAACAACAGATGACAAAAACAGTTTGCCGTTTTTGGACAAGTCAATTAACGTACAACCGGAGAAAAACATTTTTTGCACATGGTATCAAAAACCATCAGATACTGGAACAATTATGGACTATCGTAGCTGTGCACCCCTACAACATAAGAAAAGCATAATACGGGGAACAATACACCGCTTGTTTCGAGCCACCGACAATTGCGAAGCGTTCCACCATGAAGAATTGACAAAAAAAGAAAAAGTTTGGGAATGTAATCAATATCCTAGGCATTGGGTAGGGAATATCGTTAAGGATACAATTAACCAGCTGCGAATGAAAAAACAAAGAAAAGGACAGATATAACGCGGGTATAGCCGTAAAACAACAGAGAAATACTGAGAACTAACAATTTGTATTACAGTACAGAGGCAACATCTCTAATGATTTTCTAAATAAAATGAGCAAATTTCATCCTGTACAGACAATTTTCACCACTCAGAAACTTAAGAGGTTTACCTAGCCTCAAGTCTAGCTTTGATAAGGATCTCAAATCCAACGTGATTTATGAACTCACTTGTAATGGCTGCAAATCCAACTATATAGGGCAAACATGCCGACATATTACCACAAGTGTTGCAAAGCATGCCAAGGTGGACTCACCGATGGGAGTACATGCAATCGAATGCAACGGTGATAAAACAGCTTTCAAATAGAAAATATAAGACCAATGCTGCAACCAATCTAAGTTAATGACACAAGAGGCGCTCTATATAAGAACATTGAAACCAGCCGTCTACACGCTCGACGAATACCGTACACGAGAATTGACACTGAAAGCTTAGTTTGGAGATAAAAATCCAAATTGAAAGACACGATAAGAAAGGAAAATTTCAATTTTACACTTGAACAAAACCAAAGTAAGTTTAAGGCAATATTTGTAGGTTTTTAAATAAAAAACATGTCGATATGCATCAGCTACATCAAATCGAAAATGTATTTTTACTCAGATGTAAAAATTTTGTAGATACGTTTGTAGATATGTAAAAACTCGTTTTAAATTTCCTTGAATGATTGATTTTAGTGATTTGCATTTTATTCTCTGGCTTTTCATTTTAGCTTTTCAGAGTTCGAAAACGTTCGTAAGAAAGTTTTAAATTGACAATCCTTTTTTAAATCTCTCTCTCTCTCTCTCAGGACCTCTAATTTATAAGAGAGAGCAAGAAACGACTTCGATTGCGTCCAAAATATGGACGGTGCAATTAAATTTGCATCAATTATTCGAAATTTAACAAAAGAGCCCCGATATCTGATGGGTTTCATTTTGACTCGAGAAAAACATCCGGAACTCAAAATTTTGCTGAAATTGACACTAGTTTTTTTAAATCGTTTACCGTTTCAGTTCTCAAATCACTGGAGACGAATTAGATCAATTGCATTACGATTTTTTTGCTACAGTTTTTGTGGTGAACTTCTTACTAAAATTGATGACTAATCATTACAACGCATGAATCGACAAGGGACGTTGAATACGCGTGTGGCTAAATGCATAATAACCAGGATTATTATCTGTGAGGTTGCGGGCTCAAACCTCTGCCTAGCCAGAGGGTTTAGCATCAAAAGTTGTTTTTCTATGCTATGCCCTATTTTAACTTGCTTGCATCGCCAGTTGTGAGCAATCTCACATCGTTCTTCGGTTTTTGTTCATTTTCAAAAGTATGCCTTTTAACAAAATTAAGCGTTCAATTAGCTACGCTATTTTTTTTTCAATTAACTACGTTACGTTTATGTTACAGTAGTAGTAGTAGTAGTAGTAGTAGTAGTAGTAGTAGTAGTAGTAGTAGTAGTAGTAGTAGTAGTAGTAGTAGTAGTAGTAGTAGTAGTAGTAGTAGTAGTAAAAGACTCAATTCACATTTCGGGAAGTACAAAGGAGTATATAAAACCAAATGATATGAAACAAAAAGTATTTGGGATTATCTATTCAACGACAGAAGTTACAGTAGCATTTTATGAAGAATGCACATGACACAGTAGAATTAAAGTTTGAAATGGATGACTTTAGGAAGTTGTGAATTGCATTTTTGTAAGATGTAAACGGCATTTCAAAAGAAATGATGTTTCGTCGCAGAAGTTCGTTTGCTGCGCGTGTTGACCTTACGTAGAAATTCGCATCACTGTTGAATTTTTGAGTGGCTCGAACTTCGAATAGGCAGCGAGCTTAAGAGCGAGTCTGTTGTTGGGAGAATGACAATTTGTGATGTATGTCTATTTGATTGTGTTGGATTTTCCACAAGAGTATGAGATCTATTTTGATGAGCTGGAAACAGATCGGTAGCATATCAAGCGACTGAAGAGCTGAAACATAGTCTAATGACGGAAGAATCCAGTGTAAAACCTTTTTCTGGAAACTTTTAAGTGATTTTAGAGAGGATATTGATGCATTCCAGGCAGGATACCCATATAGTATAACGGAAAGCAAGAGACTTTGATAAAGCATCTTTTTTCTATGTACATGAGTGGAAAAAGGAATATGCCTTTTTAGAAAGTAGAATTTTTTGTTGCATTTCGCTAGCTTATCTTGAATATGATTATTCCAAGACAGAATTCTGCAAACAAGCAGACCCAGAACTTGAACGGAGTCAACAGTAGGTAAGACCACTTCACCCAGAATTAATTCATCTGATAAAGAATAATTGAATGGCAGAATCTTGAATTTTGCAGGATGAAATTTAAGACCATTTGATAAACTCCATGAGTTGATACTGTCCAGATCATCTTGAATAAGTTCAGGAGAAGCGACGGTGAAAATCTTTAAGTCTTCAGCAAATAAAAAATATGAGCCATGGAGTATTTTGAGGGGTAAGTCATTCATAAAAAGAATGAAGAAGAGGGGGCCAAGTACACTCCCCTGGGGAACACCAGAAGTAACAGGAATAGTGTTCGAATATGTTTGATTAGTTTTGACACACTGCTTCCGATTGGAAAGGTAAGAACAAATTAGTGTGAGAAAATTCAGATCGAGCCCAACATTTGCCAATTTGTTCAGAAGAACATCATGAGGAACGGTATCGAAAGCCTTCTGTATATCAAAATATATGGCAAGGCTTGGTATGTTTTGATCACGAGCCGTGTAAACAAGATCCAGATATTCGATGAGTTGGCTAACCGTACTGCGTTTTGAAATGAAACCATGTTGACCACGAACAATGAGAGGCCGAACAATTGGGAAAAGATAATCCAAAATAGCACGTTCGAGGACTAGTGACAGCACTGGTAATATGCTGATTGGTCGGTAATTGGATATAAGTGCTGTAGATCCGGATTTATGAAGTGGAGTAACCATGGACGTTTTCCAAATAGTTGGCCATTTCTGGTTTTTCAAAATCCAGTAGAATAGTACTGCAACGAGAGGAGCTAGCTGAGAGGCACAATCTCGGGCAATGAAGGATGGGAATAAATCATTGCCCATTAAAGTAGAATCTGCACATGATGCCAAATATTTTTCAATAGACAGGACTGATATATTTACATTATCCAATAAAGCTATTTCTGCCTCCACGGAGCTAGGTAGAGCGGTGATTGGGCTTTCGCGATAAACCGAACCAAAATACGAGTTAAATCCTTCCGCTTTTTCCAAATCAGTTTAGAGGACTGATTTTTCATTTCGCAAGGCTGTTGGAATCAATGACGAAAATCCAAAACTTCGCAAAAGCTTAAAGCAGTTTCGTGTGTCGTGAAGGTTAAACTGATTAATAAGCACTTCTTTATCCAGATCAATGGATTCGGAGACAGCCCTACTCAGCTCCAACAGTTCTTTGGGCCCTACTCAGTTCTCAACAGTCCTATAAAGTAAACAGTATCTCTATGGGCGTTCTAATTCAAATCTCGATTTTCGTCTGCCTGAATTGCGTGTTATTCGCTCTTCTTCGATAATCAGACAAAAGCACTTAAAAAGAGAAGAGAGTCGAAATTGATTGCCTTTTTATCGAAAAACTGGAAACAAAACCTTTGAGGAGAACCATGTAAAACTTCAAAGAACTGTTATAGCAATCACCTTTTGATTTTTTTTACCAGTCTTCTAAAAAAGTTTTATCAAAACTTCTGCAGTACACTCGTTTATAAAAGTAAACGCATTTTACACGGTAAACTGCCTGTTTTTGAAGCCAATTTTTGGCGACTTAATATTGATAGTTTTGTTTGATTTTTATATCAATCCACGAATAGTCATCAAATTTTAGTAGATCTTAAGTCAGAAAAAGGACTTGGTACGCAACATTTCTTCTGAGCATGTAGAACACTCAGTTTGCTTTGTTTAGTCTCTCTTCAGTTTGAGTGCGACATGCTATTCCCAAGTTCAACGGGTTTAAAGATCGATTGCTAACTTTTATGGGGAAATTTAATGAAAGATTCAGATCTATTCTCTCCCCCAGCTTAGGCTTAGTGGGCTTATATTTTTTAACGCCCCTAGGCGCATGTCCTATTTTTCACATAGTAGCGTGCTATATAACAACATGTAATTTGTAACTGGGGGCGTAAAAAACACGGGGAGGGGGGGAGAAACAGAATAGATCCAAAGATTCGATGAACAAAATCTCTTCACGTGGCAATTGTTCTGCGATTGTCATTTGTGCAGAAACACGAGCAAAAGTTTTTAAATAAAGACGACTGGGACTTACTTATCCCTGCAGGCAACTGCGAAACCCCGACAACAACAAAAGCTGACATGTCTAATTACAGGAAAAATCCAGATAGAAGGTGGCCGGTTTTCTGCAAGCAGCATTGAGTTGAGTTCCACGTGAAATCTGTTAATTAAGTTGTTGATTTCACTATTTTTCTTGAACTGATTGAGGCATGATCACTTTGAACAGGTTTCCCGTGGAACTCAACTCACTGCTGTTACAGAAAACTGACCAACTTCTATCTGGATTTTTTTCTCCAAGTAGTCAGTTTTTGGGAATTAAGATCTATCTACTTCTGATGAACGTGTCGATTGATTAAAAAAATCAAAAGAAACCACCACTTTTATGTTGACTAAAGTGGACTTCATTCGATTTACGTTACTGTAATAACATACCTCTAATAACATGCTCCTTGCACGACAAAGGAGCCCATATTAGCTTGTACACTTAAGCAAACAACCGGAAAGGTAACTTTTTGATTGAAATTTTATAGATCAGATGCTATAAGTGTGATGGATGAAGATGAAATCGATCAGTCAGCTCATGAGAAACTCCTTAATATCTTTGGACAAGGAGCAAAAGGAGAAGTTCGTCGTGAACTTGGGATCTCCGGAGACGCTTCTGCTGCAGGATTGAACAAAAATGAAGACCTTTCCCTCTCAAAACTTATCAATCAGTCCTCCGAAACTTCTAAGAAAAAGTCTTTGGCGTCCAAGCTATCCAAATCTGGCGCAGATAAAACCCTGAAAGTTGAAGCTACTACTATTGCCGCTCGAGCAGCTGAAAGAAGTGTTGATTACACTGCCGTTAGTGCACAAGTATCAGACTGGGAGCCGATAGTTAAAGCAAACCGTCAGGCAGAAAAGCTGCTGTTTCCATTAGACAAAGAACCTCTTACTCATTTCGCCTCGGCTGCAGATATCACTAAGCGCTCAGCACAGAATCCAACTTCTTTAGAGCAGCAAGTATATGCCACTTTAAAATCAGCAGGTGCTGAGATACCCTCCAAGATGTCAGGTCTAACTGATAGCGAAACTAATTTATTAGACAAATTAGACTATGACGAAGCTTTAGCTCGGTTAAAGGAGCTCCGAAGACACAGAGTTCTGACTTCCAATCAGCTCGCCAGATTCAAAAGAGAAAAATCTATCAAAAGTAAGAAATTTAAGCGGCTTAAGACGAGATATAAAATGGAGCGATTAAAAGAAGAGCTCGAATCTAAAGGCCTAAATACAGTTATGCGTGATCGTCGTATACAGGAGCGTACAACTCTCAGGCACCGAGTCACGAGTAAATGGGACCGAAAGTTGTCACATTATGCGAAGCATGAAAAGAGTACACGCGACGAGTTGGAAAGCAAGCGAGAACTGAATAAGAAGTTGACTGCCAAGAAAGATGAAGTAATGGCCATTGATGACGATGTTAACGAAGATTCGGAAGACGATGAAGAATGGCAGGTAGTTACAAATAAACGTGGTCCGAATTTAGAAATATCTTTGAATAACGGTGATGGTTATTCATCAGGAAGTGATAGTGAGAAATTAGTCGATGATGTTGAGCCTGAAAAAGTTATTGAGTACAGGAAAAATCTGGAAGACATTGGTGAGTCAACTTTGCAAATCGGAGGCGGTTTTAAACGTAAATTTGGTTCCAAAGAGAGTCAGCTGCATATCAACCCAACGAATTTTTTAAAGTCCCTACCTAGGGAAGATGACATTTATTTGAGGACTTCCGCAAATACTTCTGCAATTCAGGAAGCATTTGAGAACGACGAAGACTTAATAGAAGAAATGGAGGAGGATAAGCCTGACAATGCAATGGAAACAGCGGTTGATATTACCCAATTTGGCTGGGGTACTTGGACGGGTCCTGGTATGAAAGCTTCTCAATCCAAATCAATGATACAAAAACCCGCTGCAATTGAAAATCCGAAATTATACAAGATGGGTTACGTAGTGTTCAACAACGTGAAAAACGAAAAATTAGCAGAGCATCAGTTGAAAGTCAGTGATGTGCCATTTGCATACAAGAAGCCAGAAGCTCTAGAAAGCAGTTTGAGGCAGCCAATAGGACCCGATTTTAATACAGCTGCTTCCTTTAAATCATTAATTGAGCCTAGAATCCGAAAAAAGGTAGGCGTTGCCATAGAATCTATTTCCAGAGAAGATGAGCCGAAGTCGTCAAAACTTGGTCTGTAGTTTATTTGATGCTGAGATGATTGAGATCTAAAATATCGTTGAATGGCTCCATTTGTTTTCTGCTGATATTGAATCGAATTTACCGTTCAGCTATCCTCTGCTTTTTAATATTCGTGTATTGCATTATGTAATGCGCTAAATCAATCGCAAAGAAAGGTTAATGGGAATATATGCGCTTATGAGGCTGTCTTTGTTATGCATGGGAAAGAAGTTGAAGCTTTTACTTCCCTTCGAATTGAAAACCGAATTAAGAATATAAATAGTTAGTTGTTCGCCCAGTGATAAAAGAGCGATGTTTCGTGAAAAGTATTTTAATATTGTTCATGTACGAGTTATCGAGTCATGGACTCAACTTTTTTGGAGTGGCAACTACTGATTTTAAATAGAAACAGGAGGGCTCGCCTAATACTGCATGGTTCAGGAGGTTACTGGAGCCTATATTGAAATAATCAGCCAAGAAGCTAGAACCAACTGTCAATGAATGGCTCCATGAAGACTGGCAAATAATTTTATTTTTTTTTGCTGAAAGCTTTCTCTTGGTTTTGTACTCGAAATTATCACTTCCTATTCGCTATAATGCTCTATAAAAAAGACAATGAGAGAACATTTTTCAATGCACTAAATTACAGAAAACGAAACAATTAAAATGTAGATACTTCTGTAGAAAAAAATATATTTTAATAACCAACCCTCATCTTCGCAGCGAACTATTTGTGCGGTGCGTTCTTTACTCCATTTAACAGAAATTGATTGTTTTAAAACCTTTTACGTTTTGTGCAAAATCTCTATCTATTCTCTTGGTGACTTTCATTCTTTGCTCATTCTGCTCCAAATTCAGTGTCCGTTGTCATTTTCTGTTCTTGTTTCAATCCAAATTGGGGTTGTAGGGCTGAAGAGCACGAAAATAGGTAATTTTTGATTGTTCTTGAACGAAGTTCATAGCAATTATTGTGAACGTGTTGTTTTTTTGCAAATTTTTGGCTTGACCATTTTGCGCTTTTCTTCTAGAACATTCTTTGACTTCTCAAGTGACTTTTTCACGCTTTCGTTCTTCATTTTGAGTGATTTCATTTGTTCTAACTCCGAAGTAAAGCTTGTTGCTAAAATAAAATCGATTGCAGCATAGCAAGATGAAGGGCCTGATAGGCGAGTGGGCAGTGCGTCTGGTCAGGGAGCGGGAGGTCAGTTTATTTCTGCGTTTTTCTGTTTCAAAACAACGACTTAAAAAGTTAACAATCATTAGTTGATGAACACTGAGGAATTTAATTGTCAATGAATAATGCTAATGAAACGATTAAATAAGATTTGGATTTTTTTGTTATTCTGCACCTTAGTTTTAAACTTCAGTCTTCCTAATTTGATTTTTTTTCGAATGACCCAATTCTCAACAACAGAAATGTGTTTAATAAACATTTTGTAGAGTAATTTTGATACCGGATAAGAGCACATTGAGTGGGTAAAAAATTCAGCAGACTCTTTAATTTAAAATAAATTTATTTCTCCAACTATGTTACCTTCTTCTGTCTTACGTAATTTAGCGACAACGTTTTTCGATTATTAGCCGCCAGATAGCGAAAATGGATGCTGTATCGAATGACCGGGAATATATCACAGATAGAAATGTGCATAATTTGAGTGAGTCAAAATTTCCGAAGAGATAATTCAGACAAATGAAGGAAATTGTAAAAAAAATACAATTAATGTTTGGGATATTTTGATTTTTGAAATTTGGGTCTTTAAAACAAATTATCTCTTGTCAAAATCTATAAGAGATGTTTTAGTTGGCTAGCAGAAATTGGTTTGGACCTACTAAAGAGAAATAAACCCAAAAACAACAATGAAAGTTGAATAAGAAGATAAATTTACTTAAAAGTTGCTGAAGTATCTTAAAGCTGAAGCTGAGGCTCCCAAAACCTGTTTTGAACAACTCAATTTTTAACTGACCCTTAGTTTTGGAAGTTCAAATAACGACCTTTTTTAAAAATCATAAAAAAATGCAAAAATTAGTAACATTTTTTTTGTGTTAAATTTGCCTTACCATACATGTACCTCAAAAATCAGAATTCAAAAATAGTTTTAGCTTGCTCAAGAATTTTATGAACTGGGATTAAGGTCATTTGTAGTTCCATTCATGAACCGACCAAGCCTTTTCACATTGACTATAAGCCATGCTGCTAATTGCAGCACAATAAGCACTTAAAGCGACTTACTAGTTCAGGGACTACAATGCAGTTTAATGCACGCTGGATTTTACCTGTTTTATTCGTCTTGAATCGTCAAACCAATAGAAAAAATGGCAATAGAAACAATCTTACAAAAAAGACAGCACCAATGCAGGCCAAATTCTTTGGATTGTATTAACCATAGTAATCGGATAGTAGCTACGCTCATCTGACAGGGTCGCAACTATATATAGAAAAGTTTGCTGAATTAATAAAGTTTTCTCAGCCTTCACTATAATTTTTCAACACGTACCCTTAATCATAGAAACATTTTTCATTATTTTATCTATTTTTCGACAGTATTGTAGCAATTGCCAAAAAAAAACAGACGACCTAAAGGACAACATGGCAACAAAAGTTGTTAAATTAATTTGAAATATCCCCCAACTCACTTCCCAGCGCCTAGTATCCGGGGTTTCACGGTCTCATTAAGAGAACTGTTGATGTAATTGAGAAAAGTAAGATTAAAGTTATGTTGTTGAAATCTACGTTTCAAGAGCTTTCATATGGTACCTTATATTTTTTTCCAAGGATGCTTAGAATGTTTTCCGAATTGGCCTGGAGAAAAAGGCAGCCTCGCATAAATTTACCTGATGGAAATGTTGGAACAATTAAAGTTTTAGAGCGTCACCGCTAAATGTGCTAATGTGCCTGAGTAATTATTGGCTGAATTGAGTGTAGAAAGTATTATTGTTGACGGAATTTGGTTGACATTCTCAAAGTCTTCAGTCTGAGCTTCAAGCGTTCTTTTGCTGTTCGCACGTGAATATTGTATTGATGTTTCCATTTTGTGCTTTCATTAGATTCTTCAAATATATTTATGCGATCTCTTATTTTCGGACACCTGGATATCCGAATGATTGTTTTTTTTCTCCAACATCTAAATCGGAAAAAATTCATACGCATCCTAGAGAAATGTACCATGTATAACCTGAAAATAGTACGATATGAAATCTTTTGAATAATAAATTTCAACGATTTAAATATTAATTTTTAAATTGAGGAAGGGGGTTGTTGAATGTCTGCGATCAATTCCATATTATAAAACATATTGCATGATTTTCATTTTCTCGTCAAAGTTTTTCTGTAGATTTTAGGCTACACATTTTCTCTGGTAATTGCTTATAGAAACTTTTAAGACTCTTTGAAAAGACTAAAAATGATGGATGAAAACTGTATCAAAATTTTTTGTGCCTAAAAGAACTTTCTCAGCCTTCGTATCTTAATTTAAGATACGAAGGCTGAGAAAGTTTTTTAAGGTTAAGATAATGTACTTTTTCAAGAAACACCTATTGAAGAAATAAGGAGGGTCAACAAAAGAGAACAGTGAAAGAAAGATGAAAATATGAAGACTTTATGTAGTTTTTAAGAATTTTAAAAAGTTCTGGGAAACTCTTTGATTTTGTTTTTGGAAAACCATTTTTGCAATCACAGGAAGATGGAAAAGAAGCATTGCAAGAAGATGCAGAATAGCAATCGACTGTTTTCATTTTTAGGCAATTATTGAAAATGTGTGTATCTTTTTTCTGCAAAATTGCGTGACCGTGTTCTTGTTGAACACTCGATTTCACTTCTCGAGTGACTTTTGTAAGCTTGCATTCCTGAATTTCTGCGCGACCTAAATTGCTCTTATTCAGAAATTATGTCTGTATCTAAAACAAAGTTGATTGCAAGATCAGTCGTCGCAAGATCTGGATAGCATAATGGGTAATGCTGCCGTCTTCTCCGGAGGTCGAGGGTTCGAACCTCTTCTTGATCGGAGGTTTCCGCGCGCATCAAGATTATCTAGGTCACTGCCCCTCTAAATTAGGTTGCCCCGCCTGTCGCTGGGGAGCAATTTGTCCCACTTTAGTTGGTTTCATTTTATTATTGATGATTAAAGTGAATTTTGTAGTTTTTTTAATCAAAAGACAATGCAGTCCAAAAAGAACCTGTTCATGGAAAGCAGATATTTCACAATTTTTGTTTTGGTTTTCACTTTGAATACTGGCTGTTGGAAAAGGAACTTAAATTTAAACTACCAATTACCAGAAGTTTTGATCTGATATTTTTTTCCAGATAGCTTTGTAAGGGAAATCAAAACAAATCAAAAAATTTTATTGAAAACTCTTAATCCACACTTCTCCAGTTAAAGACTTTTTTGAGCTGGTTTTATCTATTCCAAATGCTCGTTTTGGCCGCCAATGCTATATGCAGTTGGTCTCTGTTTGTTTGTTTTTTTGCACCGGCTCATGATTTCTATAGGTTTTGATGTTGTAAAACTAATAATAGCTGACTTCAGCCTCTCAACGGGTATTATTGAGGCCTTCTCCTTTTTAATTCGTTTTACCTTTCAATTACGTTTTTCGTTTTACAAATGTGACGAGTTTTACGTTTGACTCGTGATTTACCTAACTAACTGTTTCAAATGAAAAGATTTTAGTTTTTCTGTCACTGAGTTACGCAATGTACTGAATTCGGTGAAGGTCAAAAAAGCAAAATCAAAGGAAACGAAATAAACAGACAAAGCCTGGTCAATAAGTCATCGCGCACTAGGTTATCAAAGTTTATAAGAGAGATTGTTAGCTGGCATTTGCTTTAAGCTGAATAGCCCTCAGTTTAGAAGCCGAATCAAGTATAATTTTAGAATCTAACTTAAGTTGCACACCCAATTTGAAAAATTCGGACTTTGTCAGTTTTTGTCTCGTCTGTTGTCTTTTTCTGTTTCAGTGCCGTTCTGCGTCATCGGCGGCTCTTTTTTCAGCATTGTTTGAGTGTTTTTTTATGGTTTATATCAAAGTGAAAGTTTGTTGTCTGGAAGTTTTGTTATGCAATAAATGTTTTAAAATTAGCAAGTCCACGAGAAACAGCAACGATCAATTTGTGTACTAATTTTGCTCTGCCTCTAAAGAAATCAAAAGGTACATGTTTCAGTTAGTTTATATTAAAATTTGTTACCGCTTGCTTTAAAATTTCAAAAAAGAGTTGAACTTAAGCTTAATTAGTAAACCGCCGAAAATTCTACTATCGGTTGAGACTTTATTTCTGCAAAACACAAAGTGTCCAAAAGTGGTTCGCATTGTTTATAAACCTTACTACAAAGAGTAGTTTTGCTTCAAAATTTTATTAATCTGTTCTGCTCTCTAAAGGCGTTGTCACCTAGCTGTCTAAGCTTGCTGAGTTAAGAATGAATGTTTGTATCTCAGTCGAAAAATTATGTATCTCAGTCACAAACGCACATCTACTGGAAGGGTTTTTTGTAGGAACAAAAAATGAGAATTGAAATTGCAGTTTCCTGTTGTTTACGTTAGTTTAAGAGTTCTATTCCGCTCCTGTTCCTCGCTTGCTGTTTTGTTTTTTAAAAATAATGGAAACAGATAATTGAAGCTATTTTAAAAGATGAATTGTTTAACTTTATTAAAATGCAATGAATTTTGATTGTTTCTCCCTGCCTATTGCGATGTGTTGAGCATACAAATTGCTGTGTTATCAATTATATTCTATGGTTATCTTATCTGAAATTCAAAGGAGATGCAAGCTTTAAAAGACAAAATTGTAGTAACGGTTTTTTACTAATTATCGTTTTCATTACCTTGGGAATTGCAAAGCAAGATATTCAAAAGATATCCGCGTTTATATTACAAAACTTTTCCAGCTTCTTGGCTGATGGTTACACTATTTCCTCCGAGGTGAATGTTTGATTGTTGGAACTTTCTGTGTCATGTACATTTTTAGGCCAGGCATCTTGTTTTCTTTGTTGACCTTTTTGAGTTCCCGATTTTCATTCGAGAATAACTAGTCGCATTATTCATTATACATGAATATAAAAAGGAATCGCTGATTTATGCTGAACAGTAATTCATCTCGTTTTCGTTCAATTTGGATTTTATTTCCTATTTTGAGAGAATTCTTGCTTTTCAGTTTTTTTTTTAGAAAATAAAATTTTTGCTGATTTTTTAACCGCTGTAAATAATTAAATAATTAATTGCTCTGGAACGAAGTTTGAAGCAATTATTGTAAACGGGTTGGTCTTTTTAATGCTATATTTTTGCTTGACCGTTTTGACTTTTCAAGTGACTAATACGCCCCTGAAGATATTAGTCCGCCAAAGTTGACGTAGCAAAAGAAGCCAGGCTCTTGTAAAGTTGGTGGCGGCCATTTCATGGAGGGTTGGAACGGCAATTGATATTATCATTTTTATGCTACATTTCTAATACATTAACCGAAGAATTGTCTATTTTGGAAGGTGAGTTTACGTTTATTAATTTAGAGGTTGAGTTGATGTGCTGAGCTCTGCAACTTGCATTTGCGTTCCGTATCTCATCCGCCTTTTCAGTTCTCGGACAGGTCGCTTCAGTTTTAATCTGAAATCCGAGTTGATTGCGTAGAATATGAACGGGTTTATGACAAAAAGCAAACAAATGAGCAGTTCTATAACCAGATTGGCTGTATAGGAGGCATTGTTGTCGATATCGCCGTCATCATCAGGGTCAAATAGTTTGTAGTCGACTGAGTATAAAATTGTGAGAACCTTGAGAGAGAAATCGGCCATGAGTAAGGGTATGGTAATGATACTTGATATGAGAATAGCTATGAGGTAAGACTTTTCATTGCGAATGTCTTCACTGAGAGCCCCGTCCGAGAGGTAATTGAAAAACTCGTGTTGGTGTATTTCTTTGTGCATTTTCATTCGTATTTTGATGTACAACACTATTGTTGTGATTATTACAGGCAAGTGAACTGCAACATAAATGAACAAAGAAATGTAATCAAATATCTTGGACGCTCTTGAAAGGGAATCGTTGGCTTGTATAAAACAGTAGTTCGCTTGGTTTCCCAATGCTGCTATCAGTCCTCCGACAAGTATACATAATGCATATATTTTTATCCTGAGATTTGAGAAGTAGTAAGCATAGTACCTTGGCCGGCAAATGGCAAAGAATCGGTTTGTCGCCAGAAGCAACGTGACCCAAACAAGCGAGTTTTGGTAGAAAGTTGTAATAGTAAAGTGAACGGGGCATTCCAATTCAAATATGTATCGTTTTTGGCCTTCTATTATCCATAGAATAACTAGCCCAAAGCAGTAGAAAAAATCGTAGCAGGAACATATCAAGATCAACGTTTCGATTGGTAGTCGACGCTCATACTGTCTGAATGTATAGCTAAATATTACATAACCGTGGATTATAGAGCCCAAGATACCAAAAATGCCCCGACTGATGTCCGAAACCTCCGCAGCTAAGCACTGAACGTCGTTTAAGTGAAGATATACATTTTCATCTGTGGCGTTTACATCAGCGCATCCTATTAATCGGTTGTAACTAGACTCGTGCATTGTAAAAGGAATTCGAATGATTACGGATTGAAGTGTTCACATTGAAATATTTCATAATCATTTCAATTCAGCTTTACTGTTCGGATGTGTCAACAACGCAAATGTTACAAGCATGAGAAGTATTTGTTGTTTTGTGACCCAGCGTGCAGTCCAAACTTGTAATCCAGACATTTGACAAACGTTTAATATTAATAAAGAACGATTAACTCGATCTGTATGTTTCAACTGGGAGCTGGTAAATTGGTTTGTCTTTTATATGGCTCTGTCCTAATTGATCCCTCTCTACCTTTTGGAGAAGGAATCTAATGCTTGTTCTCACTTGGGAAGCCATTTTTCATCGTTTATCTTTGCATGTGTCTAAGTATACACAAGTTAAGAGATCTTGAGTATCACTAGAAAGCGCGACAAGCGTAGAGTATAAAACTAAGTTGTTTTTTCTTTAAAAAATGTTTTTTACGAGGAATTATGGAGGTTGACATTTATTGTGAAAAATTATGCATTGGGTTTACATTTATGGTAATTTTTTCTAAATTTTGGCGCAATTATGTTACGGTTTTTAATATTTTGGTGCTTTAGTAGCCGTGAAGCCATAAATAGATGGTGTCATAGTTGGTATCATCGTGGCTGTTTAGAATAAAAGTAGTTGTATGTTATATTTGGATTTGAATAAAGAGTTTTCGGCATTTAGATTCATTATTTTTTCATGTGCGATCATTTGACTTATGTTTGGGCTCTTGTTACATTCCGGCAAAGTATAGAAATAAGATGCTCGTGTTTTAACGGTGCCTAGATACTGTAGCCTGATTGGTCTGTGGGCAAGAAATGACCTTTTGACCTTAAAACCGTTTTAGTTAAAATTTTGAGAATTGCCATCTTTTGTCCTCTGTTGTATTGCTTCTGAGCATATGCCCGAAAGTCTCATTTAATTTGTAACAAGGTCTTAGTAAAACTATCTGTTTGTTATAGTTAACAGTTTATGGCATTGATGATTGTAAAACTATTTTTTTCGTAAAAAAGTGCATTTTTGAGTTTTCGACTACAATTGTTTTTTTTCTGTAGTATGGGTAGTTTATTACATTATGGGTAACGAAAATTCCATTGACTGCTATAGTGTCACAAAATGAGCCTTAATACTGGTTTGATTTATTTTAGTTTTTGTGCTTTGAAACTAAATGATTTCAAAGAAATGTATGTGAATTTTGAGTTCTGATAGTTTCTATTGATATTTCTTTTTTTGGCCCTTTAGTTTCATTGGTAAAGGTCGTCCTAATTATATAGGGTAGCAGACGTGATTCTACATTCTGTTCTCATTTGATACTTTGATGGCGCTTTCGGCATGTTGCTGCGTTCAAATTTAATTGACGCTTAATTAGTTTTCGTTAAGTGTAGAAAAATTTCAGAATTTAACAATATTTGTTTTTTTTACGGTCTTATATCTTAGGCTGATTGTTGACCAGTCTAATTGGTGGTTTGAGGAAAAAAGGTAGACTTTTTGAATGTGTCCATTTGAGAACCCATGATTTTCAACTAGGTTTCAGAAATTTTTGAAAAAAAATGCCTGTCTTTATTGTTTTTTGTCGTTGAAAATTGATCTAAGTAACAAGAAATCTTAGTTGAGTCCTACTGAAACACACGTGCAAAGAATCAGTTGCTTTAATTCTAAATGCTCTGATAATTCAGATAAATCAAAATATTTGTCGGTTCCAATTTTGGAGCGTCTTATACTAACCGAAACTCCTCTCGCCTAACATTGTCGTTATTCACATGCATTGGTGTTAGTTTTGTTCACTTTCCTGCTCAGTGGAAATCTGAACTGATGTGTGCCGTTTTCTGAAATTAATGGGTAGTAATTGGTTAACGATTTCAACAAATCATTTTGGGTTTTTAAAGAAATTTGAGGCCGTTATTTTACAAAAGATTTTGATTTTGGTCAATTCTTTAATTGTTTTTTCTTACTTGTCCTGTTTCCCAAGAAATTTTTTTGAATTTTTATGTTAAGTTGTAATTCGTTTTTACAAATTTTGTCACCAATTTTTTGCAGAAATTTGAGTTCTCGTTTTTCGGAATTTTACTGTTTTTTCTAATTAGTCGGTTTAAAATATTTGATAACCTATTTTATGTATCAATCATTTGATTAATTTCATAGGTCTAACATGACTTAAGTCAATAAATACTTACCTCGTGATTATTTATCTAGCTTGGGTGACTGGCGACCTCTGTTTTTGATCTGATTTTGCATTTAGTTTTATAAGTGAGAACCGAGGTCATTTTATTGACTTCTGCCTTCGTATAATTCTAAATTGAGAAAATTTAATCTAATGCAAATTAAATAAATGCAACGCAAGTTCGTTGATAATGAAGTTTTTACCTAATGTTGATTACTTTTTGGTATTTTTTGATTTCATGTCTGTCGTTTCTTCTGTTTTGGCGTTCATTCTATTGAAGTAAAGAAAATATGACTTACTTTTTTTCATATCCACGTCTCTCCTCAACAATCTGTCAAAATTTAAAACAATTGTTACCACTTTCTCAACTTTTGGAACAGAGTCTTTCTTTGCTTTAATTGTTAGAAAGTTAAGCCAAGAGTTTGGATGAGCGGGGTCAGAACATCATGTGCCAACGGACATTAGTGAGCCTCCTTTTTACGCACGCTTACTAATTTTTAACTGATAATGTTAACGGATTGAATCTCAATAGAGGCTATCCAACAATCTTTTTGGCTTTGACCTAATTTAAGAAACTTTGTTAATATAGGGATTTTCTTATGAAGAATTGAAGATTTTTCCACCGGTTTATTCTTATTACTAATTTTTTAAGCGAAGTTAATGAGAATTGAGATTTAAGACAAGCTAATTGTTGAAATTTAAGTATGAGGTAACTATAATAAGAGTAAAATGGTGGAGTTATTTTATTTACTTTGAAACAAATCACTAAGTTAGAAAAGATTAGTCTGTTTTTTAAAACAGTCCCTACTTTTAAAGAAAAAATTCAGAAAGAATTCTTGTTTGTTTTTGGTTGATTGTTTTAGCAAATTGTTTAAGAAAACATTTCAATTAACTTACAAACCGAAGGAGTAATATTCACTCGCTGGCAAATCAGTAAATTCAGACAAGGTAATGGGTAAGTTGGTCGGAACAGTTTTCAAAACAGTTTTGCAGTAATTTTCTAATTCGATTTTCAACAAGTTTTTAGAGAAATGGATAGTAAAATATGATTGATTGACTTTTTGCATGGTCAGTTATGGTTTTAAATAGTTTCGAAAATGAATTCTGTTGCTGCTCGTTGTTTCAAACACGCAACAGTCGACCCCAAATTTAATTGTTAATTGAGTTTATAACTGTGGAGCGTGGTTATTGGTAGGGTCCGTCAGCGTGTTTAATTCGCCATCTGTGCCATTTTAGTTGCGAGTTTTTGGTCATGCCTCAAAATATTAAAAAGTGATTTTCGCCATTGTCTCGCCGTAACTTTTTTTTTACTTTGCCTGAGTTTTCATTTCAATTGTATGGTAAAATTTTTTATCGTAAATAATTTACTTCACTCTACCTAGATAATTATAGCTCACCTATTATAGTGTGCAAAATTATGGGACCTTTGTTTGAAAATGGATGAAATTGAAATAAGTGAGAATATCATTTTTCTCTGTACATATTTTTTGTTCGTGTTCTCTTGTAATACGTTCTGATTGGCAAACACGTTTTATTTTATTCGATTCATTTTTTTATTCTATATTTTTGAGGCATTTCGTATTCGTTATAAGGTGCCATGTTTGCAGAATATGTGGATTTCCAAAATAACTTAGTCGTTGTGGTATATCCGAGTATTGGGAGTTGTTGGCGCGTAATGTTTTAAACCTCACATTTTAGTTCTCTTGTGTAGTTTGATCGCCTTTCATTGTATTCATCAGATTGTCAGAGCGGTGGAAGGTTTTCTTTTCCATGTGAACTTCTTTTATATAAGGATATGGTTGATTTTTTTCTGATTTTTGTAGCTGTGGTGGTTGCTGGGGCTAAATATTTCAATAATTAACTTGAACTTGCTTTTTTCTTGAGTAATGTCAATAAGTAATGGTTTTCCTTGACACACATTTCTCCAAAACGTTTCCTCGGAAATTCAGAGAAAAGGCTGGTTTGACGATCAAATTTGAAGAGCGGAGAGAAGAGATTGGATATTTTGTTCGTTGCTTCTTTTGAATCAGAGAAAAATGTAGGCGTGAAAATCGGGTTTTATGATTTTTATGGCCTGTAAGATTTTGTAATAATACTCAAGTTGATTTTATTGCGTTTTCAACTTTTTGGTAAATAAATGGTGCTTGGCGCTAATTTGAAGGTTTTGAACTATTTCACTGTTTTTGATTTTTGGCCCATTGTACAATTTTTTGAATTTATTGGTTACTGAATTGAAGTGTAATGTAGTTGTTTTTTTTCGCTGAACGGTGGCCTTCTGCCAGCAGATACTAGAAATTGTAAAAGCTTCTTTTTTGTCGAAGACCTCTTCGAGTTGTTTCCGGAATTCCTCGGCTGTTTTTTTAAAGATGTTTTTACACTGATGACTCGTAGCTTTCGAAACATGATAAACAGGTGAAGCTCGGCGGGCATTAAGTTACAATAGACGCCCTCAGCTGGCGTTAGTAGGCTTTGAGATGCTTAGTATACTGAAATTGCTTGTAACGGAAAATTCAAGGTGAAAAGGTTAATTTTTGAATTTTTCGACCACAAAATTGTGCTTTTGTTTTCAACCATTTTGTTAAGAGTTTTCATTTGACATTAGTTGAAGCTCTTGTTAGTCTAGTGAAAGCCAGAAATATTTTTCATACATGTTTTCTGAGGTATGTGTTATCGTAATGCAAACCTAATTACAAAAATTTTGTTATTTTCGCTAGTTTTTTCAAGTTTTTAAAATATTTGTGACTTTTCGATATTTTTGACGGTTAAGGACCATTTCGAGATTTTTTAGTGTTAAGGGTCAGTGATTCTTTTTAGTGCTTGCTAGTTGATTATAGGATGCTGTTTAATTTTTTTTCGAGTGATCGATCTTAAGGAGCCCTTGAGTTGTTTTTGGCTTTGGGGATGGGTTACTGGATATTTTTGCGGCAATGAAATAGTTTTGAAGATATTTTTATCATAATTTTTTTTACTTTCCAATCCAATTTGCCCATTTTTCAAGCTTCTGTGAATCAGTCATTTTTCAAGTTAATCGATCTGTGGGGGGTCAATGCATCTCTTTAAGGGCTGGAAGATCTTTAACGGATTTTTCTAAAGATCATAACAGGAATTTCAGCAATTTTTTAAAACTAAAATTTTTCTTTATGGAAAATGAAGCTTCTTCTAAGCTTTTGTTTGTGTTATTCAGTACATTTTTATTGCATAAATTTGATTGGTTTCAATTAATTTTGCAAACTTTTTGTAACTTTGGCTTGTTTATACAATTTTAGCACTTTTTGACTCTGTACTTTTTATGTGCAAATAGATTTCAACTATTCTTTTATTTTGTCTTTTTCAGTGAGAATGAATTGGTTTTGATGACGTAAGTACGAATAAAATAGACAAATATGCATTTCTCAAACTTTTTTTTCAAGCTTTCAGAACTTTTTTGCAGGTCATTTTCAAGTTTCCTAAACTCAAGAGGACTGATTTTGGTGCAGATTTCCTTCATGGTTATTAGCAGTGCAACTTTGGTTTCGAAGACATTGACATCAAAAAGCTATAGCGGTTGCTTAGTATTTTTTTTGTCACGTTTTCAACTGAACTTCTGAACTTTTTGCTTGAAAAAAAGGTTGTTCAACTTGTTTTGGAAGCTTATTCATTTCGAAAGCCGTTATATTTCTCGTAAAAAATATGCAAGTCTTGGTTTTTAATAATCATTTGTTTTCATCGTCAGTGGAGTGATTACTTCTTCATTCAATTCTTTGGATTGTTTTTCAGGACTTGTCCTGCTATGTTTTTTTTTGTCCTGTTATGTTATTTAGCTGAAGCAAGTTTGTTCGCGGCTTGAATTTTGACTTGTTTTCTATTCGAAAATTTACCTGCCTTTTTGATAGTTTACCTCTATTTTCTAACATTGGACTTGGTTTGTAACAGTAGCTTGGTTTGTAATATTTAGTTATTGGGAGCTGCTGGTAGTATTCAAGGTGGAAGGTTCATTTTGAGAATTTCTAATCCTACAAGTCTATCCCGTATTTGAAGTAAGACCAACCACCTACCCCCCCCCCCCACATCCACCCCCGCGCACCTTCCCCCTCTAACTATCTACCCGCTCTCATACCCCCACTGGGCATCGATCTTGCTCCTACCTACACCCTCCCCCACCTGCCTTGCCACACCCAAAGCCGATACTCCTGCGTATCCCACCTACATACCCCCCGCCTAACTACGCCCCTTCTACCTACCTATCCCCACCAACATACCTACCCCCCCCCGCCAAACTACCCCTATATCTGATTAAGCCGCCACCTCCTACCTACCGCCCCACTATCCTACTATATCACCCAGACCCCCCCCCCCCCCCCCCCCCACCACCACCACCACCACACACACAGAACACACATTTCTGACTAAAAATTGTTTGGTTATTAGTAATGTTCCTTTTTTCGTTTTGAACTTTGTCAACTGGATAGAATTATTTAGATTTTTATTGCGGGACTCTTCGAGTCGTTTCCGGTATTCTACTGGCCATATTTTTTGCAAAATTTTCGCTTGACTGTTTTGACTTTTCGGGTGCTTTTTGACTTTTGCGCACTTTACTTTTTACGTCTAGCGTTTTCACTTTCTATTGTTTTGCTGTTCGTAGGGGTATATGATGACATCTAATGACGTCATTTGAATCCCCCTTTATTGAATTTATATTCCCAACCCGACTGAAGAACGCTGTGATAGAAATTGAGCTCCCACTAGTTGTTTTAGATATTGTTTTGACTGTTTGGCGTTTTGTTTTGCTTTGCATCGCTTGAGTTCACTATGTTTTTCGTTCTGCTGTGAAGTTTCAAATTATATGAGCCTTGTGGACTTCTTCGGATATGTTACCGAGACCTGTTTTTCCGAGTGACATTTTCTTGCGATCATTTCGTCGCAATTTGAGTATGACTTAATTTCATTCTCTCCATTCAATCTCTATCTGATGGTGATTTATGTGGACTCATGGGAGCCGTATACTTATACTAAAGCTGTGTTACTTGAAAAACTGTTTTTTGATATTTCAGTAAGAGTTAAATTTTTGTTATTTTTTATCATTCTCGTCGTTGTTCCCATCGGTCTCTTACTAGCCAGTCAGTCTTCCAATCTTCCGGCGAAGTTGCTGCTGCTTCTAAAAAGTTTGAAAGTATGGAGTGAATGTTTTTACCGGCCTATCGTTGAGGGATACTACTAGATTGGTATAAATTCTCTTTTGGTTGCCCATCTCATCCAGTGGTATAAAAAGTCTGATAAACAATTCGATAGTTAGACTCCTTTTATCTTTTTAAAATTAAATTGAGAGAAAAGGTGTCTTGATTAACCTCAATTTAATCTTTGCAGTGCTGCTAGTTGATAAATATTTGTACAGTGTCAGTCCACGGGTTGATCTGATGTATTAAGGTCCACAGTTCTCATTTGAGGGCCAATGCCCAATCGCTTCTTAAACTCTCTGATGGGCCTTTTCAACTTGATCTTGAAGTCTTCGTTGGTAAAGTAGAAAATAAACGGATTTATCACAAACAATAAACCCACAAGCGAAGCTAATAACACCCTGCCATCAAAAATGAAGCTGTTGCTGTAGCGCTCAGTAAAGAAATCATCTGGTGTTAAGGAGAATATGATTGTGAACAAATTCATCAAGAAGTCTAAAATAAGTAATGGAACTGTGATTATTGTTGATATCATAACTGCTCTAAGGTAACTTTTCTCTGTCTGGATATCCTCGGCGAGGGCACCCCTGCTTGCTGCATTGTAATATTCGTCCATACATATTTGACGTTTCATCCGAGATCTGATCTTGATATAAAGTTTAACAGTAATTGCGACCATCGGGAGGTTAAACGATACGTACCAGAAGAGTGATATATACTCGTAAATATCTGCTAATCTAGAATACTGTAGAACGAAGAAACAGTAGTTGGTTTGATTAGCCACAACTGCGATTAAAGAGGCTATGAAGATCCCAAAAGCGTACTTTTTTATTCGATGGTTTGAGAAGTGTAGATCATATGCGCGCACTCGGCAAACTGCAAAGTATCGGTTAGCTGCTAGCAGCAACACCACCATAAAAAGAGAGTTTCGATAAAATGATATTATGATAACTTAATCAACTGTTTCCTTCCACCTACCTATTTTGACTATTGTAATTATTTCGATTGATAATTGATAGGTTTTTTGATAGCACCAGATTATGAATAACCTAGTACAACCTATCACGTTATATTTAATTTGAGATTTTAGAATCAGATTTTTTAAAACTTTTTATACGACTCGGTTATGGTAGCTGTGTAATTCTTATTTGAGGATAGAACCATTTCAGAAATTTTCAATGCTTTTAATTCTTTACATTTGAAAAAAGTTGCCGATCTGAGGCATTTTTGTAAGTGCCTAATATTTTTGATTTGTATGAGCAAGTTTGTTGTAAACAACAGTTAAACTAAAAGATTTGAGTAGGTTAAGTAAGTTAAGGAGACAATTTAAAGAAATGCTAGAAGGCCTTAGAGGAAAAATTTTTTTCTGCAAAGGATTCAATGTAATTAAGTTTTATAAAACTAAGAATGAACCACTCAAAGACAAGCCCACTTTTGAAACCTCATACTTTTGCCTGAGGTTGTAATAGGTTTCAAATAACGGAGTATAACTTTCCAAGGAATTCTACAGAATCCTCCAAAAGTAAATCGTGCAATAATTTTCATGAAAATTCATTGTTTGTTATGTGAATTGCATCTAAAATGGCATTGAAAGGTTTCAAAATATGATGGGCATATTTTTGGAATTGTTTGAGATAGAACCTATGATTTAGTTCAACTAGTGTCCTATTCAGTAACTAAAACATCGCTTTTTCAACTTAGCGGTACCTGAGTTTTCCTCCTTAGCTAAAAACTTTACAATCAGTTCATTCCGCATTGAACCCATCTAAGCCGAAAATCATAGAAAAAAAAACGAATTAGTTACTTTATCAATGATGTCGTCGAAATTAGACACAGACATTTTCGAGCCGAGTTTGAAGAATGTATCAGCTTGAACATCAGAAGTAGAAATAAAAGCTCTGTCGGACTCAGAGCTTGTTCAAAATTATAGTCGCGGAGATGACGTCAAGATTTTGATACTGCCAGAGCAGCGTCACTCCGAGGACAAAGCAACCCAAGAAGAAACAAGGCGGCAATAAACTTAGCATCAGAAATTGGAGTAAACGTTGAGAAAAGAGTTATAGCAGGCAGCCCTTCCGTATCGAAAACATCATTTGAAACATATAAATCTAATCAAGATGATTCAAATAAGAAAACAGACAAAATATTTGAGTTAAAAATATTTGACTCTATATGCTATGCCTGACTCAAACCTGGATATCAGATAATGACATTTTTAATTGATTTGTGATTGACTGTTGTACCTAGTAAGCTGTTAAGAATAGGTTGAATAATAGGGGAAGAGTTGTGATGATTCAACTGGAAGATTCATTTAGCCTTATTAGGATCCAAGACACTCCATTCTATGCTGAGGTTAAAGGCTATGGCCAAATACTAAGCTTAACTATTGCGGACCAAGAGCCAAGAAAAAAGGGTTCCTAGATGTCCTAGATATTTATCATCTGTAATCGATATGCCACTGCTTTGCAAAAAAAGTTAGCAGTTCTCCTATTTGCAGATGATACCAACCTAAAAGCTATTGTATTACAAATTGATGATTTCGGATTTGGGAAATGTTCTTAAACAAGTAAATGACTGGCTAAACAATTGAATTAGTAATCAGTGTATCCAGAAAAATTAAACTCCGAACTCAGAAAAATTTTTTCTCCGAACTCTACCGTCATCTGAGATAAATCAGTATCCAAATGTTTGGACCTAAACATCGACTCTAAACTATCTTTCCTGAGGTATCCTGAAGAAAACTCAGCAACCAATTGGGTCTCTATAAAAATGACTACGGCTTTACGTACCAAAATCTCATCTTATTAACTACAGAACATCTAGGAATCCGATCATTTAATATGGTGTTCTTGTGTTTGGTTGCTGCAGTTACTCAACGTTTCTACCAATTTTCACTTTGCAGACCAAAATTTCAATATTCATTTACTTTAGAGGGAATACTGATAAATGTGAACATTGAGAAAGAATTTTTACTTAACTAGATTTGAAAATTATTTACGAAAAAATTCTCAATTGTAAACGCTTTGGCGCCACCGTCAATGGTAAATGAGTTGTAGGGTTCTTATTCAACTTGAGACGTTGCTGGAAGCCTGCTTTTGTGATTTTCCGAGAGCATACAAACGGTGCCTGGAGCCCAAAGCAGCCCATACATATTCTCTCCCGGCACATTGTCTGTTGCGGCTGGTCTTGAATAGGATTAACTGCCATTGTACTTAGCTGGTAGCTTCTGATAAATTATTAGCTTGGAGACTGTAATTGCTAAAAAGAGCTGTTGCCCTTTTATCTCTGATTTTCATTTATCTCATACTTTACATCCGGAGAGCTCTCTCGCTCTGACTTAATGCTTATTCGTTTCAGTTGCAAAGTACGCGGGCAAACTGAAAAGAAGATCCATTGATCTCGTTATTTGTCTTTTCCATCTGTAAACTAGAATTTTTTATAATAAAATTGTTGTAATAATTGATGGATAAATTCATTGTTCTTTCTTTCTTTCTTTTCTTTTTTTCTTCCCTCAGAGTTTTGAAAGCAGAAGAAATGACATTGAAATTCTTCAGGATGTACAGGCTTTTCAATTCATACTTACAAGTATGGTAAAGACATTCATTTAGGTCTCAGATGTACACAAATTGCCTGGCCTGGCTTGAGTTTTGCTAATGCTTTTGCCTAATTTTCATCATTGAGTAGGTGAGGTCAAAACAGTTTTTTGTTTTAATTAGTCCACGTAAAAATGAACACTGTTAAGAGCGATAAGTAGATTGTAGGTTGGCAATGAGAGAAACGAACGGAGAAAACAGATTGTGAAGCGGAAAGTTTTGAGTTTGAGAGATTACTTTGTTTGTTAGCTGGCAAGATAGTTTGATTTGAAGTTGCGTATTAATTCTCTGATTTTTGTTTCTGACGAAAATATTATTGCTATCATTTGTTGTTAGTTAGTTCAGATATCTGAAATAGTTCTGACGCCGTGGAAAGATCTTTTAGTACACAATTCAACCGGTTCAATAAGTGGACAAACCACCAAACAATTGTTGGTGAATTTTGATAGCATTTTGATGGCTAACCTGCTCGGAAAAAGAACCATTCTAACAGCTAAAATGCAAAGTTATCAGAAAGTATTAGATGCTGCTGCTGTTAAATTTTAGTTTTTATTCCCAACAGAAGGATGTTCGGTTTTTAAGGAAACAGATGCCGATAATTGGGCATTCGACATTTTCGATGTACTCGGGTAGCCGAGTTATAACACTCAATACAACTAATCCGAAACAGTAGAACAAGTCGTAGCATGAAAGACAAACTATGAGAGTCTGAATTGGAATTCTCTGCTCGTACTGTTTGAAGTTATAGCTGAATATAATATAAGTGTGAATGATACATCCCACCAATCCGAATAACCCTCCGCTGATTTCCATGAATTCGGCAAATATGCATTGGCTCTCGTTCAGGTCGACAGGGATTTCTGAATTGTTTGAATTGCCGCACCCTATTATGTTATCATATGCCGAATGATACATTATTACTACTAAATTGTTATTAACCTACAAGTGGAAAGTTAAGGAAATTGAATAAAAGTGACAGCTTTGTTTTATTTATAAATGAACTTTTGAGTTTAGCATATAATTTTGGCATGTTTTATGGAATGGAGCCTGTGATCAAACAATGGATAATGTTTGTCAAGATTGTGCGATATGGGGTCGTATTAATAGTAAACAGTTTGGATAATTTGCAAACAAGTGGCATGCTCCAGGGGTCGAAATTGGACGAATTCAAAGATCGCATTTGTTTATCGTAAATTTAGCAATTCGTTATGATGAGCTAGAAATCAGTTTTTCCTAGTCAAAAATTATTCTCTAGGATTCTCTCATATACCAAACAAAACGTAACAGCGGGTGACTTTTCTTTTCTATTGATTTATAGAATATGTATTGCCTCTGCCCGTCAAGTTGAAATGCCTGTTTTAGTTTTGTGCGCGATGAAAGCAGAGAAGGAACTATTCCTATCATTTGATTCATTTGGTCATTTGATCAATGTAGAGGAACTATACCATAGGTGTAATTGTTTTTTATCAAACTTCGCCGAATCTGATACAGTAGTGCACTGCTGTGATAGATTGGAATTATTCATTCAGCCTGTAGATGTAAGAATTTAAAAGCACGTTCAAACT
Source organism: Convolutriloba macropyga (assembly GCF_964194025.1). Classification (NCBI taxonomy): domain Eukaryota; kingdom Metazoa; phylum Xenacoelomorpha; order Acoela; family Convolutidae; genus Convolutriloba; species Convolutriloba macropyga. Next base: position 26,907,174 of record NC_134468.1, on the reverse strand, counting down.
CCAAGGATTTTACGTCAAGATATTGACTTAATATAAAAAATTTGTTACAAACGTATGTGCATAAATTGCCCTTCAGTTTGCAAAATATCTTCTGGCAACCTAGGCATTTGTCTTATAAAATCTTACAAGACATTCGCCGTCTCCATGAATTTTGCAAGATATAGTTACGCTGTCTCGGTAACGGTTTTCACTATTTGACTCTTACGCCCATATTCCTCTCAACAGATAAATGTGTTCTATCGAAAATAATGACTACGGAGAAATTAGTAGATAAAACAAGGGAATCAACCACCAATAAAATTTGTCCCTTTCTCCTAACGCTAATCGCGCATGTCGAATCGGGCCAAATTTTACTGTTTGTTGATTCCCTTGTTTTATCTACTACTATATATTAGCTCTAAATTCACTTCTTTTATATTTAAAATCTATCATTTCTTGTCTCACTTAGTGCAAACCACTAGTACAGAGTTAAGCTGGTAATTAACTGTTATCAGACGGATCCGTGAAGCGGTTTCACCGATAGTTCGGGTTCTATCCCCACTGTCTCCAGTGGACGTCCCCAGATACTAGTATAAAACTAATCAGTGAAACTGCTTCGCAGATGAGACCGTGTAACAAGCACGTAAACAAACTTGCGAAAAAACTTGAACAAAAAAGAAAACTTGAACAAAAATTGAAAAAATTATTAAAATTAAAATTTTCATATATCCCCTAATCAATATTTAATCAATCTAAAACTAAAACTTTCTGTCTCACTTGGTGTAGTGGTTAAATCATCGAGTCTAAATAAGTTGCTTTAGCAAACGGAAGGTTTGGGGTTCCTTCCTCACTGACTCCAGTGAACGTCCCCCGACTTTGATGAAATACTATAAAACTAAGTGAGATAAAAAAAACCAAATTCACAGTAAGGTTGATCAGTGAATTTGCAAAACAACTTCGTTTAACTGCTTCACGGATCCCTACAGTGAGACTGTATATGGGACACACTGTGATGGGTATACAGTCAAAAACGCTGAGATCGGTGGAAACACAGTGATTAGTGTTTTTCAGTATAACTAGTGAGATCGTGTAACGAGCACGTAAAACCAAACTTGCAAAAATCTGTGAAGCCACTTTGTGGATTGATGAAGCCACTTCGTGGATAACTTGAACAAAAAGAGTACAGTCAAAAAAACACTGAGATCGGTGGAAACACAGTGATTAGTGTTTTTCAGTGTAACTTGAATAAAAAACCAGCTTATTATTTATTCTAAATCTGGTATTAATTAAGAAAAGGTTTAAATCTAAAATATCAGGGAACCTGCTTGGTTTACCACAAGCAGAGCTCGTTCGCAGATATGTCAATAAAAAACCAAAAACTACATCACAGATAAATTAAAGAAGAAGAAGAAGAATTAGCTTCTTGAATATTATACTTATAAACATGCTCTCTGAATTGATTTCCAGTATGACCATATCTATATCTATAAAGATAAATACATAATCTACATTTCCTATTTCTAAATCTATATAATGATATATGTTTATAAACATTACACATACTACATGTTAGATATTGATCAGGATCAGAATAATGATATCCCAAATGTTCTATATAATCTTTCACTTTAACCATATTTTTACATACATAACAAGAATATTCTAATTCTTTACAATTATTACAACATTCTTTCCAAGGTTTATTTATACACTTATTGCATTTCATCTTCATTTTTCGAAAAAAATTTTTTGATTTTCCTAAATAAATACATCATGTCTCAATCAACAAATACTAGTGTCATAAACTTCTGCGATGTCTGTAATCTATCCTTTGAATTAAAGAAGGGTTTATACAGGCATCAATCCTACGATCTCAAACATAAGGAACTATTGGAGAAAATGTTTGAGTCTGAGGAAGAAAAAAATCTCGGAGAGGGTGTATAATTCGGATGAAGATGATTATATTATTAAAACTAAAGCCAAAACCGAAGACAGCATTACTCTAAAATTAAGTATGAATGTAAAGAATGTCATGAAGAATTTAGGAATAAAATAGCTCTAACTACTCACTCATATAGTCATAATCGTAAGTATCTAGAAAACACAGAAGACTTCGATATAAACTCCAGTCAGAAAATGAGAGTTTTATATTACTGATAAAGGTGGGAATTACATTGAAGACATAGACGAAGCAACTAATTACTCTTTAGAAGAAATTAAAAACTGTTACCAGTTTCGTAGAGTTAAGAGTTTTAAATATAAGATCACGGCTGAATGTGATTATAAGAAGAGAACTAAAGATGAAGCTAAAACTACTAAAATATTTTTCAATACTGGTTATTTTAATAATAATGCAATATATGAATATGGTGACTTCAATCGGTGGCTAGATTTCGAAAAGGAAATATATGAAGGTTATGGTTATGATTTCGAGTTTCTTGGAATAAGAAGTATTCAGTTAAACATTGAACCAACTAAAGCATCTATTGGTAGTTATATAGATTTACCTCCCGATTTCAAAAACTCTAAATCGATATTAAATATACGTAGTTATAAATATAATTGCTTACAACTAATTATTACTGCTTGGCTATATCCTGCCATGCACCATGCAACACGTGAAAGTAAATATGTAAATAATCTAATTGAACCAAGACAACAACATGAAGATGATTTTGCTTATATAATAAGAATACAGAAATTGTATAATATTAATATTTGGGTATACACACCTTGTGATGCGGGCAAAGTAGAATTGTTTAAACAAGTGGATGATTTTAATAAAGATAGAAAAGATGTAAGAATACTAATTTGGAGTAATGGTCAAATAGAACACTGCGCCCTAATAAAAAATATAGAAACCCTGTTCGATCGCCCAAATAAAAATAACATTTAATATTATTGTGATAGGTGTACCTATTGGTTTAACTCACAAATTAAATATGATAAACACGAATGCAACAACTCTTTCAAACCAGAGATTGTTTGTCCTAAGATAAGAAAAAAATATTACTTTTATAAATGAACACAAACGTCAGAATATAAAAAATATTATAACTGCCGATATAGAATGTTGCATTCTTGAAGTCTCAACTAATGATTGTAAATATGTAATATCTGAACATATTCCAATAGTTGTGGGTTGCAGCTGGCAAGGTAACTTCAAGCACTACTTCGGTCTAGGCTGCATAAAAAGATTTGCTAGAGATCTATTAGAAATAGAAACAGAGAATAATTTCAAACATAATGAAAAGATGATATTCACAGAAGATAAATTATATCATGAAACTAATAACACTTGTCATATCTGCAGCAAAACATGTATTAATAAAGTAAGAGATCATTGTCATGAAACTGGTAAATATAGAGGACCAGCATGTAAAATATGTAATCTAAGATACCAACAACAAAACTTCATTCCCATAATATTCCACAATGGCTCTGGCTATGACTTCAACCTACTATACAGTGAACCCTTCAAACAGAATAATGATAAAAGAAAAGTAGCTACCATAACTCTAGCTGCTGGTAAGTCTAAGATGTTTAGCATTGGTTGTGTCAAATTCTTAGATAGTTATAACTTCTTAGCTATGCCTCTAGATCAAATGGCAAAGATATACGGATGTAAAACTAAAACATTATATCCATATGAAAACTTTGGTTTGTATAAGTTGGGCACCACGACGAAGTCGTATGACAGCGAAGCTACCAGTGGTTGCAAAGCTACCTATGATGAAGTTATAGGTAATCTAAAAATAGAAGACTTCAAATCCTCACTACATTATAAATTACCAACACAAGACGAAGTAGATAACTTTAATAATGAAAACAGTAATAAAACTGGTAAAGATCTAACTATAGAGTATTTACAGAATGATGTGGAAATATTAGACTACTGCGTGAATGATTATTTTAAACTAAGCATGAAAGAATTTAAGCTCAACCCACTACATTACGTTAGTCTCCCGGGTTACAGTTTTGATTGTTGGTTAATGTCAAGCGGTGTAACATTAGATACATTACAAGATGAACAAATGCTAGATGATTTTGTTGGAGCAAAGAGAGGTGGTATATGTGGAATAATGGGTGATAGATATATAGATAACAGTGATGGTAAGACCATATGGTACACAGACGCAAACAACCTATATGGTTATGCAATGATGCAAAAGTTACCTTATAAGGACTTCCAATTTACTACTACTACTACTCTAGATGTAATATTGATTACTCCAGATGATAGTGATCATGGTTACTATATAGTTTGTGATATTGATTATACTAATGAATGTAAAGAGAACAGAACAGTTAGCACTAATGCATAATAAGAGAAAGATAAATGATAATGAATTAGGTTACAGAGAACGAGATGGAGGCAAGGCAACATCAGAGAAATTAATCTTAGAGCAAAACAACAAAACAGAATATATGGTTCATTATAGGATGTTAAAGTTCTATGTTAAGATGGGAGTAAAAGTAACAAAAATACATAGAGTAATTAAATTTAAACAAGGTTATATATATAGAGGTTATATACAAAACAATACAAATAAAAGAGCAACAGCTAAAACTGAAGCAGAAAAGGATGTAAGGAAATTAATGAATAACTCATTATATGGAAGAATGTGCATGAATCCTCTACATTTCTTTCAAAGCAAGTTCCTGCATGATGAAAAGATAATGAAAAGTGTAAGTAAACCAACATTTAAGAATATAACTAGATATAGAGATTATAGCCAAATAGAATATATAAAGAAAAAAATAGAATATAGCTCACCTGTATATGTAGGAGTAACAATACTCGAACTTAGCAAATTACATATGTTTCATGTATTCTATAATATTCTACAACCATCCCTCAAAGATCTAACACTTCACTATATGGATACGGACAGTTTCGTATTAAGTTATAGTGAAGGTAAAGTTAGTGATGAGCATATGGACTTGAGTAATCTAGACATGCCTATTAAAACTAATAATTAAGTCCCTGGCAAGTTTAAGCACGAGCTGGGGAGTAGGGTTATAGTGGAATTTATAGCATTGTCCCCCAAAACATATAGCTTCAAAAATTATCCTAAAAAATGAAGAAAAAGGAATAAAGAAGCATAATAATGCTAGGCACATAGATTATTATGATGCATTAATGAATAGTACACAGAGAACAGTAGATGAATGCAGAATACAAAAAGTTGGCGATAACATGACAACAACAAAAACAAGTAAGATTAGTTTAAATATATTTGATGATAAAAGGCTTTATGTAAACAATATAAAAAGTTATCATCATGATGAGAATCTATATCTATTCAAAAAAGATTTAATAAAAAAGATCTGCGAAGCAGGTTCCCTGATTAATACTACTCCAATAGAGCTATTAATAAAATTAGGGTTAGATGTAAGTAAAGAATCAATAGAATCGTTCATAAATTATTTTAAAGAATTAACCATCGATGATGATAAAGTTAATCCTTGCCGCCATTACACTATATAATGATTTATTATAATTATAAAAAATGACTAAACTAGAAACACTTATAGAATTAAATAATCTAGAAAAACAAAGCAGAAGAAATAGATTAGAAGATAAATTAAAACAACAGGAATATTATGGTGAAATAGAAGAGTTATTTGATCCTCTAACTAAAACACTAAATGCAAACAATGAACACAATCTAGCATCAAGTGAACAAACATTAAGAGCAATTGATTGGCAGAATGAAGAGTTAGATAAACAAACTAAGATGATCCAGCAAGCTGGCTCCCAGTTTAATGAAGCATTAATGAAGTCCAATGGCAAAGCTGTAGAGGAAGCTCGAGATAAACCAGGACTTTTAGTAGATAAAGACACAGCTCAAATTATTAATTTAATGTCAGTTCAATCTAACCCTCAATTGAAGTTAAATTTCGGAAATTTAGATATTGGTGAATTTGAAATGAACGGTGTTAAACTAATTTACCAAGAAAATGCATTTATAGTTAAGGATAATATATATGAATTGACAGATGAGTTTATAAGCTTTCTTACTAACCCTAATATAAAACATGGTGAAATCGAGGAAGATGAAAACAAAATTAAAAGGTCTTTAAAGGATATTAGATATGATTTAGGAAAAGGGGATAAGAAAAGCGCTAGATATAGAACAATAAAACGTATAATAGGGGTAAAAGATTATGTATTTGGCAGGGGTTTAAATAGCAACTCTAACCCAAATTATCAGGGAACCTGCTTCGCAGATCAATGAAGTTGCCATGTAAATCAGCGTAGCTGTGACTTCGTCAATGGTTTAGTAGAAGGACTAGAATTATTATCAATGAATATTATTAACCAAGAGCAACTAGATAATTTTGTTTATAACTATGGTAAATAGATGAAACCATGACTACGTCCATCAGGGAACCTGCTTCGCAGATGAGCAAGCTCACAACTTCATTGTTCAGGGAACCTGCTTTGCAGATAGGGGAAACCATCAGGGAACCTGCTTCGCAGATGACTACATCCATAAAAAATGTGGAAAAACAACAACAACACTTATTAGCTAAAGAAGTATTCAGTCCTCAAATAACAAAGTTTTGAAGAGAAAGAATAATACCATTATATAAAGATGAAACATGGTCAGCTGATTTAATTGATAAGTCATCTCTAAGTAAATACAATAATAATTATAAGTTTATATTAACTGTTATAGATATATTCACAAAATATGCATGGGCTATTCCATTGAAGAATAAATCTGGTTTATCTATAACTAATGGTTTTAAAATAGTATTAAGTGAAAGTCCACAGGGTGGCTCTGAAAGTAGAAAACCAGAAAAGTTATGGGTAGATAGAGGTGGTGAGTTTTACAATAAAACATTTAAATCTTCACTTAAAGAATATGAAACAAAACTATATTCTACTTATAGTGATTTAAAGGCTGTATTCTTAGAGAGATTTAATAGAACCTTATTACACATAATGAATAAACCTATGTTCATCAATGGCGATGGTAATTGGGTAAATATATTAAATGATGCGGTTGTAACATATAACAATAACATTCATTCAACAATTAATATGACACCAGTTGATGCTTCTAAAAATCCCGATATAGTTAAATACACTTTTAGTTTTAAAAATATTAAACCTAAACTTAAAGTTGGTGATTACGTTAGAAATGCAGATAAACGTAATATCTTCTAAAGGTTACACTTCTAATTGGAATAGAGAATTGTTTAAAGTTAATGAAGTTCTAAAAACACATCCACCAACATATAAAATAGAAGATATTATAGGAGAGATAATAGAAGGTAAATTTTACGAACAGGAATTATTAAAATCCGAGTTTGACTTTGAATCTAATAATAAAGTTTTAGAATCATTAGACATAGACCTCCGGTCATAAGCCAGCAAGCTGGATCAATTCTTACTGTAAATAATTACAAAGATGACAAGAAATAGATTCAATCAAGCTAAACATCAATCGGGGAACCCGCTTCTCGGATCAACATCAACAAACAACTTAACACTAAGTAATGCTCGTGGGTTTTTCCTAGAAGATAATGATAATATTAATATGAAGGATACCTATAAAATTACGAATGTACATCCTCTGATAGATGAAAAAGATGTTAATAATGAGTATTGTGACAATAACTTATTATCCTCTTCTAATAAAATAGACATTTTAAGTAGAAACATAACTGAACTAAGAAAGGGTGACTTTGATAAAGTTACAACTAAAACATTACAACTAAATGAAACACAAGTTAATGAAGAACTAATTAAAGAATTTATAAAATCAGCAAATGAAGTCACAAATACTGTTAAGTTTTGTAATAAAGTTGCTGCTGATACTATCTCTAAATATAATCAATTAAAACAAGAATTTGATAATAAGTTTAATCAGAATATCACTAACATACAACTAGATGAAATGACTAGAAGTTAATAAAAAGACTAATTCTTTTATAGATGAAGCCCTTTTAAAGAATAAAAGGACAATAGTACAATATATAATTGCTATAATTTTACGAAGTACGTTACTTGATAATAAAGAACAAGAAAGTCTAGAGAAGCATTATGGTTTTAAACACGATATAACGAAAGAAAAAGAAAGAATTTTTACTAATTAAAATAACCGAAACTATGAATAACCTAACAGCACCGAGTGAGAGATTACTATATCCCAACTTGTCAACCGTTAATGAACAATACATAAACGAAAAGATTCAAGCTAATAACAAATTTAACAACAATATTAACATTATAAAAGATATTAGAAATTATTATGAAACTGAAACTAATAACTAATAAGAAGTTAAGTAGATATAAAAATTATATTAACATAGCTGAGATAACAGAAATAGTATTATCATCTATAGCAACAACTGCAACAACAACATCAGTTGCATGAACAGGTATAGGATGACCTTATTCTATACCAACAGCTTTTGCTACAGCAACTGTTTGTGGTCATTATCAAAAACAATTAATACTAAAATAAGAAATAAAATTATAAACTTGTCAGTAAACTGTTTACTTGAAATATACATTTGTGAAAAGTTTAATAGACTATATACTAAATCAATGAATGATAATAAAATAGATAATGATGAGTATAATGGATTAGTTAAGGTATATGAGGATTATAAGAAGAACAAGAAAAACAAGCTGAGTGTTTTTTTAAACTAAAGTTGTTAGTGTTTAGTTATAATAATATATTTAGTAATAATAATATTAGTATTAATATTTATCAATAATCATAAACATAATATAATCATAATCATAGTCATAAATAGAATATAATCATAATCATAAATATAATATAATCATAAACTTAAATATAAACATAATATAATCAAAATCATAATCAAATAATTATCTCTTCTTAGTACCTAAATATAACCCTCTTCCTTTTTGTACTACCTTTATACCTTCACCAGTAGTTGCAAATTTAATTAAATCAGGTGTGGCTGATAAAGCAGCTCTAGGGTTTCTAGATGCAGATGCACTTCCTATTTTACTTGCTATTTTTAATGCTCTTACTGGATTATTGGCAACCTTCTTTCCAAAGTTAACTGTAGCCCTACCAACACTTTTAAAGAAATCTTTCAATCCCTCTGCTTCTATTGTTGCATCACTAACAGTCATTGACTTATTTCTCTTACACTTAACACAATTACCCCTTAACATTTTAGTACCTTTTGAAGTAATAGCTCCACTTGTATTATTGGTACCACTGTAACGTCTGCCACCAACACAATATGGATTAGTTTTAAATTTATGTAAAAGACTCATTTCTATATATAAAAAATAATGGAAGTTAAAAAGTATAATCCTTTTGTTGTTATTAAGCCTAAGTCTAAGGGTTCTACCCGCGAGCGAAGCTCGAAACCTAAGGTTAGGCCCAAGGCTAAGATTAAGCTTGAAGCTGGAGGCTTATGGCATAGCATCGGTGAAACCGGTTCCCGGGTTGACGGAGTCCTATCTCTAGAGAATAAAAAGAAACTAGACATTATTTATGCTAGGGGTTTTGTTAAGACAAGTAAGAAATAGTTATCAGGAAGTGCTTCGCAGATAATTATAATTATCTACGAAGTAGCTTTGCTATCAGGAACTGCTTCGCACATGTTTCACTATAACTATGACTATGGGGCTTCGCCCATGTTTCACCATAACAATGACTAAAACTATAATTATGATATAATATCAACCATCTTATTACCATCACTATTCACACTAATAACCTTTCTAGTTAATACTAATGCATGGCATATAACATCTGCAACTGCAGAACTAAATTTAAAATTAAGTTGTATTGGTTGTGGACCTATATGATCACTTTGATATCTAGTATCGAATACATATATTCTATAACTACTTTTGAATGTTCTATGATTTATATATGGTTTTATATTATGTGGTAACCCATTATAATCTTTTTTAAAGCTAACAATCTTTAAACGCCTCATTATAATTATTGGTACCATAATATTCATTCTATCCTCAGAATAAAACTCGCTACCAATCTTACAATAACATTCAGTAACATTCATTACATCAAATGTACTTGCATCATTAGTTTGTTCATTAACATTTTTATTTTCAAAACCAACTATGATATATTGTGGTCTTTCCATCCCACTTTCCATACCTATATCAAACAAGAAGTTAGTAGCATTGGGTACATTCTTATAAAATGTCTTTCTTTCATAATAGCTAAAGTCTACATTCTTCTTTTTACTTAAACCCTTTTGCACAATAATTCTATTATCATTACTAGGATCAATACTGGGCACACACCGTGATATATCTCTAATTTCTATATTACCATCATTAGCAGCTGCACCAGGATTAGCATTAACTCTATATAGAGCTCTATCATTATTATTTCTTTTTAATATTAGTTTAAATCCTAAACCATATATAATCTTTTCTAAATCATTTACGAAACCAAATAGATCACTCATCTTAATCATCATATACATATGACATCGTTGTGCAGCAATATGGTCACCTTTAAGTTGACTATCTCTGTTACCTTGACTTCTAACAAAACCACTCTCATATTCATCGCCAATACTAGTTAATAACTTATACATCAATAGATTAGGATGACGATGATCTATATATTCAATAGTCCTACCACCACTAGTTTCAAGCTTAATTGAACTAAACAATGCCATCATACCATAATTAACGAATCTGATATTAGCATCATTAGCAAATACACCACCAGCATCATCTGATACAACAAACTCTATCTCTAGATATGAATCATGCAAATTTAAATGATTCTCTTCTCTATTGAGAATGATATTAATGTTAATATTGATTGTATTCATTGTTGCTAGATTATTAGGTTTATATTTTATAATCTTACTTTTGTGTATATCATTATTATAACCATAAGTTGTATCCAAATTAAAATCCATTTTTATAAGATAAAAAATGTATAACTAAAAATGTATAACTAACTATAGATATAACCATATATATAATCTAATATTTGAATATAAAAAATTACTGATAGTTTAATCTTAAGAGAACTACAAAATATACATGAAGCTTTAACTAAAACTAAAGAAGAGCATACACTTAACTTTAGAATGACAAAGCCAACAGAAAAGTTTAAATTTAGTGAACCTATACTTAACTCATCAAAATTAGGTTTAATTAGATTATCTGTTTATAATTCAGTGTTTAATGTGAATAGAAGGAACAATCAATTTATATATGATATCAAGGGTGAAACATGGTCAGATACCCGTATTTTAGCTATTATACCAGGAGCATATGAATTATTCGAATTAGCAGAATTAATAAAAGAAGAAACTAATGGTAATGTTATAATAGAATCTGATAAGAATACAATGAAAAGTTTAATGGAAGTAAAACAAGGTGCAATTAACTTTGACATAGAAAATTCAATAGCCCCATTACTGGGCTTTAGAAAAATAGTATATGAACAAGGTAAATATACATCTCAGAACATTGTTTATATTATGGGTTTTAGTACTGTGATATCTGGTGTTAAAGATAATGGGAATAACACAGACATACTATATACTTTTACTCTAACAGAACCACCAGGCTGTCTAATAAATATACCAACTAATATCTTATATCAAAATATAACTAAAGATAGAATAGAATATATAGAGTTTCATATTAAAGATGAGCATGGAAGACCTATTGACTTTAATGGTGATGTATCGGGTTTTACTTTGCATATAGTGTAGATATAAACATAAATATAAACATAAACTAAACTACAAAACTCTCCGATACCAATTAATTCTTAGTTCACCATTAATATTTTTATTTTTAGTTATATCAATGACAATATAGTTATACGGCTCTTTCCATACCTTATTACCTATATTAGCAAAATCATTATAACTAAGTTTAACATTATTAAAGAAATCTTGATATATCGATGCTAGGACTTTACCTCTCTGTTCAAATAAAATAAATAGATTACAGTTCTCTCTAACACTCTGCCTATCCAGAGAGAACAGGTTTTGATTAAGATATATCATATTGCTATTATTATGTCTACCTCTACAAAAGTATTCATTAATAACTGGTTCTTTCGCTCTAACATCAACGAATATCATTAGTTTCTTAAAGTCTTTGGGTAGCTTATGAGGAGATGGTAAATCTTTTATATCTTTAATAAATTCTATAATTGCTTTCGGGTTTATTCTTTCTAATCCATTGTATTGATCACCAGTAGGTCCAATGATGTATAGCTTATCAAAATATATACTAGCTAGAATTAGTTTTTTTTAATAAGAATGTCTTGCCGCATTCACTAGGACCAGATATTATACATCTAAAGTTATCTGGGAATGCGGCTTCAGTAATTATATCATCATCATTTAGCCATGATTGTACATCATTATTTATGTTTATAGAGATAGTGTTAGTAAGACTATTGTTATTAGGTTTACCCTTTTGATGTTTTTCACCAAATAGATCTGCGAAGCAGGTTCCCTGATATATAAAATTATCAATATCACTAACATTATCGTTATCATTGTCATTAACATTATCATTAACATTACAACCTAAACAAAAACACTCATTATACATTCATGGATATTTACATTGATTAACTAGAATATTCAAAGCACTTTTAATTCTAAATACTCTATCAATAAGATAGATCATATATAAACAATAAGCCCCACAATAAGATTCATCATATTGTTGTATTCTTTCATTAGAGCCTAGATCAACTTATTCTTCTAAAAATAATGGTGGGGTTTCTACACCAAAACTATCAAAGCAATACACAGGACCACCTTCTCTTCTTATAATCAAAACCCAATGTGTACCTTCAGTTGGGTGTAGATTGACAATAATGTTGAAGTTGGGTTCACGGATCGGTGAAACCGTTTCACGGATACTATCTGGAGTCTCATCTCTCATTACTATTTCAATTGGTGTTAGACTTATATCTTTACCTATATCTTTTATCCTGATATCGCTCATAGCACTATTATCAATATTAAATTTATTTTTGAATTCCTAAAAAGTTAGGATAATCATTTTTATATAATAAATTTTATATATAAAAATGGATAAAGGCGGTATTTTTTCTTTTTCTTTCCTTTTTTTCTTATTTTTATAATTGGAATTTGTTTTTTACTATATGATTCAATACCAAGTAAATATACAAAACTAGAAGAAAGCTTTGGTGGATTTTATGAATAGGAATCTAGTTAGATTTGAATATGAAAAGTCACCATTACATACTATTGTTTATGGTGGAACTGGTACAGGGAAAACATATTTTTTTAGACAATACTTAAAATTATATTCAGTCCAAAACCAAGACCAAAACCAAGACCAAGCTAAAAATATAGTTATAGTGTGTAAAGATGACAGAGACTGGATAGATCCTGAGTCTAATAAGTTTTATTTTGGGTTTAATAAATGTGATATAAATATGATCACAAAAAATAATATGCATAAATTTCAAAATTGTGTAATAGTACTTGATGATATGGGTGATAGGTTAAATAAAGATATAGCTCATTATTTTACTGAATGTAGAAATTATATTATTGATTGTAATGTGTCATAAACCAGCTCAAATAATTAATACAGCAAGAATCAGTTGTGATACTATTTATTTAACAACTTTTAATGGACCTGATCTATTTAAAAATTTTAATGAGACATATAAATGTGAACATGACTTTAGTAAAATAATCAGTGAGTTAAATAGTAACCATTATAATCGTACAGATGGAATGTCAGATGAACTTCGCTATGGTATAATTAAATATAATGAGAAGGAAAATACTTTTATTATTATTAATAGTAATAGAACAATGATATATGATTCAAGAGTTGGTTTCCTTGATTTAAAAGCTCTTAGTTTAAAAGATGAATTAGAAAGAGAAGATATAATTAAACTTATAGTATATATGAAACCACTCATGATAAATGCAACAGATAGAAATGTTATTAATCATGATAACTTTAAATTCTATTTTAATAAACTTCTTAAATTAAATAATGTTAAAATACAGAATGATGTTTTAACTAAAGAAATGATTATGGGAAAGGGTATAAAAAGTTTATAAGCTATTGGTGGAATTATAACTAGTTATATTTATAATATAATTATTTATATTTAGTTATATTTATCCTGATATAATATCAAGAAATGCTGGGAGTGTAGCAATGGGAGCAAACACAATGTTGAGTAGAGTAAATACATTGGTTAATGTTGGATATGGAGAAGAGTTGGATAATGATCTGCGAACAGACTCCGTCTGTGGTTATCCAACGGACGAAGTCCGTGGCAAGCAAAGTTCGTTGGAGAACCACGAGCAAAGCTCGTTGGAGAACCACGAACAAAATTCGTTCACTGATCTACGAAAAGCAATACAAGAAAAATATATAAATCATTGTAGCTGTGACTTCGTCAATGAAGAGATGGGAATTTTGAATAGAAAGGGAGGAAAGTTTTTAACCAGACTATATGGAAATAATGAAGAATTTAGAGAAGAGATTATAACTTTTGTTAGAGATAAAAAAGAATTAGACCTTGAATCGATTTTGGATAAGAGATGTAAAACTAATACACTCAATACGTTAGGAAATAAATATTTAGCAGAGTGTATCGCATCTAAAGATAATACTAAAGATTTAATTGAAATCATGGCTAAATATTACCCCGCGAAATGATTAGGTAAATATTATAGTTTACCCTATTATAAATGCTTTTAAAATGTTTAGAGTGTAACTATAAATATGGAAATATTGCTGTTTTAAAATATCTTTATGAATCATCTCATAAAAATAAAACTGATAAATGTATGTGTGGTAATATAATACTGAGTGGTATTTGTGCTAATAATTTTCCCCATTGGGTTGTTCTTTAAAAAATGAATCTAGTTCTAGCTCTAGTTCTAGTTCTGGTTCTAGTTCTGGTTCTATCTATGACTCTAACTCAGATCCTAACCTTAACCCTAGTCCTAACGCTAACTTTAACCCAGAAGTCTTAATTAGAAGTTGTAATAAATGTAATTATGTAAAACCACTAACTGATATTGATGAGAGTAAGTATACATGTAGAAGTTGTACTTCAGCTAAAGTTAATTGTCCATATTGTACCTCTGTTGTGAGATATGATGGAATACGGGCTCATGTAAAGAAACAACATCCAGATGTAGAATTAACTAGAGGATTTAGTAGAAGCTTTTTAGATAAAAGACAAAGTCCTAGAGCTGTAATTCCTTTAGTTATTGTCCAAACAGAGGAAAGTTGTTCATGTAAATACTATAATTTTGTATCATTTCTTTTTAATAATGGAATAAATATAGAAAAAGTAAAATAAAATGTAAATTTATTGAAGATTATAGATAATTTGAAATAAAAAGTAAAAAAAAAATTAAAAAATATCAAAAAAGAGGGAATCACTCTTTAAGAGCGAAAAAGTGCAATCTTTCTACTGGGGGATCACTCCGAATAAGAGTGAGTCGCTCTTAAAGAGTGAAATGTAGATTTTGCTTTGATTTTTTGATTTTTTGTTTTATTTTTGATTTTCATTGATTTTTTATTGAATTTAGAGCTAATATATAGTAGTAGATAAAACAAGGGAATCAACAAACAGTAAAATTTGGCCCGATTCGTCATGCGCGATTAGCGTTAGGAGAAAGGGACAAATTTTACTGGTGGTTGATTCCCTTGTTTTATCTACTACTGGAGAAAACTTTTACATAGTATTTTCCTTCAATACTTCAAATTTATTTGGTGGTTGGAATTGCCATCCTGACTCTTTTGCAAGCTTAGCCAATCGATGTATCCCTCACGGAAACACATTGTGTATTAAAATTTTTCTGTTCCTGGCTTTGCACGTCGTCAGGTTGCTTAAATTTGTTCACGTAAGAATCCTAGTTTGTTCGCACTTCTTTTTGAGAAAAATATCAAGCTTAAAATTATACCATTTTTAACATAAATTAACATAACTTTGCTGCTAAGATTCTGAAAAAAATTCATCTGTTCTTCGACTACCCTCAGACCTTCAGTTGATATGCAGGGGATAAACAGCTTGCACGATCTTTACTAGAGTTTTTTTGATACAATTGTGTCTCTTTTTCTGAAAGCACTTGAAGCTTTAAACACTTATTTAATCTCACTAAATCGTGCCATCCTTCTATGGGTTCTGCTATGCACTGCAGAGTGCTATAAAGAATGAATATAAATGTTTCGAATGTTTTCTATTCAGTGAACTCAGTTATTTAACGTTTGCAATTTTTTCAAAATTGATTACTTACTATTCAAATCTGGATGTTGAGATAAAGAAAGCCAGGGTTGAAGCATTTTTGAACTGATGCTTTATCTTTACTAGATTTTCTTTCGCATGTTTGGCGCCTCGTTTTGCGATTGAAATCTATAAATGGTATATTGTGGCCGTATAGGTTCCAGCGGTTCAAATTCATTTGGACAAGAGGGTTTAGCTTCATGGAAATAGCTAGCAGATTTTCCTCTGTTTAAGTTGTGGTTTCTTTTCTACTGATTTTTTAAAGGGACGAGTATATTTAGTGGTTCCGATTGTATTAACGGTTTAGATTAAAATAATTATTCTGACCAACTTTACCGGGGGGGTGGGACTTTTTTTGTTCATTATATTTTGGACAATCGGTATATTCATCGTCGCGGTTTATGAGTGGTATCATTAGAAAGCGCGTGCAGCGTAGAATATATAACTAAAAAGAATTTTTCGAATCGTTTTTTCCACGCGCGGTTTAAAGAGTTGTGAACATTTGGCTGATTGTCATTGTTATTGTTCAAATTTTTCTTATTTTTACGCTTTTTTGTCAATTTTGCTGAAAAGGTTAAAATTTGTCATAATAGCGTTGTTGGTTTAGCGTTGTTAGTTAAATAGAACAATGTTGTTGAACAGTATGATCCAATTTTTTGGCTGAAATGTTGCCGGTTTTTTGCTAATTTAACTCTGTAATTATGCAAAACATCATTTATTTTAATTATGTTTGTTCAAATTATTCATATCCTTAGTGTTTGGAACAGTTACACGTTCCTAATGGATGACCGGCAATAGCGAGGCTATTTTTCCTATAATCATTGCTTTTTAAGCCCCCCCCCAAAAAAAAACACGATTGTAATCAGTCGATTTCTTCGGTCTTTTTTTGGTCAACTTGCAGCTTAAGGTTGGTAAAGACTGGTCGTATCGTCCTATTAAAGAAGTAGGATTTAATATTTATTGCTGTTTTACGTTTTAAGTAATGATTTTTCTGCTTTGATAATACGAGTTTACGTAAAAAATTTGTGAATTTGCCGTCATGAGGTTCTTTTTTCTTGTCTTGTCACATTATTTACAGGTCATACATCACATTACTGACCTTGAAAAGGAAGGGACTTTAGAAAACATAAGTTTTTCGTTGAATGGATTATGATATTAATTTCTTCGACACCGTCTTCTAGCAGAGTTTAATGGAATTGTTTTATCTATTTGTCGTTCTTTTTGTAGTCGTAAGACCCATTCTGGATAATTGAAGGTCTTAGAAACTTCTTACGGATGAAAAAGGAATCTGTTCACTGACTTCAGTTCGTAGCTTACGATATTTTCATGATTTTGGAATCAAATATCAAGATGTTTTTTTTTAAATTTGCAATTTGCTGTTCTTTTTTGATCTACTTGTTACCCAGTCTCATTCATTGCAGCTCGAATATCAAATAAAGGCGTTTAAGAAAGGAACAATTGCAATATCGAAAGCTTTTAGTGCACTGCTTTTTGTTATAAGGGTTTTGATGCCGGTTTTTGAAGAAGAATATTAAAAATTTTTTGACTTTTCATAGATCGTTTTTTTTGTAGACGTATGACATAAGCTGAAGGAGGAATATAATCTGAGCAGATCTCAATGCCTTTCATTTGTGAAATGAAGGTGTTTAATGAGTTCAGCTGAAAGTGAAAGTTTTTATGTCTTTAAAATTATTTGTTTTCGAAAAATACAACTTTTTCCCTTTGCGTTCTTGTTATTATAACTTGTTACCTGGTCTATTTTTTCAGAGGTCAGATGTTTCAATATTGTTGTTCAATGAAAGCTCAATTGTTTATGTCTGATTTTCTATGGAATATTATGACTTTAACGGCTTCAACAACGTTTTTAAAGGTTAATCGAATTTTTGTGTTTTCGGCTAGAATTGCAAAGTTGTTTTTGTAGAAGTACATATTCTGGATAATGTCAGGTCTCTATGTCTTCATATTGAGGAATGAATGGATATAAAATTATTTAAAGATTGCAATTGACTTCTAATGGATTTCATTATTTGAAATTAATTGTTTCCAAAAAACAAATATATTTTTTCAACCTTGCCGTCTTTGTTCTTTTTTTGTCCACTTATAACCGAATCTCATGAAGGACTGGTCCCTTGTTTTTTCCAGTGAAGTACAAACTAATTTGTTCAGTTCAGATTTTATTTGACGCTATTTTGACTTGTAATTATGTTATGTTTTTTAAAAAAATGTTGGTGGTTTTATTTGATTTTTTCGTTTGTTTTGTTACATATTTTAAGTTGCAGTGTGTTTTTTTCAGTTAAAAGCGATTGTTTTTCTTAAATTAACAAATTAACATAAATTTGCTGCTAAGTTTCTGAAAAAAATTCATCTGTTCTTCGACTACCCTCAGACCTTCAGTTGATATGCAGGGGATAAACAGCTTGCACGATCTTTACTAGAGTTTTTTTGATACAATTGTGTCTCTTTTTCTGAAAGCACTTGAAGCTTTAAACACTTATTTAATCTCACTAAATCGTGCCATCCTTCTATGGGTTCTGCTATGCACTGCAGAGTGCTATAAAGAATGAATATAAATGTTTCGAATGTTTTCTATTCAGTGAACTCAGTTATTTAACGTTTGCAATTTTTTCAAAATTGATTACTTACTATTCAAATCTGGATGTTGAGATAAAGAAAGCCAGGGTTGAAGCATTTTTGAACTGATGCTTTATCTTTACTAGATTTTCTTTCGCATGTTTGGCGCCTCGTTTTGCGATTGAAATCTATAAATGGTATATTGTGGCCGTATAGGTTCCAGCGGTTCAAATTCATTTGGACAAGAGGGTTTAGCTTCATGGAAATAGGTAGCAGATTTTCCTCTGTTTAAGTTGTGGTTTCTTTTCTACTGATTTTTTAAAGGGACGAGTATATTTAGTGGTTCCGATTGTATTAACGGTTTAGATTAAAATAATTATTCTGACCAACTTTACCGGGGGGGGTGGGACTTTTTTGTTCATTATATTTTGGACAATCGGTATATTCATCGTCGCGGTTTATGAGTGGTATCATTAGAAAGCGCGTGCAGCGTAGAATATATAACTAAAAAGAATTTTTCGAATCGTTTTTTCCAGGCGCGGTTTAAAGAGTTGTGAACATTTGGCTGATTGTCATTGTTATTGTTCAAATTTTCCATATTTTTACGCTTTTTTGTCAATTTTGCTGAAAAGGTTAAAATTTGTCATAATAGCGTTGTTGGTTTAGCATTGTTAGTTAAATAGAACAATGTTGTTGAACAGTATGATCCAATTTTTTGGCTGAAATGTTGCCGGTTTTTTGCTAATTTAACTCTGTAATTATGCAAAACATCATTTATTTTAATTATGTTTGTTCAAATTATTCATATCCTTAGTGTTTGGAACAGTTACACGTTCCTAATGGATGACCGGCAATAGCGAGGCTATTTTTCCTATAATCATTGCTTTTTAAGCCCCCCCCCCCAAAAAAAAACACGATTGTAATCAGTCGATTTCTTCGGTCTTTTTTTGGTCAACTTGCAGCTTAAGGTTGGTAAAGACTTGTCGTATCGTCCTATTAAAGAAGTAGGATTTAATATTTATTGCTGTTTTACGTTTTAAGTAATGATTTTTCTGCTTTGATAATACGAGTTTACGTAAAAAATTTGTGAATTTGCCGTCATGAGGTTCTTTTTTCTTGTCTTGTCACATTATTTACAGGTCATACATCACATTACTGACGTTGAAAAGGAAGGGACTTTAGAAAACATCAGTTTTTCGTTGAATGGATTATGATATTAATTTCTTCGACACCGTCTTCTAGCAGAGTTTAATGGAATTGTTTTATCTATTTGTCGTTCTTTTTGTAGTCGTAAGACCCATTCTGGATATTTGAAGGTCTTAGAAACTTCTTACGGATGAAAAAGGAATCTGTTCACTGACTTCAGTTCGTAGCTTACGATCTTTTCATGATTTTGGAATCAAATATCAAGATGTTTTTTTTAAATTTGCAATTTGCTGTTCTTTTTTGATCTACTTGTTACCCAGTCTCATTCATTGCAGCTCGAATATCAAATAAAGGCGTTTAAGAAAGGAACAATTTCAATATCGAAAGCTTTTAGTGCACTGCTTATTGTTATAAGGGTTTTGATGCCGGTTTTTGAAAAAGAATATTAAAAATTTTTTGACTTTTCATAGATCGTTTTTTTTGTAGACGTATGACATAAGCTGAAGGAGGAATATAATCTGAGCAGATCTCAATGCCTTTCATTTGTGAAATGAAGGTGTTTAATGAGTTCAGCTGAAAGTGAAAGTTTTTATGTCTTTAAAATTATTTGTTTTCGAAAAATACAACTTTTTCCCTTTGCGTTCTTGTTATTATAACTTGTTACCTGGTCTATTTTTTCAGAGGTCAGATGTTTCAATATTGTTGTTCAATGAAAGCTCAATTGTTTATGTCTGATTTTCTATGGAATATTATGACTTTAACGGCTTCAACAACGTTTTTAAAGGTTAATCGAATTTTTCTGTTTTCGGCTAGAATTGTAAGTTGTTTTTGTAGAAGTACATATTCTGGATAATGTCAGGTCTCTATGTCTTCATATTGAGGAATGAATGGATATAAAATTATTTAAAGATTGCAATTGACTTCTAATGGATTTCATTATTTGAAATTAATTGTTTCCAAAAAACAAATATATTTTTTCAACTTTGCCGTCTTTGTTCTTTTTTTGTCCACTTATAACCGAATCTCATGAAGGACTGGTCCCTTGTTTTTTCCAGTGAAGTACAAACTAATTTGTTCAGTTCAGATTTTATTTGACGCTATTTTGACTTGTAATTATGTTATGTTTTTTAAAAAAATGTTGGTGGTTTTATTTGATTTTTTCGTTTGTTTTGTTACATATTTTAAGTTGCAGTGTGTTTTTTTTTCAGTTAAAAGCGATTGTTTTTCTGTTCTCTCCTAAAAGCAGAGTTAACCCAGTAATCGGAAGCTAAGAAGCCTTCAGCTGTTGATAGAATTGTACCGAGAACTACTAATTTCTTAATTTCATTATCTTTCAATGGTCAACCCGCTCTTTTAGAATCATTAAAATGTATCTCAGGGCTCTGGAAATTGATTTCAAATTGGACACTGGGAATTTTTTTCTTGGTATTTAAAGATTTTATCCCGAATTAGGAGTTTTTGACATATGATGGTTTGACATATGATTCCTCCTTGTTAACATTTATTTCAGGTTTATGCACCATGAGCGTTTTACTGCCAAAGGATTCTTCTGACTTTTCAGCGGGAGAGTACTGGGACAACTTTTTCAGGAAGCGCCAGTCGGTACCCTTTGAATGGTATGGCAGCTACGAGAGTCTGAGTGAACTTCTGGAAAAGTACATGAAGCCTAAGGATTGTGTTCTCCAAATTGGTTGTGGTAATTCAAATTTAGCTGAACAGTTGTACGACTCTGCATTTCGCAACATGTTCAACATTGACTTAAACGCTTCTGTTATTAAACAGATGAAAAAGAAAAACACAAAAACGAGACCAGGGCTGCATTTTGAAATAATGGACGCGACAAATTTGAGCTATCCGGAAGATAAATTCAATGTTGTTCTAGATAAAGGAACAGTTGACGCTTTATTTTCTTCCTACAATTCAAACTCAGCTGAGCTTTGCAAACTAGATTTTGAGAATTTTTCCTCTCAAATAAATGTGCATGAAGATTCGAATGTTTTCAAATTGTTTTCGGAGGCAGAGCGAGTTTTGATGCCTGCAGGACGACTTGTTTGTGTTACTTTGGCACAGCCTATTGTTTTGCGAAGGTTGCTTACCTATTATCTAATGAAATCTGAGTTCTCATATATCATACGAATGCACCACGTGAAATTAGAGAAGTCATTTGATATGCCGACATTCTGCCTAGTTTTGTTCAAAATGAAGAAAGGTTTCAAAATGCCAACTGTTTTTGAAACGGATTTCGGATCTGGCAGCAGCTCAAAGTGTAAAAACGTTGACCAGTTTCTATTGGAAATTGAAGCTTTCCAGAAGTTATACTATCTGTCCAGAAAAGTTACATCTTTGAAAGGCGAAAGCGCGGCTTCTGCTTACACTGATATGCTGGACATTGAGGGAACAATCAAGTACAGGTGCTTTGTAGTAAACAATCCACACGTAAAGAAACCCTCGTATGCAGTTTTTGTTTGTCCTCAATTTTGTGAGGATGATGCTTGGCTGTATAAGACTGTGAAAGGGCGATCAGAACTGGTTTGTAAGCATATCAAAGAGTTCAGTCGAGTGTTGATTGTGTTGCTGAATCCACTTGTCAATTATGGGGGATTGGAGAGCATTAAAGTTAGTTGTGAGTATTAATAATTCAAAGGTCTTGGTTTATGGTAAGTATAAAGAGCTGTACGAGCCCTGATATTGGACCGGGTTTTGTTATTACTGAGAGTGTTTAGTCTTGCCCACATTTTTGATCGGACCTGAGCAAGTGATGTTTTTTCCATTGACCAGATCACCGTTATCAGCATGTGGAATATTCACAGATCAATTAACTGGTAATTCAAAGTTGCTAACAATTACCAATTTTTCAATAGTTTTTGTTATGCGATGAACACTAACTTAAGTTTCCTATGAATAGTGCAAATTTCACCGATGGGAGGAGTGAATGGAATAATTTTACCGAAAATGCAACACCGTTGTTTCCGATTTCTACCTTCTGTTTTTTATTTCGTTTCAAAATTATTTGCCTACCGGCCACTCCCAAAAATAGCAAAGCAGTTATTTATACCATCTTTCAATGATCACGTGAAGACAAAAAATGATAGGTCACAAATTAGTGGCCTCAATCTCGGAATGACTTTTGCTTATTTTTATTTCACCTTCGTATTTCACATTATTTATAATTGAAGCAAACTGATGTAGTTTGATTAAAATGATCGCAAAATTGCAGCTCGTTTTGTTTGATAATTGACTTGTGAAACTGCAAATGTCCAAAACAGTCCCGCCTTTTTCAATTAGTTTGATCGTTACCTCTCAAACTCCTATCGGGCTGTGGACTCATTCAATAATTTTAACAGGACATCGTTTGTGAACTTTTTCAGCATTCTGTCATTGGTCAAGTCGTATTTTTTCATTGAACTAGAGGCTCACCAGAGTTACAGTAGCTTAGAATAGTATAGGATAAAGTTGAATTTGTAATATAATCATCTCGATGCATAGTGGCGATGGCGTTTGACTTTAAAAAGCCATTATCATAATCCGCAACGATTCATGAAGAAATTTGTTCCCTTCAAATGGCTTGTCTTTCGGATGAAGCGATAGAAGTTTAATTGAAGTAAATACACTTAAATTTGCGGAACAGAAAACTTGTTTTATACGATTTTACCCGTTGCTCAAAACGTCAATACAGCTGCAGCTTAAATGCCAGTTCTTAAAATGTATTTCTTTTTCTGAATGAGTTTTTTTTGCTCTCAAACCACATTTTTTAGCAATTGTTTTTGTCCTTGCCTTTTTAATGCCATTTTTGTTTGATCCACTGTTTCTCTGACGAACTTGGGGTTTTCAATTTTTTTTGCATTGGCTGTTTTTTTTTCTCTGAATTTGTTTGCCTTTGACTGAATTTTTTGATGAACTGAATCGCTGACAATCAGAATTTCAAGCAGCTAAACTCATCGGCGGAAGTCTGCTGCTGAAATTGAAAGAAAATGCGTTTTATAGTATGAATAATTGTATTGGTCTATATTGAGGTCTGTTACATATTTCATTTACATTGTAAAGCTATTCTTTCGCTTAAGCAGGAGGCATCAAATTTTTCTCATTTTAGTCACAATTCCTGAAAATTCAATTCGTTTTTTGTCAGATGTTTGACGTTCAACCACTTTAAAGGTCACCGATATGAGTTGTTATAAACAGTGCGAACAGCTCCATCGGCTCTTTGTAAGCTTCTAACATTAGTCTTCATAGAATTTTTATCATATTTGTGCGTCGTCTGTTATAAGGATCTGCCCACAATAGTTGACTATGCTGTGGTTCATTCTGGTTAAATTTCGATTCTAATTTGACACACGCTGTAGCAGTACTATTATCAAAAATGTTAGGGTTTCCAAAAAACATTAAGGGTTTCAAACGCTACATTAACGTGTGAGTGGAAACGTGTTTTCTAGAGTATTTTTGTTTTTGGGCTATTTTTTAATTAGTGTTGATGCAATCTTTTTTCTCATTTTTGATATCATCTAGACTGCTTGTGAAATTTGATCGAAAATCTGGCTTTCTCTATTCACAAAAAGGCACGTCTGTTCGTTTTGATTCTAATATTTTGTGTTGCCGTTTGTTAACTCAGACAAAATTTGCGTCCGATGCATTGATTTGTTCGGTTCTGTACTTCTCTAATCGTTTAATTGCATTCTTGAAAGATCCTTTGGTTTTTTAAGGCTACTTATTTGAATCAATTATTTAAAATTAGTCTGTTCAGTCTGCCCGTGTGTTCGTAAGTTTTTTAGTATCCTGCTTTCGTGTTTTTTGTTTTATCTCAAAGCCGATTAACTGGAAGACCTCTTGTGCTCTTTTTTAAATATTCTATATTTTCTTCCAACAGTTACTTATAAGCCAACGATTCTGATGACTTTCAAACTTATTTTTTTATAATTGACTGTTTAATTTAATTTATACTCCAAACTCTCTTGTTTTTTGTCGCTTTTCGCTAATTAGTTAAATTAATTTGTATGCTTTCAAACTATAGTTAAGTTATTCACTAGAATGAGCGTAAAGTGCAGTTGTGTCAGAGAGCGTGTGATTCCATTTTACGGAATCTTAAATTTATTTTTCTAGTTTTTTCCCCTCCTCTGATGTCCCATAGTTATTTTAGTTTGTAGCTCTTAATAATTTTATATGTACGTTTTCCTAGGGTGAGCGCTGTGATCGCATAAGTTTTTTCATATGTTTGACACAATCAGATCTCTGGAATAGGAATTGCTTTGTTAGATCCTGTGGGATTTTAAATAGTTTTTTTTCCGAAATGGAATTTCTGATCAAATCAGCCAGAAAATTAAATCTACGGTATTTGTTTTATAAAATACAAATTTCGTTTCTGTTCTTTTTTTATGCAGTTCAATTTTTACTTCAACTTTTACTCCTCAATTTTTACATCTATAGGACGGTTTTGCCATCATTCTTTAATATGCTTGTAAAAAGAAATTGGTCAGCAAATAATGGGAAAGCAGTTTTCTTGTTTCGTTGTCAGGATGTGTGTTTACGCCATTCTGAAATGTCTAAACAAAGTACGAAAGGAAGTGCCTAGTGCACAGTAATCATGTAAATTTGAAAAAATGCTATTTATTCAACTAAATTAGGAATAATTGAATAAAGCTCGGGACTCTGTGAATAATTTGAACAGGACATCGTTTATAAACTTTCAGCCTTCTGTTATTCGTAAGTTTTTTTTCATTGAACTAGAGGCCCACCAGAGTTACAGTAGCTTAGAATAGTATAGGATAAAGTGGCATTTGTAATCTAATCATCTCGATACATAGTGGCGATGGCGTTTGCCTTAAAAAAGCCATTATCATAATCAGCAACAATTCATGAGGAAATGTGTTCCCCTCAAAGGGCTTTTCTTTCGGATGAAGCGATAGCAGTTTGAAGTAAATATGCTTAATTTTGCGGAACAGAAAACTTGTTTTATACCACTTCAGCCGTTGTTCAAAACGTCAAAACAGCTGCAGCTGAAATGCCAGTTCTTAAAATGTTTCTTTTTTTCTTTTCTTTTGCTCCTAAACCTCATTTTATAGCCATTATTTTAGTCCTTGCCTTTTTTAATGCCAGGTTTCGTCTGAGCTACTGCTTCTCTGACGAGTTTGGGGTTTTCCATTTTTTTGCATTGGCTTTTATTCCTTTTTTTTGATTCTCTGAATTTGTTTGCCTGTCTGAATTTTTTGACGAACTGAATTGCTGGCATTGAGAATTTCAAGCAGCTGAACTAATCGGCGGACGTTTGCTGCTGAAATTGAAAAGGAGTGCGTTCCATAGGTCGAATAATTGTATTGGTCTATATTGAGGTCTATAACATTATTTCATTTAAATTGTAAAGATATTCCTTCGCTTAGGCAGGAGGCATCAAGTTTTGTTCTCAACTCGGTCAATATGGAAGATAGGAAAATCAAAATCGCGAGATTCCCATCTGGCCCCCCATCCATGAAACTATACTCTTTACCATTATGGTATGTTGAGCATAATGTGAAAGACTACATTTTTTTGTCACGTCAAAGGGTAGTGGATAAGAAACATAATACAGCTGTTAAATTCGCCCAATTTTACACTTTCCTATCGAATCGATTACAGGTAGCTGTCTAAAATATACCAAGATCCAACGGTTGGGGTCCAAAAATTTTCCTTTATTGCAACTTGTTTTCAAAACACGTTGCTTGGAACCTATTTTGAAAACACGTTCTTTGGACCAAAAAATTAGGTAGTCACCGTACTCTTCTAGGAGAAAAAAACGTAAGAAGCCCAATGTTTGCGGTTTCTACCAGCCCCTCTCACATCGGCAACATTAGCTGGATGAACCTTAATGGATGGATAAAGATAATCAACCTATTAGCTAGTTTGAATGATTCGACGCCTCACAAAATGCGAGGTTTAAAATTTCTTCGGTTTTCAAAAATTTCAAAAAGAATTTCACTTGTAAAAGCAACAATCTGTGTGCTTCTTTTTAAAAGCAATTAAGCTGTTAAAATAGCAACTATTAAACTTTGAAAATTTTGAACTTCTATGAAACCAATCCCAAATGAGGATGACTAATTTTTTGATCGAACCATAGACCAAACCTATCCTGATTTTTAGCAATCTCCCTACAAACTGATTTCTGGTCACTGTTTCAACTGTATCTTTGAACTCAGTAGTCTTGGGCTGTTTTTTGTCATTCAAAACTTCAAAAGTGAACTCGTAGAGCTAAAAAATGGCTAAAAGATCAATAATTTTCAAGTATTTAATCTAATCTGCTCAATGTAAAACATTGTTTTTATTGGCTTTCAAATTTTTGTTTCCGCATTAAGATCGTTTTACAAATTTTTTTATGGCGTTCCCGAATATCAATTGTGTTACTTTCTTCAAATTGTCTGTTCAATGTCAAAATTCACTAATTACGCAAACTGCAAAATTTGTTGGCACTTATGAGAAATTAACGAAGTTTAACTGGTTTTCAGATGGTTTAAGACAAGTTACAGTTTAGGAGAAGAGTTTTATAGTTTGAGACAGGACCTCCCAGAACAACAATTGAGCTACTTTCATGAAGTTGTCTTCAACTATATTACAATTACATCGAAGCTGCAAAAAATTACCATCATTTCATGGCAATTAAGATGAATTAGTTTTTTGTAGTGTTTCTCTAAATAGTTTTTATTTCAATTGTTATGGATCACTAACAATGTTTTTGTGATTCCCTGAGGTCTTCAGTTGTTTTATCCCTCTAAAGATTCCATAATTCAACATTTTAACTGGCATTACCCATTTCTCTGATTGTTTCGTAAATATTTCGAGCTGTTGAAATCTAGCAAGACAAGGGTCTTTCTATCTATTTTTAATCGGCGGTTTTTATATTTTTCTGTGAAAGGTAACCCACATCGAATTAAGACTAATAGGTCTTAGACATAGCTTGGTCCAAAAGCAAAATTGACTTGCACTGACCAGACATTAGGGTTTTATGGTGCAACCTTGAGATTTGGAAAAAGACATTTGCCTTTACACTGACCAGATATTTTTTCTGGTGCAACCTTGGCTTTTGGAAAGTATTGCGATAAATTAAGTTTTTCTCAATGCAGTCACAATTTCCTCAAAATTGAATTTGTTTTTTTTCTCAGATTTTTGTCGTTCAAGCAGTTTAAAGGTCACCCATTATGAGTTGTTATAAACCTTGCGAACAGCTCTATCGGCTCCTTCTAAGCTTCTAGCTTTAGGCTTCATAGATTTTCTATCATATTTGTGCGTCGTCTGTTACAAGGATCTGCCCACAATAGTTGACTATGCTGTGGCTCATTCTGGTCAAATATCGATTCTAATTTGACGCACGCTGTAGGAGTACAATTATCAAAAGTGTTAGGGTTTCCAAAAACATTTAGGGTTTCAAACGCTACATTCATTCAGACCAAATTTGCGTCCGATGCATTCTGATTTGTTCAGTTCTGTTGTTCGCAAATCGTTTCATTGCATTCTTGAAAGCTGCTTTGGTTTTTAAGGCTACTTATTTGAATCAATTTAAAATTAGTCTGTTCAGTCTGCCCGTGTGTTCTTAATTTTTTTAGTATCCTGCTTTCGTGTTTTTTGTTTTATCTCAAAGCCGATTAACTGGAAGACCTCTTGTGCTCTTTTTTAAATATTCTTTATTTTCTTCCAACAGTTACCGATTCTACAGGACGGTTTTCCTATCACTTTAATATGCATGTAGAAAGAAATTGGCCAGCAAATAATTGGAAAGCATTTTTCTAGCTTCGTTGTCAGGATGTGCCTTTAAGCCATTCTGAAGTGTCTAAACAAAGTACGAAAGGAAGTGCCTAGTGCAGTAATGATGCAAATTTGAGAAAATTTTTTCTCAATTTTGTCACAATTTCCTCAAAATTGAATTCATTTTTTTGTCAGATGTTTGGCGTTCAAGCAGTTTAAAGGTCACCCATATGAGTTGTTATAAACATTGCGAACAGCTCTATCGGCTCCCTCTAAGCTTCTAGTTTTAGGCTTCATAGATTTTCTCTCATATTTGTCTGTCGTCTGTTATAAGGATCTGCCCACAATAAATGACCATGGTGTGGCTCATTCTGGTCAAATATTTGTTCTAATTTGACGCACGGTGTAGGAGTAAATTATCAAAAGTGTTAGGGTTTCCAAAAACATTTAGGGTTTCAAACGCTACATTACGTGTGAGTGGAAACGTTTTTTCGTGAGTATTTCTGTTTTCTTGCTATCTTTTATTAGTGTTGTTGCAATTTTTTCCAGTTTTTGATTTCATCTAGACTGCTTTTGAAAATTAATCGAAAATCTGACATTCTCTATTCACAAATACGCAAGTCTGTTCGTTTTGATTCTAATATTTTTTGCTGCCGTTTGTTAACTCGGGCCAAATTTGCGTCCGATACATTCTGATTTGTTCAGTTCTGTTGTTCACAAATCGTTTCATTGCATTCTTGAAAGCTGCTTTGGTTTTTAAGGCTTCTTATTTGAATCAATTTAAAATTAGTCTGTTTAGTCTGCCTGTGTACTCTTAATTTTTTTTAGTATCCTGCTTTCGTTTTTTTGTTTTATCTCAAAGCCGATTAACTGGAAGACCTCTTGTGCTCTTTTCAAATATTTCATAATTTTTTCCAACAGTTACTTATGAGCCACCGATTCTACAGGACGGTTTTCCTATCATTCTTTAATATGCATGTAAAAAGAAATTGGCCAGCAAATAATTGGAAAGCATTTTTCTGGCTACGTTGTCAGGATGTGCCTTTAAGCCATTCTGAAGTGTCTAAGCAAAGTACGAAAGGAAGTGCCTAGTGCACAGTAATGATGTAATTTTGAAAATTTTTTTTCTAAATTTAGTCACAATTGCCTCAAAATTGAATTCATTTTTTGTCAGATGTTTGGCGTTCAAGCGGTTTAAAGGTCACCCATATGAGTTGTTATAAACATTGCGAACAGCTCTATCGGCTCCCTCTAAGCTTCTAGCTTTAGGCTTCATAGATTTTGTCTCATATTTGTCTGTCGTCTGTTATAAGGATCTGCCCACAATAAATGACCATGGTGTGGCTCATTCTGGTCAAATATTGGTTCTAATTTGATGCACGCTGTAGGAGTACAATTATCAAAATTGTTAGGGTTTCCAAAAACATTTAGTGTTTCAAACGCTACATTAACGTGTGAGTTGAAACGTGTTTTCTTGAGTATTTTTGTTTTTGTGATATCTTTTATTAGTGTTGTTTCAATTTTTTCCAGGTTTGGATTTCATCTAGACCGCTTTTGAAAGTTGATCGAAAATGTGGCTTTATCTATTCAAAAATAGTCAAGTCTGTTCGTTTTGATCTTAATATTTCTTGCTGCCGTTTGTTCACTCAGACCAAATTTGCGTCCGATGCATTCTGATTTGTTCAGTTCTGTTGTTCGCAAATCGTTTCATTGCTTTCTTGAAAGCTGCTTTGGTTTTTAAGGCTACTTATTTGAATCAATTTAAAATTATTCTGTTCAGTCTGCCTGTGTATTCTTAAATTTTTTGGTATCCTGCATTGTTTTTTTTATCTCAAAGCCGATTAACTGGAAGACCTCTTGTGCTCTTTTTAAATATTCTATATTTTCTTCCAACAGTTACTTATAAGCCACCGATTCTACAGGACGGTTTTCCTATCATTCTTTAATATGCATGTAAAAAGAGATTGGCCAGCAAATAATTGGAAAGCATTTTTCAAATTTAAAATTAGTCTGTTCAGTCTGCCTGTGTACTCTTAATTTTTTTTAGTATCCTGCTTTCATTTTTTTGTTTTATCTCAAAGCGGATTAACTGGAAGACCTCTTGTGCTCTTTTCAAATATTCTATATTTTCTTCCAACAGTTACTTATAAGCCACCGATTCTACAGGACGGTTTTCCTATCATTCTTTAATATGCATGTAAAAAGAGATTGGCCAGCAAATAATTGGAAAGCATTTTTCTAGCTTCATTGTCAGGATATGCCTTTAATCATTCTGAGGTTTCTAAACAAAGTACGAAAGGAAGTGCCTAGTGCACAGTAATATAATTTTGAGAAAATTTTTTTCTCAATTTAGTCACAATTTCCTCAAAATTGAATTCATTTTTTTGTCAGATGTTTGTCGTTCAAGCAGTTTAAAGGTCATACATATGAGTTGTTATAAACATTGCGAACAGCTCTATCGGCTCCCTCTAAGCTTCTAGCTTAAGGCATCATAGATTTTCTATCATATTTGTGCGTCGTCTGTTATAAGGATCTGCCCACAATAGGTGACCGTGCTGTGGCTCATTCTGGTCGATTTTCGATTCTAATTTGACGCACGCTGTAGGAGTACAATTATCAAAATTGTTACGGTTTCCAAAAACATAAAGGGTTTCAAACGCTACATTAACGTGTGAGTGGAAACGTGTTTTCTTGAGTGTTTGTTTTTGTGCTATCTTTTATTGGTGTTATTGCAATTTTTTCAGGTTTTGATTTCATCTAGACTGCTTTTGAAAGTTGATCGAAAATCTGACATTCTCTATTCCCAAATACGCAAGTCTGTTCGTTTTGATTCTAATATTTTTTGCTGCCGTTTGTTAACTTGGACCAAATTTGCGTCCGATACATTCTGATTTTTTAAGTTCTGTTGTTCACAAATAGTTTCATTGCATTCTTGAAAGCTGCTTTGGTTTTTAAGGCTTCTCATTTGAATCAATTTAAAAGTAGTCTGTTCAGTCTGCCTGTGTACTCTTAATTTTTTTTTGGTATCCTGCTTTCATTTTTTTGTTTTAACTCAAAGCGGATTAACTGGAAGACCTCTTGTGCTCTTTTCAAATATTCTATATTTTTTTCCAACAGTTACTTATGAGCCACCGATTCTACAGGACGGTTTTCCTATCATTCTTTAATATGCATGTAAAAAGAGATTGGCCAGCAAATAATTGGAAAGCATTTTTCTAGCTTCATTATCAGGATATGCCTTTAATCATTCTGAGGTTTCTAAACAAAGTACGAAAGGAAATGCCTAGTGCACAGTAATGTAATTTTGAGAAAATTTTTTTCTCAGTTTAGTCACAATTTCCTCAAAATTGAATTCATTTTTTTGTCAGATGTTTGTCGTTCAAGCGGTTTAAAGGTCATACATATGAGTTGTTATAAACATTGCGAACAGCTCTATCGGCTCCCTCTAAGCTTCTAGCTTAAGGCCTCATAGATTTTCTATCATATTTGTGCGTCGTCTGTTATAAGGATCTGCCCACAATAGGTGACCGTGCTGTGGCTCATTCTGGTCGAATTTCGATTCTAATTTGACGCACGCTGTAGGAGTACCATTATCAAAATTGTTACCGTTTCCAAAAGCATTAAGGGTTTCAAACGCTACATTAACGTGTGAGTGGAAACGTGTTTTCTTGAGTGTTTGTTTTTGTGCTATCTTTTATTGGTGTTATTGCAATTTTTCCAGGTTTTGATTTCATCTAGACTGCTTTTGAAAGTTGATCGAAAATCTGACATTCTCTATTCCCAAATACGCAAGTCTGTTCGTTTTGATTCTAATATTTTTTGCTGCCGTTTGTTAACTCGGACCAAATTTGCGTCCGATACATTCTGATTTGTCAAGTTCTGTTGTTCACAAATAGTTTCATTGCATTCTTGAAAGCTGCTTTGGTTTTTAAGGCTTCTCATTTGAATCCATTTAAAATTAGTCTGTTCAGTCTGCCTATGTACTCTTATTTTGTTTTTGGTATCCTGCTTTCGTGTTTTTTGTTTTATCTCGAAACTGATTAACTGGAAGGCCTCTTGTGCTCTTTTCAAATATTCTGTATTTTCTTCCAACAGTTACTTATGAGGCACCGATTCTACAGGACGGTTTTCCTATCATTCTTTAATATGCTTGTAAAAACAAATTAGTCAGCAAATAATTGGAAAGCATTTTTCTGGCTACGTTGTCAGGATGTGCCTTTAAGCCATTCTGAAGTGTCTAAACAAAGTACGAAAGGAAGTGGCTAGTGCACAGTAATGATGTAGATTTGAGAAAAAGGCTATGGTTTCAACTAAAGTAGTAATAATTGAATAAAGCTCGTTACTCATTAAATAATTTTAACAGGACATCGTTTGTGAACTTTTTCAGCCCTCTGTTATTGGCCAGGTTGTATTTTTTCATCGAACTGGAGGCTCACCAGAGTTGCAGTAGCTTAGAATAGTATAGGATAAAATTGCATTTCTAATCATCTCGATACATATTGGCGATGGCGTTCACCTTAAAAAAGCCATTATCATAATCTGCAACAATTCATGAGGAAATGTGTTACCTTCAAATGGCTTGTCTTTCACATGAAGTGATAGAAGTTTATTTGAAGTAAATATGCTTAAATTTGCGGAACAGAAAACTTGTTTTATACGATTTCATCCGTTGCTCAAAACGTCAATACAGCTGCAGCTTAAAAGCCAGTTCTTAAAATGTATTTCTTTTTCTGAATGAGTTTTCTTTTGCTCTCAAACCACAATTTTTAGCAATTGTTTTAGTCCTTGTCTTTTTAAAGCCAGTTTTTACCTGAGCCGCTGCTTCTCTGACGAATTTGGGGTTTTCAATTTTTTGCATTGGCTGTTTTTTTCTCTGAATTTGTTTTCATTTGACTGAATTTTTTGATGAACTGAATTGCTGACAATCAGAATTTCAAGCAGCTGAAATCATCGGCGGAAGTATGCTGGTGAAATTGAAAGAAAATGCGTTTCATAGTATGATTAATTGTATTGGTCTATGTTGAGGCCTGTTACATATTCATTTACATTGTAAAGCTATTCTTTCGCTTAAGCAGGAGGCATCAAATTTTGTTCCAAACTTGGTCAATAATAAAGCTATCAAAACCAAAATTTCGGGTTTCCCATTTTGCCCCACACCCACGAAACTACATCCTTGACCATTATGGTATGTTGAGCATAATGTGAAAGACTACAGTTGTTTTGGTCACGTCAAAGGGTAGTGGATAAGAAATACAATACAGCTGTTAAGGTGGCCCAATATTTCAGCAATTTTGCAATTTCCTATCGAATCGATTACAGGTAGCTGTCCCCAAGACCACCCCAAATATCTCAGACCCAACGGTTGGGGTTAAAAATGATTCCTTTATGGCAACCTCTTTTTTAAAAGACATTGCTTGGAACCTATTTTCAAAACAAGTTTTTTGGACCAAAAAATAAGCTAGTCACCGTACTCTTCTAGGAGAAAAAAACAGAGAACCAATGTTTGCTATTTATACCAGCCTCTTTCACATCGGCAAGATTTGTTAGATGAACCTTTAATAGATGGACACAGATAATCACCCTAGCAGTTAGTTTGAATAATTCGGCGCCTCACAAAATGCGAGGTTTAAAATGTCTTGTTTTCAAAAAATTTCAAAAAGAATTTCACTTGTAAAAGCAACAATCTGTGTGCTTCGTTTTTAAAGCAACAATTAAAATAGCAACTATTAAACTTTTAAAATTTTGAACTTCTATGAGACCAATCCCAAATGAGGATGACTAATTTTTTGATCGAACCATAGACTAGTGCAATAGAAGAAGAATTGCACTACCAAACTTATCCTGATTTTTAGCAATGTCCCAACAAACTGATTTCTGGTCACTGTTTTAACTGTATCTTTGAACTCAATAGTCTTGGGCTATTTTTTTTGTCATTCAAAACTTCAAAAGTGAACTCGTAGAGCTAATAAAAATGGCGGTATTTGTATATAAAATAAGGGGACAGCAAACAAGACTTTTGAGAATTTCTCACGCAATGAATATCATCGTTACCAAATATCAAACTGCTCGACCTTTTGCAACTTCCGAAAGAACTTTTAAAATAGAAAGCGTTTTGATTTTTCCTTGTTTCGAGAACCCGTGAACAAACATTAATTTTTTTAAAGGATAGCGCTATTTCTCAGAGATCAATAATTTTCAAGTATTTAATCTAATCTGCTCAATGTTAAATATTGTTTTTATTAGCCTTCAAATTTTTGTTCCCGCATTTGAAACGTTTTACAAATTTTTCGATGGCATCCCAGAATATCAATTGTGTTGCTTTCTTCAAATTGTCTGTCCAATGTCAAAATTCACTAAATATGCAAAAAGCAAAATTTGTTGGCACTTAATGAGAAATTAACAAAATTTAACTGGTTTTTGAACCATAGACTAGTGCAATAGAAGAAGAATTGCAGTACCAGACTTATCCTGATTTTTAGCAATGTCCCGACAAACTGATTTCTGGTCACTGTTTTTACTGTATCTTTGAACTCAATAGTCTTGGGCCATTTTTTGACATTCAAAATTTCAAAAGTGAACTCGTGGAGCTAAAAAATGGCGGTATTTGTTTATAAAATAAGGGGACAACAAACAAGACTTTTGAAAATTTCTCACGCAATGGTTATCATCGTTACCAAATATCAAACTGCTCGACCCTTTGCAACTTCCGAAAGCAATTTTAAAATAGAAAGCGTTTTGATTTTTCTTTGTTTCGAGATCTCGTGAACAAACATTAAGTTTTTTAAGGATAGCGCCCTTTCTCAGAGATCAGTTATTTTCAAGTATTTAATCTAATCTGCTCAATGTTAAATATTCTTTTTGTCAGCCTTCAAATTTTTGTTTCCGCATTTAAAACGTTTTACAAATTTTTCGGTGGCATCCCAGAATATCAATTGTGTTACTTTCTTTAAATTGTCTGTCCAATGTCAAAATTCACTAAATATGCAAAAAGCAAAATTTGTTGGCACTTAATGAGAAATTTACAAAATTTAACTGGTTTTCGAAGCTGCAAAAAATTGCCATCATTTGATGACAATTAAGATGACTTAGTTTTTTGTAGTCTTCTATTAAGTTTTGTTTCAATTGTTTCAGATCACTAACGTTTTTTTGAGGTCCTCTTGAGGGCTTCAGTTGTTTTATCCCTCTAAAGATTCCATAATTCAACATTTTTAACTGGCATTACCCATTTCTCTAATTGTTTCGTAATTATTTCGAGCTCTTGAAATCTAGGAAGAAAAGGGTCTTTTTATCTATTTTTAATCGGCGGTTTTTATATTTTTCTGTGAAAGTTAACCCACATCGAATTAAGACTAATAGGTCTTAGACATAGCTCCGTCCAAAAGCAAAATTGACGTGGCACTGACCAGAGTTTAGTGGTTTTATGGTGCAACCTTGAGATTTGGAAAAAGACATTTGCCTTTACACTGACCAGACATTTGCCTTTATGGTGCAACCTTGAGATTTGGCAAAAGTGCTGCGATAAACTGTTTTTCTCAATTTAGTCACAATTTCCTCAAAATTGAATTTGTTTTTTTTCTCAGATGTTTGGCGTTCAAGCAGTTTAAAGGTCACCCATATGAGTTGTTATAAACATTGCGAACAGCTCTATCGGCTCCCTCTAAGCTTCTAGCTTTAGGCTTCATAGATTTTCTATCATATTTGTACGGCGTCTGTTATAAGGATCTCCCCACAATAGTTGACCATGCTGTGACTCATTCTGGTCAAATCTCGATTCTAATTTGACGCACGCTGTAGGAGTACAATTATCAAAAGTGTTAGGGTTTCCAAAAACATTTAGGGTTTCAAACGCTACATTAACGTGTGAGTGGAAACGTGTTTTCTTAAGTATTTCTGTTTTCGTGCTATTTTTTATTAGTGTTGTTGGTTTTTTCCAGGTTTTGATTTCATCTGGACTGCTTTTGAAAGTTTATCGAAAATCTGGCATTCTCTATTCACAGATAGTCAAGTCTGTTCGTTTTGATTCTATTTTTTTTTGCTGCCGTTTGTTAAATCAGACAAAATTTGCGTCTGATGCATTCTGATTTGTTCGGTTCTGTTGTTCTCAAATTTTTTCATTGCATTCTTGAAAGCTCCTTTGATTTTTTAAGGCTAATTTGAATCAATTTAAAATTGGTCTGTTCAGTCTGCCTGTGTATTTTTAAATTTTTTAGTAATCTGTTTTTTGTTTTATAAGCCGAATAACTGGAAGACCTCCTGTGGTCTTTTATAATTATTCTATATATTGTTCCAAGAGTTACCTATAAGCCAACGATTCTGATGACTTTCAAAATTATTTGTTTAGTATTGATTGTTTTACTAAATTTATACTCCAATGTCTCGTATTATTTGTCGCTTTTCGCAAATTAGTTAAATTAATTTGTATGCTTTCAAACTATAGTTAAGTTATTCACTAGAACGAGCGTAAAGTGAAGTTGTGTCAGAGAACGTGTGATTCCATTTTACGGAATCTTAAATTGATTTTTCTAGTTTTTCCCCTCCTCTGATGTCCCATAGTTATTTTAGTTTGTCGCTCTTTTAATAATTTTATATGTACGTTTTCCTAGGGCGAGTGCTGTGATCGCATAAGTTTTTTCATATGTTTGACACCATCAGATCTCTGGAATAGGAATTGCTTTTTTAGATCCTTTGGGATTTCTAAATTGTTTTTTGTCCGAAATGGCATTTCTAATCAAATCAGCCAGAAAATTAAATCTACGGTATTTGATTTATAAAATACAAATTTCTTTTCGTTTCATTTTTTGTGCAGTTCTTTACCTCATTTTTTTCTTTAGGACGGTTTTGCCATCATTCTTTAATATGCCTGTAAAAAGAAATTGGTCAGCAAATAATGGGAAAGCAGTTTTCTTGCTTCGTTGCCAGGATGTGCGTTCACGCCATTCTGAAATGTCTAAACAAAGTACGAAAGGAAGTGCCTAGTGCACAGTAATGATGCAAATTTGAAAAAAAAACGCTATTGTTTTAACTAAAGTAGGAATAAATTGGAAGAGATTCACTGAAGGCATTGCAGGATGAAAATTTTGTTTTGGCATTTTCTTTTAGTTTTTTTTTGTTTCTCATCCAGTTAAAGCAACAATATATTTCTTCTTACTAATTTAATAAAAATTTTGCTAATGCTCTAAGCCAAAAAAACGCGGCTTTTTGACAACGTAGATTGTCTAATATCAACTTTCGATTGCCCTTTTTTGTAAATTTTTGTTAAGTTTTGTAATTTTTCGCGTTAACCATCGAATGCTGTCATTTTTTTTTACTTTGTAGTAAGTTACTTACATGGATAATTCTGTACTTCTAATTTTGTTGGTGTTTTCTTCTATTGAGCGATTTCGAAATATAGTTGAATTTTAATAAATTGTCGCCAAACATCGAAATCCAGGTATTTTGATCCTTGCTCTCATTTCATGCCTGCATTGTAAATTAATCGTTACTTATTTTAAAACCATGTAATCTGCAAAAAGTTTGATTAATAACAGTTTGAAACAACTCGGCCTCTGAAATTTGAGCCGCAATTAAAACAGTAAGGACATGATCCGAAATCAGTTTGCTTCAATTTTCAACAATGGTTCATTTATGAATCAAAATCTCATTGCTACTAATAAACCGCTCTGAGAATGGTTCACCGAAAACAGGGCGAGGTGAATAATTTGCGCATGCAGTTTTCTTTCTCGTTTTTGGGTTTGTTATGATTATCAGTAGGTAGCATGAAAGCCATATAGTTGCACTAAACTAATCAAGATTTCTTCACTCATAATTGCTCATATTTTTGACCGCAATGAAACTTCTTGTGAAGAGCATGAGTGTCAAACACAGTTAACTGTGAATCGTTTGTGTTTGTGAGTCATTGAGGGGGGACCTCAAAATGGTCTCAAAGTCTCAAAGGGTATTATTTAAAAGGTGTAAACCAGATCAATTGATGAAGCAATTCCATCAATTACAAAAAATTAGGACGTAACTGATTTTTGTTGGTATCAAAGCAACATTTTTGTTATTATTTGTCGGAGTAGTTAAAGATATTCTTCCTATTTGAAAGTTACTCACCAATTTTGGTTGCTCGGATTATTCAAAAACTTAGTTTTCGTTTCCTTTTGCAAGTTTGATATAAAGTAGTTGCCATTTTCGTAGAAGATTGCTAAAACGCAAAAATTGTTCCTTTTGCAAACGTTTCTGCAATGTTTTTCAGATAATCGAATTTTATTTATGCATTGTATGCTTTCAAATGCGAATGTGGGAACATTCTGTGCCACGCACAGAATCAAGCGAGCCTTCTTGTTTATGACTTTATGTTGGTTGGCTTTATTTCAGTTTCTGGAATCTATATGTTTGGCATATTTTCTGAGTTCTGGCTTGTTTTCAGAAATTTTCGATTGTTGATTTGCTGCTCCTGAGTTTGTTTGAGACGTGGAAAAATGCAGAATCTCGTTCAATCTTATGTTTGCAAATTAATTGAAACACAGATAATCGTAAATTAATTGGAACACAGATAATTTGAAAAATAATTTGAAAGTTTGTTCTGTCTCGAAACTATTTAAAATTGTCGTAGCTTTTTGGATAAAATTTCAAAATATTGTTCTTGTTAAAAGTTGTACTGTTTTTATAGCGTTTTGTGAAAAAGGATTTGAAGTAGAAACATTCCAATGTAATTTTTGCTTCAGGCCGAGCTGAATTCTAGCGTGATGGCGTTTGCACCAGAAAGTCTTCCAGTGGCGTTCAAAACTCCTTTTCTCTCTACGGGAACAACTGTGGGATCGAATGAGGTCTCCATGGAATTCATGAAACCAAATGCAAATGATGGGGCATCGATCATTAAACATGCAACCGAAAATGTTTCCTCTTTTTACTCCAAGCTGATGATTCTCAATCGAAATCCGTTTTTGGGATTGTTTTCGCTAACATTCAATAGTGAAGATGACAAGATAGCCCCGATTAACTCAAGTAGCCTCGGAGACATGGACTTTCTAATTGCGCTGGTTATCTGCAACATTAATGTGAAACTCTCAATGAACAGTCATCAGTTTTCGGTTTCGTTGTTGGGAATTCGTTCATACTCTCTGGTTGCCTTTTTCACTCAGGTCTTGTCATCGAGTATCAAGGCTGTCTGTTATGATTATGGTGAAGAATTGGTGCAATTTGTGAAATGTAGCTTGAAGATTGATGAAAAAGAAGATGTTGACCATTTGATGCCATTTGATAGTTGCCCAGTTGTGAATGGAATTTTGGGAAATGACAGCAAGTACGTATCTTGTTTCATAGCTTATTGTATCGATGTTGCCTAATCTTTGAGTTAGAGCCGACATGTTAATATTTTAAGCTGAAGATTCCCGTAATTTTGTAAACTCATATAAATTAAATACCCCGAAAATAAATTAACCATACATACGCTTTGAATGATAGTTTGAAATATCGGATTTTTTAATTGCTCTTGAACGAAGTTCATAGCAATTATTGTATACGTGTTAGTCTTTTTTATGCAAATTTTTTGCTTGACATTTTTGCGCTTTTCTTCTGGAACATTCTTTGACTTCTCAAGTGACTTTTTTACGCTTTCGTTCTTCATTTTTGAATGATCTCTAGTGCTCTCACTCCGAAGTAAAGCTTGTTGCTAATATATAATCGGTTGCAGCATAGCAAAAATAAGTGACTCATAGCGCAGTAGTTAGTGGTGGTGGCTGAGGAGCGGGAGGTCAATGGTTCGAATCGTTTGGGGCAAGAATTGCACCCATAAAGAAAAATTGATTTAGGCTACAGACCCTGAATTAAATTGCCTCGCCTCTCGTTCAATGGCAATTCCGACATTTGTCGGTTTATGTTTATTAATAGCTGTATAGCGATAGCTGGGGCGGGGCTATTATTGGCCTTCTTGGCTAGTATTGGAGAAGTCCTTATTTTAATCAATTTTATTGGAGTGAATTTTGAAGCTGGAAATGAAACACGCAGTGATTTTTTTGGTGAACAACCTGAGAGTGGAGCGAAAAGAGAGTGGTTTTTTCTTCATATCGCTGTTTTGTAGAGAGCGAGAAATTGAGGTATGACAAAAATTCTGTAAGCGAGCAAAATTTTTTGCTCACGTGCTGCATTTTAAAGCATTTTTTTCATTTTTTTTGTAGGGAGGTTTGGTTATGATTTTTGTTTTAAATTTAGGCTGGGTTTTGGTAGTGTATTGAAGGTTTCTGGAAATTCATTTGAATTTTGTGCTAAATCGGAGGTTTTTCATGTATTTTGCTGTTTTTGGGGCTGATTTTTGCGTTTTTTTTTTACGATTGTTTTGTTTTACTGGCTCAAATGGGTTTTGAAAAGACCCCTTCTAATTGAGTAAGTTCTGGATAACAAAAGGTTACAATTTTGTGGATGTGAGTTTTTTTTGTTGAGAAATATGACAAAAAATGGCGAAAATTGGAACTATTCTTATTTTTTTTTGCAGTTTTTCGTTTTCTGTTTTTAGACAAGTTTCTTAGCCTATTATGACTTGCCTATTGTTTTGCGAGCATCTGGTTACCCATTGACTGAAAGGAAATTTTCATTGGATTTTTACGCTTTTGTAATATTGAGAAATTAATTAACTTGTTCTAGTTTTTTAGTGCAAGTTGTTTTAAAAGCTTTTTTTCATAATTTGGCCTCAAGTATTTATAACAATTCACATAATTGGTTTTAGTAAGTACTAGTTGTTCCGCTGAAGCAATTTTGGCAGAGATTTTTTTTCGGGATTTCAATTTATAACCAAATTCGATCAGATTTTTTCATCTTTTAACAGATTTGATTTTATTGTTTTTAACTTTTGTTTTATGGTTTTGTTTCAAGATAATCATAAATTAGTGGAGGCACATTTTGTCTGATGAGTAGTTGAATGTCGTTTAAATGGATTTCCACCTCGAGTCGTTTCCGGAATTATTCCGGCTGTTTTTTATATCTGTTCACCCATTTTCATGATTTTTGAAGTCAAATTGGAGTAGTGATTTTGATCATGCCGAAACAGGAAGTGGAGCGGAAAAGCCAGTGGTTTTGCGGCGTGAAATTATTTCGCTCTAATTTTAAAGTAGAGTGAGAAAACGGTGTTTGAACAAAAATTCACTTTCTCGCTAGTGGTTTTTTGTTCACATGCGGCAATTTCACTTTGATTTTTACTGTTTTTTTTTTCGATTTTTTGGATCGGATTTTCTAAATAGTTTTCACAATCCATTCATAGTCCGTTCTAGGTCTAGTTTTCTGTTTAGTCAATGAAAATTATTTGAATTGTACGTCAGGACTTGTCCTGTTATGTTTTTTCATTCTCGTGATTAAATTTTTGGGTACACGTGACTTACCTCACTCTCCAATATGACTTCCACACTTTGAAATTGACTTTTATTTGCTTTAATTCAAAGAGATAAAGTCAAGTGAATGTGTGTCACTCTAAATGAAGGTTATTTGAGAGCAGCTAATAGAGGCAGCAATAACTTATACAGATTCTTAATCAAAATATAACATTTCAGCTTTTAATGAAAAGAAAAATTTTTTTGGTCTGTCTTTTCTGTTTTTTTTGAGACTGCAGATCTACAAAGCTCTTGCGGCTATTTTCTGGCAATCTGCTAGCTATGTTTTTTTACTTACAAATATTTAGGTCTCTGATTTCAGTATCATCATAAATATCTTCAGTGGCTGGATGCGCAAGTATTAAGGAAGCTTTATTTAAACTATGACAATGTAACGCTTCTGTCGCCGGACGCACAATCAAGAATGACTTAGTAGATTTTTTTTTCAGCAGGATGAAACAGGATGCAATAGTGTTGGATGCTGATTGGCTAATTTTTACTCAACAGAAACCAAATGACATCATCGGTTCAGTTCAACCTAAAACTTCAAGTCTTCTGGAACAAATCGCAGACGCAATTCTTCCAACTGGCTGCGTTTTAATTAGATATGAAAGTGTAGAATCAATGGACAAATCTGAAAATGGATTAGAGATGAATTTAGAAGAATCGTTTGAGAAATTGATCAGAAAGTGTAAGTCAGTGTTTGCACATGTGACTGTTGTGAAGTTGAAACGGTGGGACTATAAATTGTTGATTCTTTCTCAAAGTTCGGTTCAGAGCTTGAATCTGTTCGAATGTGGTATCAAGTTCCTCAAATCCAACTTCTCTTTTGATCCAGAGCAGCTGCATGACATAATGGGATGCCTGAAAATCGCCTAAGTGAATTAGAGAAGAAATGATAAGTGTCAATTGTGACAAAATTTTTTTAATGATGTTCCATTGTTGCGTCTCGATAACTTTGCAGGACTTGTGTTTGGCATTCAATTAGTTTTACGAAAAGAAATGTAGAAAATTCTAAAATCCTCCGGAATTTGATTTAGCTTGGAATTTTTTCTGTGAACATGCTCACTCCTCCCTCTATCTGACACCTTAGTTTATCTTACGGGTGGCAAAGTTGATTTATTTTACAGATCCATTGTTTAAATTTGTTCATTTTGAATTAAAAGTACATTCAATAAATTTCATTTCTAAAGAGAACAAGGAGGCTCGTTAATGTGCGTTTGCATATGATGTTCCGACCCGAGCTCATCTACAGTTTTGACTTAATTGTCAACCAAATGAAGAGATAATCGAAAATAGATCTTTGAGTTTGAAAAAGTCGTTACACAAACTACTAAATGAATTAAATATTGCCATTCCCCATTACAGCGCTCACGAGATCTGCCATTAATAAGACTACAAGAGAAAAAACAAAATCAGCAAAAAAAGACATTTTTTCATCTAGTAACAACGTTCAAATACAATCAGATGAAGTCTTAACTGCACAAATTTTGTTTTTCTTTACTACCAAGCAAATGGGACCTTATCTCATTGAGACTAGGTAACAAGTCGACAAAAAGAAAAAATAAAGAAGCGAAATTCAAAAATCAACCAATATTTTTTAAACCAAAAATTTTCAAACGTCTTAAAAATCATTAGCTTTTAACGGAAAAATTCTTGATAAATTTACTAAAAAGTCAAAGAAAACAATAGGACCTGTCTTTGGTTAGCCATAGAAACAAACTAAAGATGGAGAAAAATTCAAAACAATATGAACTATTTCTGAAAACACATTATATTGAATCTATAAAATCATTCGCTGTTATCTAAAGCAAATTTAGAAAAACGAAGCCAATAAAAATGAACTTTTCAGTAATTTTTTTTTCAAATAATTTTTTAACTGCATTGGGGGTCTTTTTGTTTTAATATGTACAAATATATTAAAACCACGAAATTTTTTTTAGAAAACCCGTAGTATCAAAGCCATTAAATTCAATAGCTTTCAACGGAAATCAATAACGTTATAAGTTATGCCTTGGTTGAATGGCAATAATTTGTGTCATTCTTAAGTCATCACAATAAGTCTTTTAACCATGAAAACGACAAAAACAGGCAAGAACCAAAAATTTAGTACAAAATTGCTAGAAGAGTCGAAACCATTAAAACCATAAGTTTTTCTCTGAAGGTTTAACTATGATCAATTGAACTATGATCAAGTATAATTTTCTAAGCCAATGGGAACTGTCCATAATAGGACAATTTGATAAAATATTAAAGGAACCAAATTTATGAAAAATTAATCGAAATTAAAAAATATATAAACAATTCAATTAAAAATAATTATTTCTTAATAAAAAACTTTAAACCTCGATAACTTTCCGGAAAAAAACGAAATTAAGAAAAACTTTTTTTAATTCCAAACTTTAAGCTGGACGAGTTTTTTATTGAAACCACTCACATTTCTCTACCATGAATATATCGTTCGGCCAAAGATAACGGAACAAAAACCCATTTGAGTATATAGTTCCTCCCGCCCACAAGTGGTGTCTGAACAATTAACAGTGACCTTACTTTCCCTCTAACATTCATCTTTAAGATCAGCTCGTAAATTTTAAGGAGCGGTCTTTGGCCGACGCCGACCAATTTTAAGCAAAATCTTTTTTGTGCAGCGATTTGTGAATGGCAGATATTTTTGCAATGAAAAATGTTATTTGAAGTGA
This sequence comes from Convolutriloba macropyga, assembly GCF_964194025.1. NCBI lineage: Eukaryota > Metazoa > Xenacoelomorpha > Acoela > Convolutidae > Convolutriloba > Convolutriloba macropyga. Next base: position 26,862,474 of record NC_134468.1, on the reverse strand, counting down.
TAGCTAACACTTCAAAGTTCAGTTGACTGTTATTCTGATTCTTCTCATAATTAGTTTTACAAAGATTTAATCATTTGAGTACCAAATGCAAAAACTTAACAAGATGAATTATAGCAATATATTTGGCAAAGAATGATCCAACATTCAGAAACAAAAGGTGCAATAAGAAAATGAGAAGTGTAGACTTTGTACAAAGGAAAAAAGTTAGTTCAAGTGACCACCTCTAAAAAACTGGCTATAAGTTTTGTTTCTGACTTTATTTTTAAGATAACTATTTTGTTCATCTTCATACGTGTTTTCCTAAATAAATTCTATCATTTTTTTCACAGTGACGTCATACAGAAAATTTCGAATAATTTGAAACTTCTTGAAGCATAATTGCTGCTCTTTGCTTAGAGCATTCGTTTAGCAAATATCAGTCTCATCTTAATTTAAACCAAAACTTATCAACAGACAATTGTTATTAATTGCTCCCGTGCAAAACTTGAAGCAAGTATTGTAAACCTGCCTTTTTCGCATAAAATTCTTGTTGGGCTGTTTTCTTCTAGAACGTTTTTTTTTCGATTTCACTTCGCCTGACTTTTTCACGCCTGACTTTTTCTGATTTTTCTGATTGATTTAATTTGCATGCATTCAGAAATTAGGTCTTTTGCTAAAATGAAATCGATTGTGAGCGATGATTGTACATAGACCGTGTAGCGTGAAGGTTAATATCCACTACTCTCATCCGGGATGTTGCGGTTCCGAACCCGCCATAATCACGTGATTGCACCTTGAAAGTTTCCCTAGCCTTTGCCTCATTTCGAACTGTTTGCCTCAGCAGTCCTTCGAGAGCATCTGGTCCGACGTTAGTTCGTTCGTTTATGTTGTTCAACTGGATAGTTCCTTGATACATTTTTGATATTTTTTCTCTTTTGTTAATTTAGTGAATTTTACCCAATCATGCTTTTCCAGCTTAAATTTTGGAAAGAACTTCCAAATTGAATACAAACTCAAAGTCGACTTTGCATGCTAGAGAAAATGTGAACTGCGCTGCCATCCTCTGGGTTGTAGAGATCCTGAGATAAAATTGAGTACGTGAACCCAACACAAAAACAAGCAAACATTTTGATTTTTTTTAACCACAGCAATTTTTTTGCTATACTCTTGCTATATCATTTGGTGGGAGGAAGGAAAACAAATTCATCTATGCTACTCTTTCTATTTTTTTTCTCGTTACTATGGTGCAATAAAATGATAGGGCTTTTGTTACAGCCTGACGAACTCGCTGCAACCATAGCCGGTTGTTATCAACCAACCTTATCAGTTGTTTTAGGGGTGATTTAGCAGTGAAGTATCATGAAGTGTAATGATACAAACATTATACGACGACGCTGTGGCGTCTTAGCTTACTGGACTTAGGCTACTTACTGGTTGTTTGCTTAAGTCAACTAAGCTAAGACGCCAGAGCGTCGTCTTATAATTTTTGTATCGTTACACTTGTAAGCTCATAAACTACACACTTTTCCTCTGAGAAAGTTTTCTCTTCAACTCATTAAAAATGTGCACTGTAGACATTTGAGGACATTTTTGCTCAAACAAATTTTTCCAAGAGTTTTCATTTAATCCAGCGCCAACACAAGCATCATCTTTTTGAAGCACAGATCAACTTGAGCATAGCATGTGAGGTGGTCAAAAATATGTACAAGTTATACCTCTAGAGCAAAGCTGTAGTTACATTTCTACCACTGTGTACTTTCGAAAAAGTAATATGAAAAATAAGCAACGAGAACGTACGAAAAAATAGTTTACAATAAGAAGTCATTGAATACGTTAGGAACACATCGAAGCTCAGACTAAAATGGTGACGACAGATTACGTTCGAAGCATATAGTGGATTAGATAAAGAGAAAGAGATTGGTCGAGAACAGGAACGATTTTGAGACTTATAACAGAAATAACTGCAATTGCAGGAGCTTTACAGTTAAACTTTTTACTTCATTCAAAGGATTCATCGCTTCGCCCATTTTTAATCTTTGAAACCTTCCTAAGACCGACAGAAGTTATTTGGAGTTGACTTTTCTTCAAATCGAGCCTTCATGCATTGACAGACAGTCAGAAATTTTAGCGAACGCGTTGTAGCAATTTTAGAGAAGAAACACAAGACTGAAGAGGTAGAAACGGCTATGCCAATAGCCATTATCGATGTTGAGGACATTTTTGCTCAAACAAATTTTTCCAAGAGTTTTCATTTAATCCAGCGCCAATACAAGCATCATCTTTTTGAAGCACAGATCAACTTGAGCATAGCATGTGAGGTGGTCAAAAATATGTACAAGTTATACCTCTAGAGCAAAGCTGTAGTTACATTTCTACCACACAAGATTCAATATGCAAAAATCGTATGTTTCAAATGCGAAAAACTACATTTGGCTAATCAATGCGCTCGAAGTCTCAAAAGAGTCCGAAAACCAATCATTTTCTCTTAAACCTGAACAGAATTTTGATAACTACATAACTAATTCGGAAAGAGCTTTGCGCGACCATTCCATCAGATCGAGATTATTCGTCTTAAGGGCATGATCATTTTGATGGCAAGTTTGCGTGTCCTCAATTCTTATTGCAAAATCTTCAAACGAATTTGTTGAACATGTCTTGAAAAATGTTAAATTAGCGCCTGGTTCACTCGTATCAGTTTTATGTGCTGTTAGAACTCCCTTTCCGATAGCCAAGCATAAATTTTTGATGGTTTTTTCCCTTCAACTAGTAATACTGTAATGATTGGCGATCGTTTTAGGAAAGATTTTTACCTGGATTTGTTCATCAAATAATTTCCTTAAATTACCGGACGTAACTTTCGAATAAAACAACGTAGAGCATAAAAATTGGAAAGTACATTTTTGAAAAATAAAGGAATTTCCAATTGTGCTGAGTAGAAAAACTATTCCGCTGAATCCTCATGATATCTCAGATTGCTTATTAGGAGAAATTTTTTTTATCATTTTCAAGATGCAGTTTTGTAGTAATTCCTGGTGCAGTTTTCGAAAAAAATAACATAAGCTGAATTTACGTATGACTCAGAGCAATTGATGGAAAAAGACAAAAATTTTAATTTTCGCGATCAACATGTCATTAAAGCCTATTCTCTGGTGGCGTCTTTCAAAATGTTAAATGAGTTCTAAGCTGATAGGCTGGTTAACATTGACCCGCAGCAAACTATCTTGCAAAAATGAGAGCCAGTTGGTCTAGATAGTGGACTGAATCATTTAGGGTAAATTGAACGCTCAAGTAAAAAAAAATGGCCCTCCCGGCCCTTGTAAAGAAAATGTGGGGTTTCAAACACACGAAGCATTAGTAGCCCAGAAATTCTACCACGTTTGTACAGTGAATTTTTTTGATCAGATAAAACTTTCGCAAGTTCTTGAAAAAATGGAACCAAAAAAGACTACAAAACCTGCAAAATTTTAAGTGCGAAATCAGTTCTCACGCCAGAGCAAAAGCAAAAGTTCGAAGTTGATCCAATTAGTGAAATTTTCCTTCATAATTGCTAAACACCTAGCATGCGTCTTTACGTTCGAAGTCCAAATTTGCCCGTAAGTTTGAGGGGCAAACATATAGTTGAATTAGCTTTTATGAACTATTTCAATCTTGTAACAACCTTCAAATCCCAAATTTGGTAGTCCTATGTGTGCTCAACGAACGTCTCAAGGTAAAATCGAATAGTGGTTGACCTGAGATTAATTATTCAACTGCTAAAGATTGATCATATGAGCGCACTTTCCCATATTAAATTGAGTGTGATGACTCAAACCAACCTCACACTGATTGACTTGCCCAATTCATCGAAAATTTCCGGTTGAAAACAACTGCTGCATAATTCTAACAATAGTTGAATTTTCGACGGTCATTCGACAGAAGCAGCTGCTATCCTGTCATATCTCACGCAATTGGCGTGAGTGTTCTCAGCTATTTTTCTCTGTTTGTTTCCTACTTCAATCAATCATTTGGCGTGAAGGAGCGTCTCAAGTGTTTAATTGATTTTGTTGATTTTCAGTTTTACCAACATAACGAACCCTCTTGCGCGGAATGTCACGAGTTCAATTAGGAATGACGCATCAAATGTTTCAGTTGTTTATGGTACTAAAAGTAGTCCCGGTCTTACCCAGTACTGGTTCCAGCAGGCTTCATCAGCTACAAATTGTTTCTTTTTATCGGCAAGTGATGAAAAAGATCAGCCGGAAAAGTACGCATCTGCAGACTTTGAAGAAGAAACAGAGTACTCGAGCTGCGCTGTAGTCTGATTTCGAGTTTGATCAAAGTTGTAATTAATCTAAGAGGTTCAATGTTGTAGTGAGAAGTAATAAGTTATATGCCCGGATGCCGATGTCATACCAAACCTCGCCAAGTCAATAAAAATAAGCAAATTTAACGAAGTCACGGGACCTCAGCTACTGCGTCTGAAGCTTAGAGACATCACGAAAAAGTTTCTTCGCAATTCTTGAAATTTTGAGGCGCGAGCAGATTCGAGAACCTTTTTCTTTCTCCAGATTTGATACTGCCAGAACGGACACAAAAAATGACCTGCGGATTCAATAACGTGAAGCCGAAACCAGAGATCCAGATTGTATTTATAAGATTAACCGAGGAGGATTGACTAACTGGCAGGTTTTCCTCATCAAACTTATCTTTATTTTTTTAAAATCAATTATCCAGTTTTTTTGTCGTGTTAATGACGCCTGTTTGTTCCACGGCAATAGTTCTATTTCAGATTCAGCAGTGTTTTACTATTCTGTTTTGGATTCAGCACTATTTATGCGAGCGCAGTACACTATTCAGTGCAAGATCTGATCGGGTTTGTTGACAGTACGGAGCGTTATTAATTGCATAGGGTAGTCATTTTTTAAAAGCTGTTGATATCAGTTCAATTCATCATTTGACCGCAATGTTCTCAGTACAAAGTTCGCATCCGTTTGTGTTGTGTTTTTTATTGGCCGCGGATATGTTCTTACTATCACTTTAATCCGCCTTCTAGCATCGGTTTCGAACCATTGTTAATGAATTCATTGAGAGTTATTGTTATGCAGTGGGTTATACTTGGTGATTTGAACTTCCCAATGTTTCATGGGAAAGTTGTTTTTCGCATTATGATGGACTAATGTTTCTTAATTATCACTCTGGTTCTCTGAAAGTATTGATTGTCACGCAAACTTCTGGATCATTTAGTAAAATTTTATGAATCAGTTAGACATGAAACTTTGAAACATGCTGAGAGTGTATTAGTTAAACCCGCTTGTGATGTTTTTAACTGAATCTTAATGGCTTCCTTTCTAATTATGTATCTAATGCGCGGAAGAAGAGATTCCTCATATATATGAAAGACCATCAATTTAAAGACCAAATTAAAGACCATCAACTGAAAGACCATCTTGTGCTTGTTTCATTCGCTTTGACGTTCTTGTTGTTCAGCCTGGTTATTTTTTTCGCTTAGTACATTGGTTTCTTCCTCGGAATTTGTAATACCCTTAAAAAGGCTATTGAATTCTTTTACTTGAGTAGAACAAACAAAAGATGTTGTAAAATGCGTTGTTCGGGCGGGAACGAAGTTGTTTGATTTCAATATTCATTCTTTAATCTTAACAACAGTTTGATTAATAGCCGCACAGCGATAGCTGGGGCTATTATTGGCCTTCTCTTGGTTTTTTTTTACGACTCGAAGAGGAGTATTGGTTTTCTCTCGGTTTTTTTCACAGGAAGTAGATTTGTTCACGCGGCATTTTGACCTAAAAGCGAAAGTGAGAAAAGCTGTCTTGGTGAACAGATTTTCGCTAAGCGAGAGAACTTTTTTCATCATGCGCTGCGTTTAGTGAATGACTTTTTGACTTTGAAAACTAGTTTTGACTGAATGGCACATATAGATAACCGTTTTTAGACGTTTTTTCGTCTAAGTTGCCCAGTTTTTTTGCTTGTAATTTGGTTTTTTGTTGAAATAGTTTTTATTCGATGCTATATTGAAATGTCAGTGTTTTGCAGAGTCTGGAAATGCCTTTCAATTTCAAAATTGTCACATATCTTTATTTTTTAGTTATTTTTTGGCCTTTTTTCTATGAATATATTCATTTTTGGATCTTTCAGCCGTCTTTTTGTCAAAAATCAGTTAATGTGGCAACTCCCTTTTATAATTCATTTACTCAACGCCTCTTTCTACCTCGATGTAAATTTGTTTTATAAAATTGTACATATGCTAATCCGATTTCTGTAGTATTTTCAATTTTTGTCAGTTTTTTGTTCATTTTTTGTTTTTAATTACTAGAAATAGTATTTTTATTCAATATTAGGGACTTTAATTTTGTTTCAATAAAAATTCATTCATTTTTTGGCGTTAATTTCTTTAAAATCAGTTAAGATTATTTTCATAAATGCAGTTTTTGACCTTTTTTTGCAAAATTCTCCAATTTTTCGTATGTTTGAATTCTGCTTTTTTAAAAAAATTCTGTTCAGGAGGATGGATTTTTTCTCGGATGACTCGTTGTCTTTTCGATGTCTCGAATGCTGAACAATGAAAGGTATTCATTTTTCTGGAATTTTTAATTTGATTTTTAGCTTTCAAAAATCAAGAAAGTCTTTGTTACGGTGTTTCTTACATTGTGTCCATATTCTTCACATTCTAGTTAGTATCATGCTAGCTTTGTCCTGGAATCTACATTTATTTTCGGTATATTGATTTTTCAGTTTTAAAAATGAATGATTTCAGCTTTTTCTTAGGTGTTCGTCATTTCTTTGGTTTTGCAATTGATTTCATTCAACATATAGCAGTACTGAGAGTTTGATGCTATGATGTTTCCAAGATTTCCAGTTATGACTATTCACTGCAGCTTTCTTCTGGCCTTGGTACTAATTTAAACGATTTTTTGCCGTTGAATATTCTTCTGCTGCTTATGTCTTTTCTATGATCAATTTTATTTTTGATTTAGTATGAAATCATGTTGTCTATCATATGTACCACACGTAACAGATGTGTGTTGTTTTTTTGTCTTAATCGCAGTGATTAGAAATGTAATTATAGGTGTTTTCTGATTCTTAAATTTGAGGGTTTCTTTTTTGAAAAGATTTAGCTTAGTTTCTAAGATTGTTATCTGCCCTTTGCTTTCGCGATCTTTTTCAGACTAGAATCATGAATTGTTTGAGGGCTATTGATATCCTTGTCAGCTTTTTCAGACTATCAGGTTTTTGACCACATTAATTATTTTGTATTTTTTAAACGTTATCAAACGTTTTCAATAATATAAAATTTTGCTGCATTTTGTTTCTCTTGTTGACAGTGGTTTAAGTTTCACCAAATTTTAGAGCAGACCTGGAGAAGTAGTTAATGGTTTAATACAAAAGGTAGTGGCTTTCGCTGCAATTGCGGTTTTGTTAGTGAAGTTTTGACGCTTCGAGTCGCTTCCGGAATTCTTCCGGCTATGTTTTTTATTTCGTCGTCATGATTTTTGTTACGGCCATATGACGTCACAGCCACTTTTTGTTCATTCGTTCATGCAATTTCAACTGAATTGCATGTGTGCTGTTATTTTTCGCTCTTAGTGGAGTGAGTTTTTTTGTTCATGCGCGTGATTAAATTTTTGGTCACACTTGACTTACCTCACTCTCAAAAATGACTTCCTCAATTTGAAATTGACTTTTATTTACTGTAATTCAAAGAGATAAGGTCAAATGGGTGTGTGTCACTCTAAATGAAGGTTATTTGAGATCAGCTAATAGAGGCAGCAATAACTTAATCAAAATATAACAGATCAGCCTTCAATGAAAAGAACGATTTTTTTGGTCTGTCTTTTTTACTGTTTTTTTAGACTACCGATTTACGAATCTATTGCGGCTATTTTCTGGCAATCTGCCAGCTATGTTTGTTTAGTACTCATAGAAAGTATTTTGTATAGCCAAATTTTTAAGCAGTGCATAAATAAAACATTTGCAGTATTGTCTACAAAAGCCTCCTTGGAAACAAGTTATTTGTCGAATGCATATTTTTACAGCAGATTTATGTTCCAACAGTTAGAATAGCGCAAACGTTCAGTAACAATTTTCTTTTCACGGGTTTGTGGAACCTTTTTATCAACTGACCAACATTTTTTGAACACGCATACAACAGAAAGCGATTTCTAACGAAGCACTGCGGATATTTCTACAGCCTATATCTTTATAGTATTCTTTTCCGGACCATTATTATGAAGATAGAAGCCATCAACCCTCTAAAAATCCTAGTTTACAAGGCATTGATCTATTTTCCAAGTACGTATTTGTCAGTCCGCTGACTCGAGTAACATCGGCAAAAATTGGGCCTAACATTGGTTATTGTTCAACGTAGCTGCAACTTTTAAACTTGCCGATGATATAGGAGCAGTAGAACACGCTTTTTCTTGTTGAGCACAAAAGAACAATGGTCAAATTATCACAAACATTTTCGAATAGTAACTTTCGTTCGCAACACTTTCACACCATTTCCTACTACTCTTCAATGAGATGTACGCCAACAACTATTTTTTAACAGTAGAGAACCATTCAAATCTCGAAATACCAGGTACAACAATAAAGCAATTATTTAACTAGATCCGAGAGCTGACTGTCATTTAGCTCTGGAACTTTTTGCAGCATGCTTTACATGATGACAAGACAAAATTTTTTTCTATTGATCTTTTTTTGCGATTGGAGAACCCCTGATAGATCAACTAGTGCACCTGTTCTTCATTTGCAAGCATAACTGGAAGGATCCTGAACTTCATGCTTTTACGAAAACCAAAAAAGTTTTAAAATCAGTGACAGAAACCTCGAAAATTCAAAAGAACTATTCTAGTCTCGGAAACTGCTTAGCTAACTTTTGTAAGCACATTGCTTACCATAATATGTGTAAGCTAACTTTACTGCAGGTAGAATGAATGTTGAGGTGAAGGCTCAGAATGGTCACAAGCAACTGAACTTCCTTTTGATAATACAGAAAAAACTTCAATGAATTGTACGAATCACAATGCATGGCATACATCTCTTTGCAACTGAGCTTCACCCTTTCTTATGCCTACTTTTCGAAAAAGTCTAAAATTGTGGGAAGATGCTTCAATTTTTTCTGGAAACTACGTTCCTAACTTTTTAAAATAAAACTGACAGGCTTGGGAAAAAATCACTTGCCTCTAACTACATATTTCATTTCTTCTCTTACTATTAAAAGCCTAGTTATCGATTAAACTGAAGTCATGTTTAAAAGAAAAAATTGGATACATCTATAGTCAAATTGAATAAAAGTCAAAACTGAAGGAAAAAGGCTCAACTAAATAGTCTGCAGGCACATCACTGTTAGCGGTGCACAATGGCATAATCATAAGGTACCAGAACGCTGATTCTCTGCTCGAAATACCAAGGCAGCTTCTTGAATTCTCTATCTATGAGTTATAACACATAACGCAAACTCTGCTGCTTTTTTCGTGATACTCGTAAAACAAACAAGTAGATTCTTAGCAATTATGCTACCCCCCAAGAACTTTTAAACAAAGCTAACAGAAGTGGGAAACCTTAAATGAGACGAGAAATCCGACCTCACGCAGTGGTCTGCAACGGAATTTCTGGATTCATACCACTGCACGAGTGGGAAAGGTGGACAGATGTAATTAAGTTTTCCTTTGCAAAGTGTTGCCAAGTCTATATCTAAAACTTTATTCCCACAAGTTTTTTTGGGCATCTGTTCTTATTTTCCATTGTCGCGTGTTTGTTCGAAAAAGCGTTTTAGGAAATTGAAAGTCAGTAAAAAATAATGTTCCACTGAATTTTTTCCCAGTCAGTAAGTGAGAGAAGTAAACGCCAGAGGACAGAAATTAAATACTTTTTACGTTGCTCTGGCAATCCCAGTTTTTTTACAAGAATAAATTCCCACGGGTTTTTTTGCAAAAGGCAATCCCAACTTTTCACTCAAACTTTTATGGATTTTTGACTCTTTTCACAGAGTATTGGTCATTTTTTATGGAGATTGAAGCAGTCAGGTCATCAACGTAAAGGAAATTATATATTTTTTCCAAACATGTAAATTAATAATATAACCGAAAGGTTAAATTTTACATGCCTTCAGAATAATCACGAATATTTATTGAAATAATCAAAATTATACATCAAACTTCTGGTTATCAATTGATGTTACCCATTAAGCTGTTCGTTCTACTATATAAAAAAATAAGACACGAATGATCCTAACTGTCTATCTATTGGAAAACTTTCATGCTGACGTTGCAATAACTCTGTTAAATTTCTTTTGAAAAGAATTTTGTTCTCCGTCGCTCTTACGTTAGAGGGTAACTTATTCTATTTTTGCATGCTCTTCAAAATCAAAGATCTTTTACTCTGCTTAGTATACTTTTGCGTTCTTATTATCAGCTGTTTTGTCCGTTTGTTCTGTTCTAACTGTAGGCGGTTTGCACATTTTTTAAATGTTTCTGATACTATCCTCTGATTCAAGTCTGTGTGGAGTTTCAATATACTAAACTTTGTAATAATTAATTCAGCTGGTAGGACATGCGATTTGAGAAGGATATCACGACAATGATCGAATTTACGACGCATATAACACACTTTTATGCCCCAATTAATCTGTCGATTTATACGCTGTACTTTTTTTGCTGACAATGTTTAAAGTAGACTGTGATGATTTAATTTATTACTCTGTCCGGCGAGACTTACTCTTTTACTATTCAATTCTGAATGCACATCTTGCAAACACTCCTCAATTCGCCATCTGCGAAACTCTGAACTTTTCCTTCCGGGGAGATACTGGTCCAGCCTTATCAGTTGCTAGCTTCCAATATCCTTTTCCGTACTTTTGCCTTCCACTAGCATCATGACAGACGACCGTTTTGATCGAACGATGTGTATTACTTTGTTTCGGACCGGATTGGCTGTTTAGAGAAAAGTATTAATGTTTCAATTTGTCTCAGATTGTTCAGAGCTTTCACCAAAGAAAATTTCAGAAAAAAATAAAAGAGTGTAAGTTAACGTTTTCCAGCACCAATTACAAATTTATTAAACAACCAGATACAACTTTAAAGTACAATAAAATCCGATTCTAGCAGTCAACATCATTAATTTATGATGTTATTAATTAATTCTAGATGTATTAATTCTAGAATGAATTGGTTATGGAACAAAGACAATGTAGTGGTAGTTGGATACAATAAAATGACAGCAGCAAAGTGCTGACACATAGGAACATCAGAATTACATTCTTGGCGGTTTGTTCCCAGTAGTTGCACCACAAGCAAATGGCCCTCAACGAAATCGACACTTTTTCGTAGTCCTTCACAGCGAAATCTTTTGTGGTGGCAGTTTATTGTATGGGTACGCTAATCAACATCAGCACACAGGAAGCTGACTGCTATTATAGCAGCAGCAATGAAAAATTGAAGCACCCGAGTCGAGGCCGAATGATTAACTTGTAAGAACTTGCAAGTTTCTTGCGAGTTCTTACAAGGCAATGCATCGCCTTGCAAGTTTTTCTTCCAAAAACTCGCAAGTTCTTACAGGTTAACCATTCGACTTACAAGTTACTTACAAGTTAACCATTCGCACAGACACACACCACCACAAACACGACGCACACAGGCGCGCGCACACACATACACGCACACACACATGCACGCACATACACACTAAACCGTAAAAAAAAAACGTTGCAAGACATGAATGTAAACGGTTGTTTGGAAAATATAGACTCTGGAAAAATGTGAATTAAAATTGTAAAGAAGAATATAACAATGAAGGGCCACTAAATTACTTCGAGAAAATGCTGACATACGGATTTGAAAATTCAATCAAAGTCAACATTTTGGGAACATTTTTAAAAAAGCAATCGCGAAGAAGCTAATTGAGATCTACTGTCTTTTAATGGAACTGCAAAAAGATCTCTCTTGAATTGATAATATTCAAAAAGCAACCGTTCTGTCTACTTCGGTCGAATTGTATTATGTTATCCAAACAGAGCAACAAACTCCCACGCGCTTTCTAAGGTAAATGACTGAATATTAAATTGAATTAACCAATAAGAGTTGTGCTCGACCGGAACGAAATTGAAAGAAACTTATAAGTTAGCCATTCGTCTTTCAAGTTCTTAGAAGTTAACCATTCGAATTGCAAGTTCTTACAAGTTAACCATCTTTTGCAAGAAACTTGCAAAATCTTATATTTTAACCATCTTTTGCAAGAAACTTGCAAGTTCTTACAAGTTAACCATTCGGTCTCGACCCGGGCATTACGAGATAATGAAAACAGCTTGATCACTTATGCAAGAAAACACGCCTACTTTTAACTGCACTCAAAAAATTCCAAACAAGAGTGAAGTTTTAAATCTGAAACAAAAAGAAACGATAAATTTTAAATGAAAAGAATATGTTCTAGGCTTTCTGACACCAAAACCGTACTGACTCCAGCCGTTTCCCTCTAACCCAACCACTACTTCGTACAATTTCCACAGACTAAGAACTCGATTTTGGACGACGTTTTTCAAAAGAAGTGAAACCTTTTTACTTAAGAGTCGAATACTTTGTCCGGAGAAATTCAAGGTTCCTTTCCCTCATACATTTTTTGTTGAAACCTGAACTAGTCAAGATGCTTTTTAAATTCCCACTTTGCTGTGGTCCTCTGTTTTAAATTTAATTAAACCCCTCAGCATTCACTTCAATTGAATGTCTCACGAAATTTGAACATGAAGTGAACCAATCCAAACTGAGTGTTTGTCTTTGGAAACAATCATCAACTTTCCTGCAGACTGACGACAATTGGCAGTAAGATGGAATTGCATAACGAGGAGCGTAGTAGCATTCGCAGTAGAAGGAATTGGCCTGTTTGGAACTGGTTTCATATGTCATCAGCCATTTGTGGACTCAGTGGAGTTTTTGGCTCATGCCAAGATCAATCGCAGACAAATGCAGCACATACGATCGGAACAATGAAAATACTTCATCAGGCAATCGTCGAAATGAAAACCAATACATGAATAGTACTTCCTTCCTGGAAACGTAAAGAAGATGAGCAAGCGGGCGCACTAACAAATGGTTGAGAAACGCAACTTCATTGGAAATTTATCGGAGAACATTTAATGCATCCTCGTTCCCTCATGGATTACGCTCAAGTGCCCTTTAACGCTCGCAACTGAACTTTTTTTGAAACTATGGCCTCCATCTTTTGTCTCTTCACTCTGATGAGAAAAGTTATCAGTCTGCAATTAATACTTATTGAATGAACGTCTTGAATGCTCTTCCAAAGCTACTCCAACAACCACCACAATTGGTGACGCTGGTATCTAAAGAATCACTCATGGCAATTTAATCGGACGGAGACAAATTTGTACTCTTATGCAGCAGTAAGTTATTTGCAATACCACCAAAGCCTGACATGCTATAATGCTGCAAGACTGTTGAGTGATATTGAATTATGCTAGACTGCTGACAGTCGAAGAAATATCATCACTTTCGGATTTGTTTGAGCCTCGCCCAACAGTATTTCCTACATAGTGCTCGAGTGGTGCCACAATCAGAACTCGGTTGGCAATCGAATAGGTTATAGAGAACCATATTTTGCCACTTAAGAAGAGCACATAGAATCAGTAAAGATCTCCAAAGAACAATACCAAAGCTGTCCAGAATAATTTTGGTACAAAGTTTGCTGCGATCTTCTTGCTTATGAATCAAATTATCTTTATCGCGAATTTATTTGTGGGTTCACCATTAAAAGCTGCTGAAACTTGCGATAGTGACGAATTTTAATTCACGACTCGTTTATAATCCGTATATGGCATATGCCTCCTCAGCAACATTCACTTACGAAAGCGAGAGTACGAACTCCGAGAACAACACAAATGATGGGACCACCTATTTCCCGGTTACAAAATTTCTATAAAACTGTTGCTTTGATTCCCAGGTGATGGTGGGAGATAGTATCAAATTACCATACGAATAGGCGCGGTGATAAAAATTCCTGCAAATTTAATAGATAGGTGAAATTATTAGACACTTTCTAAAATCTATTGGGGACTGTTTCCGGTAAACACTTGCCTTATTTCGAGTCAAGCACTGATGCATGTGTCATGCCTTTGAGGAAACTGAGCACAACTTTTGAGAAATCCCAAGATGAAAACAACTGAAATGATAGTAAGAATGGCGCAATTTTCAACAAAAATATCTAATCTGGGACCAGCCTTCTGATCTGAGTCGATGCATTACGTCTCATTAAGATCAGCTATCAGTAACTATTCTTGTTTTTGCTCCGAACTTGCTCTCACATTGGTTTCATTTGGGCATACCATTGATTAAACTCTTCTAATAAAATGTATGCCTTTCTTTTTTGAAATAGGATGTTTGCCAGTATCGCCTAGTAGTCCAGTCTGATAACAACAATGAAATTCTTTCTCTTTTGTCAGCAATGGAGATATCAGTATCAAATTTTTATTTTCGGAGACAAGTACATAAAATTGTATAGATCTTCAATTTCCCGCCGTCTTAGTGTTAACAAAGCATCCTCTATAGCCAGTACTTTCCTGTCGCGCTCATTTATTGACCATAAGGCTCAATTCGAGCAGTGTGCTTCCGTTTAAGGTTATGCTTAGTTGTAAAAACTTAGGCCTTTTCGACAGCCGATTATCGACTGACGCCTCATACGAAATATCATTGGGCAAATAGGAGGACAAATACTCAATAAATTTACGCCTCGGAACTGATAATGATTACAATTTGTCAATTTTCTACCAATTTTTTGTCAAAAGACAAATCATATATACAACACTATTTATCGTTTTTTTCTAGCGGTCGTCCTTTTCCATTTCTATACCACGGACCAATCAATTTTAATTGGACTGCATTCTTGTGGCCTAGAATTCAAATTAAATGACAAAATTTTTTGAATTACGGAAATTTTCCTGAAGGGAGAGCGACGTCCTGAAGAAATTTTCGAAAGTGAAACTTACTAAAGGATGATTGCTACTGTTTGTTTAGAACATTCCTTACGCGGATATCAGCCGTATCTTAATATTAAACAAAACTTTACACCCAAAAATTGTAATTATTTATTTCAGTTGGATGTTTCTTAGATGTTTTTCTCCAGTTGTTATTGTTAAGTTTTTTGATCTTTTACCGAATTTGTCAACTTGCTTTTCTTAATTGTTGCAATGAACATTATGATTGAATGCGAATTCAAATTAGACTGCATCCTATCATTTAGGCTCGGAATTATGCGTTTGCCCATAATCTTACGGCACGGCTCATCCACACTTTTTTTATTCAAGTGTACCAAATGAGGAAGAGAAGGATAGCTTTCAGAAATATTGTTCGAAAACAATAGGTGAATGACTAAAATATGTTTCAGACGCAAATCACTAAATGCATAAAATGGTGAAGCGTCGGAAGAAACTTGTCATAAATCAGACTTCAAAAAAAGAAAACTTCAAACTCTAAATCTCCAGAATAATTTTGGTACAAAGTTTGCTGCGATCTTCTTGCTTATGAATCAAATTATCTTTATCGCGAATTTATTTGTGGGTTCACCATTAAAAGCTGCTGAAACTTGCGATAGTGACGAATTTTAATTCACGACTCGTTTATAATCCGTATATGGCATATGCCTCCTCAGCAACATTCACTTACGAAAGCGAGAGTACGAACTCCGAGAACAACACAAATGATGGGACCACCTATTTCCCGGTTACAAAATTTCTATAAAACTGTTGCTTTGATTCCCAGGTGATGGTGGGAGATAGTATCAAATTACCATACGAATAGGCGCGGTGATAAAAATTCCTGCAAATTTAATAGATAGGTGAAATTATTAGACACTTTCTAAAATCTATTGGGGACTGTTTCCGGTAAACACTTGCCTTATTTCGAGTCAAGCACTGATGCATGTGTCATGCCTTTGAGGAAACTGAGCACAACTTTTGAGAAATCCCAAGATGAAAACAACTGAAATGATAGTAAGAATGGCGCAATTTTCAACAAAAATATCTAATCTGGGACCAGCCTAATCTGTTTCTTAGATGTTTTTCTCCAGTTGTTATTGTTAAGTTTTTTGATCTTTTACCGAATTTGTCAACTTGCTTTTCTTAATTGTTGCAATGAACATTATGATTGAATGCGAATTCAAATTAGACTGCATCCTATCATTTAGGCTCGGAATTATGCGTTTGCCCATAATCTTACGGCACGGCTCATCCACACTTTTTTTATTCAAGTGTACCAAATGAGGAAGAGAAGGATAGCTTTCAGAAATATTGTTCGAAAACAATAGGTGAATGACTAAAATATGTTTCAGACGCAAATCACTAAATGCATAAAATGGTGAAGCGTCGGAAGAAACTTGTCATAAATCAGACTTCAAAAAAAGAAAACTTCAAACTCTAAATCTCCGTTAAAAAATGGCATGAAAAAAAGCTAAGCAGATCAAGTTGTTCATCCCTTCAAAGCAGATTTGAGCTGTGGTTAAATAAATTCGATGATCAATCAACAAAACATCAATAAACTGGAAAGCATAACCATCAGCTTTCAACTATATATACTAGTTAGATTCTTATGTAACTCTTTTGGAGCCATTGGGACCGGTCATTAAACAGACAATGAAATAAATAATAGCAATATGGGAAGCCGATGAGATTTGCAATTGATTAGACTAGCAGAGGACTTGAAGAAAACTCAATTAACAATAACAAACGTGAATTACGACCAAATTTATTATATTTGTTAAAACACTATAACAAGGTTAAAATTGTATCAGATAAATTCAGGCAGAAGTCTACATAGCATGAGATAAAAATTTAAACGAACGAAAAAAATTTTATGTCTCCAGAAAGCATATGGGACTTGCCTTTTTTGAGACTAGGTAGCTGGTCGACAAAAAAAGAACAAAAGCGCAAAGGTTAAAAGTACAATTATTTTTTTGAAATCAATTAAGCTTTTAATGTCATAAAGACCTTTAGCTCTGCACTGATATAATAAAATATGTTCTTCTATAACTCCATGGGAAGCCTTTGAAACCTGTCATTTTCTAGAATATGTTATACGACTACAAATGGTTTTGTGGTTTATACTTCCGGCAAACTTGAACAAAATGCTCTAAGGTAGCATTTTTGGTGCCATTTTGAAAGAAAAGGGGCTACATTCGGAAAACTTCAGCAGATTTTAGCTAAAGTTGTTTATAGGTAACGATTATTGTTAGTAGATTTAACAAATTTTGGTAATATTTACAAAAATTGACGAAAATTCCGGAAAACGTGAACAGAAACAACGAATGTCCCCGAAATTTTAAACCCCGATAACTGCCTGCAAAGAACGAAATTCAATAAAATCTTTTTAATTTTATATTCTGCGCTGTACGGGATTTTTAATGTTACCCCCACAACTCTCTACAATCAATATGTCGATCGGCCAAAATGGACTGAACAAAAAAATCCAGTTGAGCTTTTTTTTCCTCCCAACCAAAACGGGTCTAAACAATAAAATTGAGTGCGTTCACACAAGACAAAAGGAAGCAGTCATTCGGATTTAAATTTTTTTTTGTTATAGACGAGCAATTTGTTACTACCCAACTGGTATATCAGTTTGTTTCGGTCAATTTTCAATTTCATTTAAACGATGTTTTGTTTTCATTTTTGGGAAAAGAAGATGGTTTAAAAAAGAGGCAAAAGTTTTGAGTGAAGCTGGAATTTTTTTAGTAAATCTGTCATAATTCTTCTTAGATTTTTCTAAATTATTCTGCTAGAACTTTTCTGTTCGCAACTCGGTATTGTATGTCCTTACTCCTCGTTTTTCTCAAAAGCTAATTGTTCATAAAGAAAACTTGTTTTCTGTATTTGCTCTTTAATTTCTCATTGCATTTTTTTTAATACATGGCATTTAAACAACTCATATAGACTGCTGATGCTCATAGCAAACTACTGATGCCTCTGAAAAAGCAGTAAGCGGAGTTCTTTCACAAGAGACGCGGCTACCTCCTTGCATTGGCAAGAGAGCGCTCAGTATAGAGAGGCTTACAAGTCTCTTCACTTACTTCCCATTTAGTCATTACCCTGACCTCTATTGCTTTCAGTGATAAGGACAATAGCGAAACTAGCACCAGTAGCCACAAGTCTTTGCTAGAGTTTTACTTCTCAATAGCCTCGGTAAGCATGTACGACACCTTCGATTCTCCGGAAAGCAGTACTTCAATGCCTCAAAGTAATAATCCAACTGAACAAAGATCTGAAACTGAAGATGGCAGCAGCTGGCCTGAAATAACCTCCTCTCGATATCACACAAACGTTTTGGCCGCAGTTAACCCTCAAGACTCTAACGAGGAAGAGCTGTCTGACTATCCGGTATCATACATAGCAGAAGCGGACCCGAACTTCATCTGCCCAGGTCACCGGCACTCATCGCCTTTAAGGCATCGGGTATCTCCTTGGGAATTAATAGACCTAGGCCCAATTTTCACAAAAAGGCGGGTCATTCCAGTTACTTTCCATAGACAACAAATTGATGGTAATCCTCACCACACTCTGGACTATGCAACAGCCAAAGAATTCATTATTATGAGGTCAATGGCGTACTGCTGCTTTCTTTTTGGTTATGCTCTCGTCCAATGACAATGAAAAATTGTATTCAATAGGCTTAAACTTCAAAAATTACCCAAAATTCATTCTTCAACTTACTTCGAAATCAGCATTATTCTCGACTTGAAAAATAAACCTCTTCATTGACCAACAATGTTCAGCTTTCCAAACAAGCCACTGCCTGCTTGCTATCTTACTTATTGGCAAATATTCAAACTTTCTCAAGTAACCAACCACCAGTGGCAAGTAAAGACGGTGTAATTTTCAACTTAAATTAGAAAATTCATTTAACTGAAGAATTTTAAGAACGAAATCCTAGTCCCATACCAGTCTTCAAAGCTGTAGAGTCAAAACCTAAAATCTAAACCGAGATTTAACGATAATTTGGACTTCAAAAAATTATGCTTGTCCGCTCGATTATACTAACGCGACCGAATCCACATCGAATACAGTCTTACAATAGATAGCAAAACAAGCTAATATGGAAAACTAACTTGCCGAACAAGATACCGAATCAGTAAAAAACCCCAACCCTGGATAGAATATGGTGCTGTAACATGGTTAGTCATTGTCATATAATATATCTCATTGACTAAAATACATGGTAAAGGTATAAAATTGTTCTATTCAATTAAAAAATTTTGAAAAAGTTGCTCAATCACAGTAAAATATGGTACTACATAGTATTATAATGGCAAAAAAAACATGGTAATGGTATCAATTTGCTCAAATAAAGTATAGAATATAACGTAAAGATGAGCGGAAAAAAATGGGAGCAAAAAAAAATTTTGTAAGACTAAATTAGAGGAAAAAAATTGAAAGTTGTTCTGGAGAGCTAAAAATTGGCATGGAGGTTCAGTGGATAGAAATACAGTTATCGGCGTGCTAAAAACACAGTAGAAATTTCACAACTCCTTCGCTCATACGCCGCAACCGATACAACTGTTTCCCGTCAATCAAGAGCTGCTTCCGCAGCAGTTTTGGGAATAGGCATCGGCGCTGCAGAAAAACTCCTATTCTTCATCAACTCAGTCTTTGTAGAATGCGACAAAAGCATAAAACGAACCAAGAAAACATTCGACAAGCCATTGGCTTTTTTGAATACCTTACAAAACATGTCGAACAAATTACGACTACGCAAAACTAAAAATTCTGTCGTCTGTGGGGCCCTTAAGCAATGAAAGATGCGCTGGATGAAATAATCAAAACAAAACCAAAACTGGCAATTAGCCCAGGGCCAGTTTACCACTCTTCGCCAAAATATATACCTTATAAGAAACGGTGTACAGTGCTTTTATATGCGGGAGGAATTGAACCAACAGAGTCTCGTCTTAACTGATATTTTGCAAACAATCCTGGTAAACATTAAAACCTACCGAACAAATTTTTCAGCTTTAGAATTGTCCTGAACTCACTTACTCCATTGATGAGGCAGCTGTTACCGTTGTCACAGGAACCCCGTCAGCAACTCCACTGAATTATTACAATGGTTTACAACAAAATGGGCTACAGGAGCGAAGGTCAATTGCCGTACCAATTGAAGATATTCTTTCGTACTTTGAGATAAAATTGGTCACGCAAGTTGAAGCAACTAAAATCAAGTCTGATCCTGACACTAGACATACCAATGGCCTCTGAAAGTACAGTCTCTAATGTGCCATCCCCATCCCTATGCCAGACGGGAATACAGGCAAAGCACTAGTTTGGCATCTAGAAGCAAAATAAATTGTTGTCCGGGACGACGGAGAACTCGCTTTTATCGATGATAGAGCTCGATCATTGAATTGGGTCCCAAAAATAAGCAACATGCACAAAAGCCATACCTACAGAGCAGTCTTACATGGCTATAATTTTATACCACGAAGATGAGCTACTTGCATTGCAACGCTGTCAATTGGATGTTATCGAACTACCATTGACTGAAAAGGCTCGTAATCTTGGCGTCTATCGCTGGTTAATTACGTCGGCAAGCGACAACTGAACACTCTTCGAGAGCAAAGGGAATGGCAACAATCATTTTGCAGAATTTCCATCATCAAACAAGGATGCGGAAAATTTGGTACCGGCAATACGACTTGACTTCCGTCAACACGAACCAATCGAAAACATCTTCAACCTGTTATCGCTTCTTGAGGATTTAACAATTTTTCATTAAGATCATTTGCACAGCCTCGATTTCAGTTGTATTCAAGAAAAACTAACGAGCGATTGAAAAACAATCAGCAAACAGTACTGGATGTGATTCAAGCACTGAAACCAAAGCTTGAAAAGAAACAGACATAATCCAGGCAATGGCTGATGTGGTTATTTATGGATTCATTTATTTCGTGATAAGTGCTTTCCTTCATCTTACGTATTCAGTTTTTGCACAAATGGGCAAAACTGCACCGCAGGTTCGTCTTTCGGATTACACGCGAAGGGCGAAAGAGCAAAACACAACCTGTACAGGTAGTTGCAGTAAGTGAATTTGAATATCTTCAAGAGCATCCTGAACACACACTACATAAATGTTCACTTGTTTTAACATTTGAAATTAAAAAGGAATTCGTCACCCAGCAGGATGCCGATAGCACAAGTACGTACGCCGTATATCTTTTTGAGGGACTGCATCATACGACTGAGAAGATCGGAAGATTCCATGTTAATAACTGAAAATGTTATAACTGAACAGGCCTCTAACAGTGACTTCCCAATTAATTTTCTTTAATATACCACAACCAAAACTGCAGACCATTTCCGGTGCGTACCCATTCAGAACTGGAAGTGTCTAAAGGAATAAAAATTTCTTAAAAATTTTAGCTCTTCTAGTCTTCGAGATATCGCACTGTAAATTTTTTTTCCGACACGAAATCAGTCTTCCCAATGAAAAATTTCTGGCGTTTTTCTTCCAAGTGCGGAAATTTTCCCTTAAAGTCTAATTTTGTGTCAAAGACTAATTTTGTGAAAAAATTTAAGTGCGATATCTCAGACTAGAAGAGCTACGACCCTGGAATTTTCACCCAAAATTCGGACTCCTTGGAACCCTGTTAAAATCTTTCCTGAGTTTTACCTTAATTGTGCACCAATTTCAATATTAAGGTGGAAAAAATATATTTACTAGAATTTTAATAATTAAAAACCTTTATTACCAATCTCCTTAACCTCTAATGCGCGGCCTGGTTATTTGCTGAAGCGCTGAAGAAGTTTACGTCTAACTAATATCAGTCCAGCTTTAGTTCAAAAACCAGAAGAAACGAGAAACAAATTAGCAACACTTATTATTACAAGCGAAAATCTATTAGTTTCATCAACTTCCGAATCCAAGAAAGGAAAGCAGGTACATCGATTTTCAGTACCCGAAACAATAACCAAAGAATCACTGCTAAACAAAAAATAGTAGAAATGGTAAATCAACTTTCCGGCCACTATGGAATCAAATAAAAGTAACTTCCCCAAATCAATTGCAGCACTAACCTCACAGATAAAGCGTATCTGTGACATGCAACACATTTCAGACCCCAAGAAACGAAATTACCCACTCAAAAAAAACCTAAAGCGAACAGAAAAAATCTGAATTTTCAACCAATCGCAATAGATGGATTTAAGTTGAAGAGGGAAGTTATTCGGCTCATCTGATACAGGAGTTAAGTTCAGAAGAAAGGAATTATTTGGCTCTTCTATTATAATTCTTTTTGACTGCAGCAAACACCCCAGTAGCCTTTCGCCAGATTGTATTGAAAGAAACTTCAAAGGGCTGAACCAATTTATGGATTCTTTTTTGAAATACAAAACCCTCTTTTACCTCCTTTAACCATGGATAGTTAGAATTTTATTTTTTACATCAAGAACCGATTATGACATTAACCCCTGATTACGACGTTTTTTCCGACAAACCCTCATTCCGCTCCCCAATTGCAAGTTCCGCTTTTAGCAAGGCTCTTTCTTCGCCATGAACAACTGGAAAACACCCCCAACAACTTCAATGCCCGTGTGGTCTACACTCAAATTTCTTTCCCTTGACCACTATGAAGAGACCATCCCATGTTTTGATTTGCTACCCACTCGATTTACCTTTTGTCTTTTTATATCGATTTCAGTATTTCCTTATGTTATTTTTATCACTACCTCAATTTTCCTGACGAATCAATTGTATTCTGGATAACCACTCTGAAAAACACCACCCATAATGTAGTTTTTGGAAAAAATTCCCAATGATGTCATGTTATCATGCTATTAATAGGATTTAGTAACCGAAAAAAATTAAATGGTGAATCTGAATATAGTAAATAACTAAGACGAGTAATTTAAACCATAGTAACAACTCGCCTTTAATGAACTGGAATCAATTTAGTCAGAACCTCGATTACAATATACCCCAAAAATACTCCCTTTCCCGATGTATATTTAATTACGGCACGCCCGAAGACAGATTCGGGGTACATTCGACATTTTTCGCGACAATGGAGTCATTTTCGTTCTTGAATTCACCGAGCCCGGTTATACCCTAAAAACTTTCCATTCCGACTTTATTTAGTGCGTTTTTTACTCAGCTCTCTGGTAAACCCCACCTCAGATAACCTAGATTATTTGTATAACGTCATATATCAATGTAACCAAAATTTCCAATAAAGCCTAGACATCTCAATCAAAGCCCAGCTACACCAACTGAAACGCTCTCAAAGAAGTTTAAAGAGCAAATGCATTTTGACCTCAACATTTGTCGAGAAACAAAAGTTGAGCTTTCTAACCGGAAAACCAATGTGCTTTCAACCAGAACTTATGTATATGAAACTAAACTCTAAAAAGTACAAAAAAGCACTGCTCCTCTTTACTTAAACAAAGTTTATCATATTAGTGACGGTTATTTTTTATTTTATTTTCTTTTCACTTATCTGACATTCCTTTTAATGCGGTGATTTATTTTTTTCTTGCATTTTTTTTCACTCAACGCCCCGAAGCCAACAATCCGAGATTTGCGCACCTCTTATGCATTTTATTTTTTGTTGTTTGTGTGGTGAAAGTGAAAAGAGGACATGGGGCAGTTAATTTTTACGGATATTCTACATCAAACCAGTTGAGTTGAATTGACAAAAAATCGATTTCTTTTTTTTAAAAAAAAATTGCACCTGAATTTATATCAAAACTATTAGTGTTCAACCATAATTGTACTCATAAATCAATATCCTACCATCGAATTTCAATCTCTATATGGTCGGGCAATTACTTTTATATCAATATTCACACTGCCGTAACTCAATTTATGAAAACTAAGACTCACGTTAAAGCTGGGAAGGATCCTTTAGAGGCAGGAAAGTGGACTCAATTGGTCTTCTTCTTCCACCTCGCTCACATTTCTTGTTTTACTCGGTTTCTTAGACTTACGTATCCCCCCACAAGTTATCCCTTTTCTTATATGGTCTCTTAGTCATACTAAATTCTTTTTTTACTAAAGATTTTATGGGTTGTAGCATCTATGAGGAGCCACCTACTTCCTTATCTCTTTAATGCTAATTCAAAAGCGGCGCCCTTTGTCTTTCTAATTTTCTCAACTTTTTTGGAGTACTAATCCAAATGAAGTAAAAGTCCTTTGGGCAACTCCCGCATTTTGTAAATCATGTGCATCCCAGCCAGTAACTAGGGCTACTCCCGCTGACATTATTAAAACAGCAAGAGTACAGAGTGATTGCTGACAAAACATTAGACTTATTTTATATACAGAACCAGATATCACTCAGTAGCTTACTAGTTTGAGGACCACGTTTCATTAATTCGGGTCTTCCTGCAACATTATCAAATGCAATGGACGTTGTGTAGCTCCCACAAATGAGAAAGTTTTTCTACAATTGTTTTTGATATACTATCACTCCCACTTATTTCTATATGCGATCATGTCCCTCCACCAAGGAGCAAACTGAATCCTTGCATCTATTATAATGTAAATTGGAGGGAACTTCTCCATTTAAAATTCCTACAACATTAAATGTGCAGCCGACTTGGCCATAAAAACATTCATAGGCTGATACCTTAGCGTACATTTATGATTCGTCACGATAAGCTGGCATAATATCAATGAATTGTGCAACTTGCTTTACATCAGCAAGTGATTCCACTTCTCTACAAAAGTCGACTATTTTTTCTTTCTCATATTCTTTAAAGGCAACTTCGGCCAGCCGTTATCTTCTACTGCTGAACCCCTCGCCTCCCCTACTAACTTAGCCCTTATCTGATGCCAACCATTCTTTCCAGAACTTTCACCCATGGATCTATTTTCCACCCAAGCCAAATTCTGTTAACTTATCCCTGCTTGGAGACTCCTCCGTTAACTTACTAACCTCACCCAGTATATCACTTCTTTGCCGGGTATGCCTAAAAGAAGCCAAATTAGTTTTACAATCGACAGATACTTTTAAACCATAAATAAACCGAGCCTTTCGGGATGTCTAAATAAAACATTTGAAATCTGTAACCCAGTAAACTGTCTCGCCATAACACTTCTCTGAATCAATAATATAATTTAGAAAATTAACAAACTAAGAACTACCAAACAAAACCCAGCAAATACACAATCCAAAAGGGCATCTTGTCCCCCTTCCCCCAACAAACTTGTATAAATAACTGTGACAGTTAGCAGTCAATCGAATTATTATATGTTCAAATTAAATTCAATTCTCTGATTAAAAATCCTACTTGCCATTAATATGTCTCAATTTTGGTCAATACATTACTTCTGAACACGCAAATTCAATAACGAAAAGACACCTGGGAACCACATCTATTGATTCCATTCACTTCAAAAATTGCATTAACCTCACTCAAATCTAATCGCTAGCAATCTGAAATGCTTTACTGCTTATGGACTTTTCTCTGCCTCTGACGTCAACTTTAAATAATCCAGACTGCCAGTGATGCTATGAATAGTTGAATTTGAACGCCAATTCCTTGGGCACCAGATGCTCTCGCCCACACACACACACACACACACACACACACCAAAACTATGACAACAACGAACAGTGCTGACATTCCTGCCATTAAATACAATTGTATTATGCTCACAAATTGCAATAGAAGCATTCGTTTGACTCCTTTCACACGCAAAACTTGCATACGGAAAAAGTAAAACTTGAGCTTTTCTCAACTGAAAAACTTGACAAATCTTGAACTATAAACGAAGATTTATTACTTAATGGAATTTCCAATCTATGCTAAACGCTTTTCTAGATAACCTCAGTTTTGAGCATGAAGACTCAGACTCAAAGATTACGGATATTCTACATCAAACCAGTTGAGTTGAATTGACAAAAAATCGATTTTTAAAAAAAAAAAATTTGCATCTGAATTTATATCAAAACTATTAGTGTTCAACCATATTTGTACTCTGCATCAAGAACCTACCATCGAATTTCAATCTCTAAATGGTCGGGCAATTACTTTTATATCAATATTCACACTGCCGTAACTCAATTTATGAAAACTAAGACTCACGTTAAAGCTGGGAAGGATCCTTTAGAGGCAGGAAAGTGGACGCAATTGGTCTTCTTCTTCCACCTCGCTCACATTTCTTGTTTTACTCGGTTTCTTAGACTTACGTATCCCCCCACAAGTTATCCTTTTTCTTATATGGTCTCTTAGTCATACTAAATTCTTTTTTTTACTAAAGATTTTATGGGTTGTAGCATCTATGAGGAGCCACCTACTTCCTTATCTCTCTTTAATGCTCATTCAAAAGCGGCGCCATTTGTCTTTCTAATTTTCTCAACTTTTTTGGAGCACTAATCCAAATGAAGTAAAAGTCCTTTGGGCAACTCCCGCATTTTGTAAATCATGTGCATCCCAGCCAGTAACTAGGGCTACTCCCGCTGACATTATTAAAACAGCAAGAGTACAGAGTGATTGCTGACAAAACATTAGACTTATTTTATATACAGAACCAGATATCACTCAGTAGCTTACTAGTTTGAGGACCACGTTTCATTAATTCGGGTCTTCCTGCAACATCATCAAATGCAATGGACGTTGTGTAGCTCCCACAAATGAGAAAGTTTTTCTACAATTGTTTTTGATATACTATCACTCCCACTTGTTTCTATATGCGATCATGTCCCTCCACCAAGGAGCAAACTGGATCCTTGCATCTATTATAATGTAAATTGGAGGGAACTTCTCCATTTAAAATTCCTACAACATTAAATGTCCAGCCGACTTAGCCATAAAAACATTCATAGGCTGATACCTTAGCGTACATTTATGATTCGTCAAGATAAGCTGGCATAATATCAATGAATTGTGCAACTTGCTTTACATCAGCAAGTGATTCCACTTCTCTACAAAAGTCGACTATTTGTTCTTTCTCATATTCTTTAAAGGCAACTTCGGCCAACCGTTATCACCTACTGCTGAACCCCTCGCCTCCCCTACTAACTTAGCCCTTATCTGATGCCAACCATTCTTTCCAGAACTTTCACCCATGGATCTATTTTCCACCCAAGCCAAATTCTGTTAACTTATCCCTGCTTGGAGACTCCTCCGTTAACTTACTAACCTCACCCAGTATATCACTTCTTTGCCGGGTATGCCTAAAAGAAGCCAAATTAGTTTTACAATCGACAGATACCGTTAAACCATAAATAAACCGAGCCTTTCGGGATGTCTAAATAAAATATTTGAAATCTGTAACCCATTAAACTGTCTCGCCATAATACTTCTCTGATTCAATATTATAATTTCGAAAAATAACAAACTTAAAACTACCAAACAAAACCCAGCAAATACACAATCCAAAAGGGAATCTTGTCCCCCTCCCCCAACAAACTTGTATAAATAACTGTGACAGTTAGCAGTCAATCGAATTATTATATATTCAAATTGAATTCAATTCTCTGATTAAAAATCCTACTTGTCATTAATCTGTCTCAATTTTGGTCAATCCATTACTTCTGAACACGCAAATTCAATAACGAAAAGACACCTGGGAACCACATCTATTGATTCCATTCACTTCAAAAATTGCATTAACCTCACTCAAATCTAATCGCTAGCAATCCGAAATGCTTCACTGCTTATGGACTTTTCTCTGCCTCTGACGTCAACTTTAAATAATCCAGACTGCTAGTGATGCTATGAATAGTTGAATTTGAACGCTAATTCCTTGGGCACCAGATGCTCTCGCCCACACACACACACACCAAAAACTATGACAACAACGAACAGTGCTAACATTCCTGCCATTAAATACAATTGTATTATGCTCACAAATTGCAATAGAAGCATTCGTTTGACTCCTTTCACACGCAAAACTTGCATACGGAAAAAGTAAAACTTGAGCTTTTCTCAACTGAAAAACTTGACAAAGCTTGAACTATAAACGAAGATTTATTACTTAATGGAATTTCCAACCTATGCTAAACGCTTTTCTAGATAACCTCAGTTTTGAGCATGAAGACTCAGACTCAAAGAAAACTTATAAAATATTTCCTATCTAATAATATTATGAACTCAGTTCTGATTGGACAAAAATGTAAATAAAAAGTATAATTAAGAAATACATTGAAAGGTTTTTTCATTGATCGTAAAATCAATTCTTCTGAAACTCATTGGGATTCTTCATCCTCGGAACTTATAATTTTTCCTATCTTAGCAGGATACCGGACGCTTGCGAACCTAAACAATTTGAAAATATTTGGAAAAGGAAACATGAAACCCGCACTTGAAAATTTAACGTTTGGAGGAAGCCTCCTACTAGAAGCGCTCTAAAGAGAGTTACCATAATCGATACTAGAAACGCAGTCTCATTTATCAATCAAAATTTTGTGAAGATTTTTTGATGTGATGTAAATGATTACTCTAAATTAATACCTCCAAAGCTTTTGGACAAAGAAAAGAATTGCGTCGATCATAATAAAGGTTTATGAAAGAACTCGGGAGCGCTGGAATTTTTGACATGCATCGATTGGTATGATTTTGGGTCAACTACCAAATTTATAGATGTGAAACTTTTTTTCTGGCGCTCTTTTGAGTATTTTTTTGCCGGAGAGGAATGTGAAACGGAGTGTTTTCCCTCCATACTTCGAATCGTTTGTGTTTCTGGGTTGTGTTCTTTCGTGGTAGCCTTTTCCGCTTGTAAGGTAGTAAATAGTTTTTCTCACTAACTTGAGATTAAGGTGGTGACAATTAATGCTAACATTTTACCCTTCAGATAAGTGCAGACGTGCAAAATAAACCACCATGCAGTCTGTTTCTTAATATCTGAACTTACTTCGTCTTTCAGATTGTCATGAACTTTGTGATGAGGACAATGGCTGAATTTAAATGGAAATAAACATGATGATGAGCGATTTCTCAACCAAGGTTGATAATCAATTGTATTTTGATGTCACGTGATATACATAGACGGCCATTATGCTGAGGTGGTGAAACAAGCATCAAGGGAAGGCTGTAATCTTGTCTGAGATGATGATATGACAATTCTGATAAGCGTAATTTCTTTTCAACTGCAACATGTCAGCAGCTGTTACTATTGGTTGCAGTTGCCAATTGAATACTAATACCCATCCGACTATCCTTGAGATTGTTTCATGTTTTTATTCATTTACGGGCAATATAATATTTTTTAACCAAAAATGGCGCCCTTCGTTTCAGCTCTCAACTGGGCTTACGCGATCACCACGTTAAAGCCATTTTTATGTGACTACAGTTTCTGTCATGACATTAATTATAAATATTTTCCCGGGCCGTTGAATGTCCTCAGCCATGAAAATCTACGCTTTTTCATTTCTGTTCTATACTTTTGTTCCAAAATTCTCTTAATTCAATACGTTGATGAGAAATTATTACATGCTGTCGTTTTCAGTAGTATTCTAAGAGAGCAGTTAATTAAATTAATGATTTTAATTGCTCCGAAACTAGTTTCGTAGCAATTATCTGGGTCCTGTTGGGCTTTTTAGATGATTTTCGCCTTGATCGGTATTCCGTCTGACTGTTTGTCCTCAAAAACGGGATAAACAGGTAAAGCCCGGAGGGCATTAAGTGAATAAGCAGCTAAGGTTTACTAGTCTGTAAGTATGCAATTCACCGAAACTGTTCGGAGACATAAATTCATGGTGTGAAGAGAGGTTCTTAAGAGTTTGAGCCTCTGTAACCAGCATGCTCTACTCACCCGCGCTCCATTGCATGCCCCTCAGTAACAAAAACAGATTTTGTTTTGATAACCCATTAGTAGACCCCAATAGAGGCCAAAATTTCTATTTTGGATTTTGTATATCTGTTCTCAAGTGAGCGAACATTCTTTTTTTCTTGTTTGCTTAGAAGCAATTATTTAAATTTTTATTGGTTCGCTTTCAAAGGCTATTTATCAAAAATATTTTGAAATCAGAACAACTGATTGGCCTAAAGTGACATTAAACGTGACATAGGTCATTCTACAAAGTTTTACATAATATGCGTTATTTTATAACTGATGAGGTGCCATTTGTGCGCATTACAGTTTTGATAATAGTCCTCGTCTTCTTTCATTACTCTCAAACGTTCTTAGCATTTGTCTTGCTAACGCTCGACATGATTTCTGCGTTAAATAATTTTCTTTCAGATTTTTTAATTGTTTAACACTAAGCAGTTTGCTAAACGTGAATTTCTTTTTGATAACCCATCAGCAGACCTCAGTAGAGGCCGAAGTTTCTATTTTGGTTTTTGTGTATGTGTTTTCAAGTGAGGGAATTTTTATTTTTTCTTGTTTGCTTAGAAACATTTGCTTAAATTTGTATTGATTCGCTTTCAAAGATACGCTATTTTTCAAAAATATTTTGAAATCAGAACAACTGATTGACCTAAAGTGGCATAAAACGTGACAAAGGTCTTTCTACAAAGTTTTATATACTTTGCGTTATTTTATAACTGATGATCTGCCTATTGTGCGCATTACCATTTTGATAATAGTCCTTATCTTCTTTCATTACTCTCAAACGTTCTTAGCATTTGTCTTGGTAACGCTCGACATGATTTTTGCGTTATTTTTTTAGATTTTTTAAAATTATTTAACACTATTAAGCAGTTTACTAAACGTTAAGTCAAAATTGCGCCAAAATTGTTTTTCATTTCACAGTAAGAAGCTCTAACAGCATCTTTCCAAGCCCCTTAATGACTTTGTAAGCTAAAGCTGGCTACAACAGACTAAGCGCCCCGCGCCATTCGTTAAGAGCTAGTTGTCTAACGTGACTGATTTTTTTGTTTTGAAGGCTTCAAAATCCAATTTTATTGTGTTCAGTTCGTTGATGGGACATTTCAAAGTTCAGTATTTTATCTTTACTGGCGCCTTTCGGAGCTTTAGGTAAAATTTTGAATCTAACATGTTTTAAACATTCTTGAGTATACCTTCTTCTTCGGTTTCTTCTTTCTAGTGCCGTGTCTGGTGTTAGACATAGCTTTTCCACAAAGATTTTCTTTTTCTGTTTTTTGCAGCTCTTATGCAAGCAAGTCGGCCTCTACTAGTTGTTCCGGTTCTTCCATCCAGATAACTTCTCTGTCGTCCTCCGTTTCTGACAATAATATAACCAGAAAGAATATTTTCTTCCAACACTACTTTTTTATTTTGTGGCCAGAAAATGCCACTTTCGTATCGATAGTTTTTAAAAGTCTTCTTTGTTTCAAAAGTCTTCTTTGTTTCCCACTGTTGTTTAAAACAAACTTTCTGGACTGTGTAAGAGATTCGTTCCATCTTTCTCAAGCTCCACATTTCAGTGCGTTTACGTTTTCTTGTCGCACCCTTCATCGTCCACGTCTTGGAGGCACGCAAGAATACCAGCCATACATAGCAAATAAGGAATATGAATCTTGTAAAGGGCAGTTTTTAATTATGCGGACTGTTTTTCAGGTTTTTAAGAGCAGCTTCTGACTGAGCGTCTCTACTTTGATTTCCTAAAAACAGCGTCCGTCTTGGTGATCAATGCCAACAAATAAGTAAAACAGTCGGTCTGACTAATTACGGTATCATCAAGTTCAATTGCGCTTCTCTCGGGCTGCATGGCTATAACCATAACTTGTTTTGTGAGCATACTCGACTAATTGAGTTAACTTTAAGTTGTGCTGTCAAACAGTTGTGACTACTGTTGATTTGTTTAAAAGGGGGCAGAATCTGCAAACTATATTGGATGTTGTTTTATCCACGCTTTTAATCTATAAACCTTCCAGAGAAGTATATGATTAATAATGTTGCAATGATTGCACGGTTTCAGAATACATTTAAGACGCCTTCTTATTAGTTACCCTTTTACCCTGGGCTAATATGTAGTATTTGTGAGCGAGCGAAGGAGCAAGATTTGAATCGTGATTATGACGTAAGGTTGGCCCTTTTATGAATCTAATTTACATATTAGGTATTGAAAGTTTGCTATTTGGTTTCCATCATCAGAGTAACTGTTTCTGGAAGGTATCATTTTGCTGTTAGGCCCATTATTTCATGGCTTTAGTAAATGTATATCTGTGTATTCTTCTGCATTGTATTCTTTTTTCGCTATGCTTTTTGATTATTTGATTGGCAGGTCTAAGATTACATTGGCAGGAATAAGTAATGAGCAAATTTAATAACCCATATTGCACTCTTTTCATAAGATTGAAGACAATTGAAAAAACAAACAGTGTCTTCGGTGCAAGAAAAGTTTCGAATGGTTCTTCATTAATCCATCCCTCTTTGGTTTAATTGGCCAGTCATACGTTTGTTGAGTTGGTTCTCTTTTTGTCTAATAGGTTTGAATATTCTGCTGACCGACTATTATCTACGTGGACATCCTTGGATATTGAAATGCCAAATATCTTGCAGTAATGATGTAGATACATTCAAATCAAAACAAGGGTTATCATCGAGAGCCAAATCAGAGATGTACCAACCTGGTCGAAAACGCATCAGACTCCGAAAGGCAACCTCCAAGTCTGGCTTCTCAAAAGGGGTCATCTAACTGGCGGAATGGTCTTCCCTGGCGAATTATCATTTTGATCTTTCCAAACATGAATTGAGAGACGGCCTTTGTCTAGGATATGGATGGAGCATAAAAAAACGTCCCGATTAAATGCGCCTGTGGTAAAGGTTTCTCAGACACGCATGCTCTGAACTGTGCAATAGGTGCGTATCCTCATGAGCCCCGACCACATTAGAGACACTTGCCAACGTCTTGACAAAGTTTGTCACGACATTCAAATCGAGCCTCACTCACCGCCGATCGATTGTGAAACATTCGAGTAATGCTACCACCACGGATGACAACGCTAGATTTGACATCAAAAACAGGTCTGTGGGAGAGTTTCGTATGTCAGACCGTTCTTCGATGCTAGGGTCTTCAACCAGCTCGTGGAGTCATGCCCGACGAACTTGTCGGATGCATACAAGTATCACGAATCAATAAAAAAAAACGAAATACAAACGTGTGGTAGGCGTAGGGCAAAGCATTTTCAACCCATTTATCTTTGATTACACTGGCAGCGCAAGTCCAGCAGCAACAAATGCTCTCAGGCGAATCACTGCTAAGATCAGCGAAAAGCGCCGGGAACCTTGCGCCGACGATATGTTCCTCATTCGGACCAAAATTAGCTTCGCATTCGTTGCTGTATTCATTGCCTAGGAGGATTTAAATCGCTGTGAAGGTACAAATCTACTGAGAACCCACATTCCGCCATCGTTCATGAGGTTCGACTAATCGGCTCCTAAAGTATTTTGCTACTTACGCTTGAGATTAGAAATAAGACACCCCTGCCAAGTTATATCAATTTTCAATAAAGACATACTTTGCAAAATCGACCGAAAACAAGCGTATTTACTCTGATGAGTTCTATTTATATACTGTTTTCATCAGTTCTGTTGTTCTATCAAGTCTTTATATATACAAATTACTACAATTTACCTTTTTTAATGATTGTCAAAATTTAGCGCTTTTCATTTAATAATTAAAAATAGTCGATGTTATGATTTTGGGGAATAGGCAGTGTCTCAAGATAATCTTTTCAAGCTTAGAGAAGCACAATTTTGCAAATTTGCCTTTCTTAATTTTTGCTTGAAAACATTTCGAAACTGCCAAAGCGTTAGCTGGGGGAGCTATTGTTTTCCTCGTTTTTTTATCTTACTTCGTCATAATTTTTGCCTGTTTGTTCATTCATACAGAATTTGACGTTATTTTTCGTTCTCTTTTGGAAGCGAGTTTCGCATTAGCGAGAATGCATTTGTTGTACAAGACGCATTTCTGTCAAAATGGCGTTTGTGTCCATTAATTAAACACGTACCGTTTAATGAGGACATCCTAGACTTGTTGTTGTTGTTGTCGTGGTGGGTTAGTTAGTGGCTTTAACCGATTTCGGGTAACATCGCCATACACGGGGAATCGGGCATGGAAGGTGGATTACTGTTCAGTCCGATCGTGGTGGAAAATGGTATTAAGTCCAACCGGTTAGCTACTTCTAGTTATATATCTGAGTCTTGGTGAACCTCAATGAAGGACAACTTTAAGCAGTATAACTGACCCTTTATTTTTTATTCAGTCGTGGCATTGTGACAAAACAAAGTATTTCTTTGCCTAGTTTTAGTATTTATTTTCCTGAACGACTGCAAAGTAATTTTCTGATAACGAACCACCTACTTAGTGATAACCATGGCGTTAGTTTTTATAACGCAGACTGAGTTGCTAGAGTGGAAATATCTGCTATTGCATCTTCATTTTCTCTATGAATCGCTGCATAGTCAAATACTTGCTGACATGTTCACAAATTGTGCTTCGATAAAAATTTGTTCTTCTTTACAAATCACTGTACAAAATAGTCTGGAAGGTTTGATTAATTATCTGAGCGTCTGATAAATCGGAGAGCTTACGCAGGTAGAAAACTAATGGCTAATGTTGATGTCTCAAGGTTCCGTGAGCTAATTGACGTGTTGCTGCTGATAAGCTTGAACGGGCTGCGTTTTTAAATTTTTTCACTACTGTTTAATTAACTGTATGGGTCTTGCGTTCATTTGATTTCTCCTGTTGTTTCTTAATAGCATGATCATGTTTAATGAGTTTTGTATTTATCGTTCTTCGTAGTAAACTTGCGTTCGCTTCATACATTCGTTTATTATAGCTGCGAAGCTGTAAGCTGAGTGGACCTATATTGCGGTGCTCTTGGTTTTTTTACGATTCAAGGAGGAGTATTGGTTTTCTTGAAGTTTTTTTTACCAGAAGTACTATTCGTTCAGACGGCGTTTTGACCTAAAAGCAAAAGTGTGTAAAATTGCCGCATGAATTAATTTTTTCTGGGCGAGACAAGTTTTTTGATCAGGTGTTGCGTTAATTGAAAAGTGTTTGTGACAGAGTGGAGCATATAACCGTTTTTAGCTGTTTTGTCGTCCAATTGGCCCTGTTTTTTGTTTGTAATTTCGTTTTTTTGTAGAAACATTTTTTCGATGCTGTATAAGTGTGTAACGCTGTTAATTTGATACCAGAGTGTTTTCGAATGCCTAATAATGCGTTTAAAGTTGAAAATTGGCACATATTTCTCAATTTTTTATTTAATTGTTGCTTTTTTTGTCAATTTCTTTCATTTTTAGATCTTTAAGCTGACTGGATTTCGAAAACCAGTGCATATAGCAATTCCCTTTTGATAGCTCATGCATTGAATGCCTCTTGATAGCGGGAGGTGTTTTTGTTTTTATAAAATTCTACATATGCTAATCTGATTTTGGCAGTTTTTATCCAATGTTTTCTCGTTTTTGTAATTTCGTTTTAAGTAATTAAATTTGGTTTTGTAATTATTTGAAATATTTCTGGGCGTTGTCTTTTAGGTAAAAAGTTGTTTCATCAGCGGAATTGAAAGAATTTTTCGAAAATAAATAAATAATCCGAATCTTTCCATTTGTTTTATTCTTTTTTTTATCATTACGGGAGTACGGCTGTGTAATTTTTCTCAGCCTCAATTGCTTAAAAATAAAATGTGTTTGTGTTTCTGCCTCCATTTTTTCTAATTTGGTGTCCATATTCTCCACATTCTAGAACTTATAATTCTAGTATTATCATGTATAATTTTTTTTATCGTGCTAGCATGTATAGTTTTAGCATTATTCGCTTATCTCCTAAGAGAAAACTATATTTTTTTCTTAATTTCAGTGCTGCTGTAACCCAAAAAAAACTTATGTTTTTGAGTTCTCTTTTTAGTAATCTTTTTTCTTAAACAGTTTATTTCTAAGAATACGATATGTGTTATGCTTCAACTTTGTGTCTTTTAGGTCGCACTGGTAATTGCGGAAATCTCTCTTTATGAAAATAGTATCGTGAGCTGTTTGATGAGTTTCTGGCCATGTAGTTTTTTATCCTATCAGTATTTGACCATCCTAGGAATTTTGTTCCTTTTTAACTTTACCAAATGTTTTTGATTATAAAATTTGTCAGTATCACGATTTTTGTGATGTTTTCTTTCATAATTAGCTTTTATGTTTTAAATTGTCCTGTTTTTCAATTTTTTTTTCTGAATGGCGTTGTAATTATTTTTATTTGAACTTCATCAAATACATCGTCAATACATCAGCGATTTGTTGGTGACAGCGATGTGAATGTTACCATTTTTTAAATCAATCTGACAATGGTTTCCACTACAATTACGGTTTTCTGTGTGACATTTTTTTTTCTGAATGGCGTTGTAATTATTTTTATTTGAGCTTCATCAAATACATCGTCAATACATCAGCGATTTGTTGGTGACAGCGATGTGAATGTTACCATTTTTTAAATCAATCTGGTAATGGTTTCCACTACAATTACGGTTTTCTGTGTGACATTCCGACGCTTCGATGCGCTTCTGGAATTCTTCTGGCTATGTTTTTGTTTTGTGGGCTAAAGCTCTTTTTTTTCGTTTTTCATTTGTTCACACCGCAAAGCTGATAAAGACCAATTTTTAAATGGCTTCTTCCTTTCACTAACGTCATTTGCTCGCGTGACGTCTTTTCTCACTCTGTTTAGTTTTTTAGGTCATTTGCGTGATTAGATTGTGATGAAACGTGACTTACCTTACTCAATATATTGACTTTGCACTTTAAAACTTAAGTTTATTTTGAATTAGTTTAAGATCGAAGGAAATCATTTGTAATAAAGGTCACTAATGGAAAGACTTCGGTGGAATGGATTTTCACAAGCTTTTTTAATTTTCTGCTGAATATTTGTTACATATTCTTTTGAGCGGCTTCCGAAGTTATATCTGCTTCTATCTCTATTGGATTCTATCTTTTCGATTATTTTTATTCCATTCAAAGTAAATGAGTTTGTTTTCTTTTTTTTTGTATTGGAATTTAAGACAGTAGTTTCGCAATGAAAAAAGTTTGAAAAGGGTTGTTAATTGCTCTCAAATGCGGTGTTTGCTAATTATTTTAGTCCTGTGTTCTTTATGCGGTTTTTCGCTTGACAGATTTTTTGTCTGACCCTTTAATTTTTCGTTCTCTAAAAAGCGGTTAAACAGGTAACGCTCCAAGGGTATTCAGTTCTTTGAAAACCTGAAGCCTAAGAATGCGATTCACCAATACTGTTTTGAACAGGCAATTGTTGTGATGGGCGTTTCTTAAAGTTTGACCCCCTTAGTCACCTCCCCCCAGTCACTACCCCTCTCCCTCCCCCACTTATCCCCCTCTCCCCCTCCACTGCGCCCAACACAACCCCGTCCACCCTCCTCTATCTTGCGATTTGAAGCCCCTCTCGTCCAGCCCTCCCAAGACCCCCCATCCCTAAGCCTCAGCTGGCTACTACCCAAGCCGGTCGTTTGAGACCAGTTCGCCTGACGTTATTCGGTCATGTTTCTTCTGCATAAAAACATGTCTGACTTGCGTCAACAAATATACCCATTGTTCGGTCTCCATAATGGGGAAAAGAAAAAACAAATTTTAAATGGCGTTTGGCTGACTTCTGCAGCCGTGTTTTAATCAAGTTTAGTGGTTAGTCGGTAACCATTACATTTAACTTTATGTTCATGTTTAGTATAGTTCAAAATAGATCCAAAAACCGCTGCTTTTAGGTGTCGTGTTTGTTCTGAACAATTAAAGTACAAATTTATTTGAATTTTGTTTTTATTTGTAAAGTAGATATTTGCCTGCTTAGATAGATGCAAAAACAGATCTGATGAAAATGAAAAATTTTTAGTTTTGTTTTTCTAACTCTGAAGCTATCTATCATTTTTCAAACTTGATTCTTGAAATTAGGAATTAACTTCGAAAAAGGTTAATTTAAAAAGAACGGATTTACGAATACAGGCGGAATTGATGTCTTTAAACGTTGTAGTGGCGTGTATTAACCTCAAATCGTTCAGTGGCCAAAACTGTGAAACTAAAGTTCGGCTACGTGATTCTTCTGTAGTATTTTTAGGGAATGTTATTGAATTGTCTGTGAATATAGTTTTCTCAGAACAAGTCT
Organism: Convolutriloba macropyga; assembly: GCF_964194025.1. Taxonomy (NCBI): domain Eukaryota; kingdom Metazoa; phylum Xenacoelomorpha; order Acoela; family Convolutidae; genus Convolutriloba; species Convolutriloba macropyga. The sequence continues at coordinate 26,824,518 of NC_134468.1, read as the reverse complement.
AAATTGAACAAGGAGGCTCGTTAATGTTCTTACCCCAGCTCATCTATATTTTTGACTTAATTGTCACCCAAATGAAGAGATAACAAAAATAGATGTTTGAGTTTTAAAAAAATGTTACAAAACCTAACTACTAAATGAATTACATAATGCCATGCCTCATTACAGCGCTCACGAGAGATGCCACTAAAAAGACTACGGGAAAAAAACAAGCAACAAAATAAGCAAAAACAAAAATTTCACGGCAAAATTTCTATATCTAAATTTAAAAGCACCTAGTAACAACGTCAAAATGCAATCAGATAACCCTTAACTACACAAATTTACTTCTTCCTAACTATACAGCAGATGGAAGTTTTTCCTTAATGAGACTAGGTAACAAGTCGACAAAGAGAAGAAAAGATGAGACGAAACTCAAAAATCATTCAAAATTTTTTAAACCAAATAATTTCAAGTCTTAAAAATCATTCTCTTATAACGAAATAATTCTTGATATATTTACTAAAATTTCACTATAAAACTAACCGGACCTGTCTTTGGTTAGACTAAGCCATAGGAACGGACTAAAGATGCAGAAAACCTCAAAAAAATACAAAGAATTTGCGGAAACGCAAAAATGTTGAAGCCATTAAAATAATTAGCTGTTATCTGAACATTGTATTTTTATTCCAGTTTCATTTACACTAATTCAACTAAAATTATACTGAAAGAGTAAATAATTTCATTTGGGCCACATTTGAAAATCATTGGGATCTATTACTACCCGAATGTGCTATAAGAAGGGAAGAAACAAAAAACACCTCACAAAACATATGAAAACGCATATTGTCCAACAAACAACACATTAGGTGCGACAATACCAGTAGACATGTTATTTTTCAAAATTCAAGGAATTGGAAGGGACCCCTCAATGATGAGAATAGGTTACAAGCTATAGAGTTTAATAAAAAGAACAACAAAAACTGAAAAATCTTCGAAATTGTATTATATCGAACTTTAAGACTATTAAATATAAACTCACTGCTTCGGGTAACATCACTTAAACAATCTTCAGTTACAAGCTCATATACCGTTCAGCATTTTACGGCTACTTAAACAGTAAAAAATGGCAAAAGCTGCAAATTCAAAAAAAATAATTGAGCGAGAAAAAAGTGTCGAAGTCATTAGAAAATGAACTTTTCAATAAAAAGGTTTCTATTTTAGAAATAGAACTTTTCAATAGAAAAAGTTTCTATTTTCAAGTGATTTTTTAACAGCAATAGGATTGTTCTTTTTTAACAATATGCCTTCCAAAAATCATGATCGCGATGAGACGACAAGGTTTTTTTGCCATTCGTAAGACGACAAGTCATCAGTAACACATTACAAGAAGTTATTGACTATGAAAGCAACAACACATACAGGCAAATTCAAAAATTCAGTAGAAAAGTGCAAGAAGAAAGTGTGGAAATCATTCAAACCATAAGCAGTTCTCTGAAAGCTTTATCTACGATCCATTGAACGTCTTCTCTAAGCCAATGGGAACTATCAATATTAGGATATTGTAATAAGATTTCGAAAAGGAACCAAAAATCTGAAAAAACATCCAAAATTTAAAAAAATTATGCGAAATCGTGCGTCGAAGTTATAAAACCAATAGTTAGAAGAAACAACCGCTAAATAGATAAGTTTTTGTTTAAGTAGAACTTACAGTTCACGAAAAAAAGTTTAATATTGATTAATGTTCAAAAAATTTTTAAAAAAATATTTTTGAAGTCTTAACAGACATTAAATTCAATAGCTTTCAATGGAAGTCAATAAATACGCCCAATAATGCCTCGATGGCAGGACAATGGTGTTTTTCATGCATAGTTAACCAGCAAGACATCACAATAAGTCTTATGACTATGAAAACAACAACAAATACAGGCAAAAACAAATAAATCTGTAGAAAAGTGCGAGAAAATGTGAAAGCCGTTTAAACAATAAGTTTTTCTCCGAATACTTTATCAGTGAACCATTTAACGTCTTCTCTAAGCCAATAGGAGCTATCAATAAAAGGATAACGTGTTAAGATTTCAAAAAGAACCAATAATACAAAAATATCCAACAATTCTGAAATTTTCTTTTGAAATCTTGTGACATTGAAGTCATATAACCAATAGTTAGAAGATAAAACCGCTATCCAGAGAATTTTTGGTTGCAGTAGGAAGGAAGGGCGTCCTGTCATTACTGAGAGTGACTTACTGTTCGCGAAAATAAGTTTATGATTGATTGATGTTAAAAAAATTTTCGAAAATTTAATTTCAAAGACTTAACAGCCATTAGCTGTCCACTCAAAGCACTAGATAGGTTCAATTAATGCTCATTACAAAATCTATTGCACTTTTTGTTAACGAGTCAGTGAATGCCATAGGAGTCAAAATTTCATTTAAAATTACGAAAACAGAGTCCAATCCAAAAAAAAACAAGAGCGATTCATTGAAAACAAATGTTTTGTTCATTGGGCTTCATTTGACTGTAAATGAGGTTTGTCATTTACGGAAGCTCAATTTGAAAAGTGAATAGTCTCCATGTGACTTAAAAAAATAAAAATTATGAAAATTTTTATAAACGCTCTAATATTTTTCGAATTTTTTTATAGTAAACTTCCCTATGAGACCAGAACTAGTCTTTTTATCGCCTTTCGTCTATTTTAGACTCAAAATTGATTTATTTTGTGGCGTGAAATGTAATTTTGAATAACTATTTTTATCGAAAAAATTTTATTTTTAAGAAAAGTTACACTAAAAGTGAACAAAATCGTGTTCACACAAAATTTCAATCCTTGTTAACTCAAATAAACGAAATTCAAAAAAATCTTTTTAATTTTGAATTCTACGCTGGATGAGCTTTTTAATGATACCACTCACATTTCTCTACGATGAATATTTCGATCGGCCAAAATTGTCTGAACAAAAAAAAACCCATTTGAGCATATAGTTCCTCCCCCCACAATTGGGGTCGGAACAACAAGTTGTTGAACCTTATACTTTACGTTACGAATACATTTGCAAGACCATGCATAAATATTTCAGCAATTGAGGCTATAGCAATTTGAGAGAGAGTCGGAAAAGTAGTTGAAATAGTGATTTTTTGATCGAGTGTATCATATTTCAGGCAGTTTCCTAGTCCTAACTCAAACTGCTTCCTCTTAATTGGATTTTACAATGTATATGAACAAGTAATTTTACGTTTGTGAGATTTTAAGCGGTTTTTTTCACTATTTTAAGCGTTTAGACTTTTGATGCAACTTTGAATTTTTTGTCATTTTGCTGTTTTTTTTCGTTGTGGATTTTTTGGTTGGATTCAGTCTTTCTTGGGCACTTAATGACTTTAAAGATCTGTTTGCCTGTTTTTCCTTTATTATGCTTCCCATTGTAGTTTATTGGTAAATTTTACTAATTAAACGTGTTCTTGTTACTAAATGTAGACCGTCTATTAATTCGTGTAATATTTTTGTTAAAATTGTGGCCTATCTTCAAGTTTTTGATCTTGTCTCATAAGTTTTATTTGTCAGGGTAATATTTTGCGGTTTGAATGGACATTAGAGTCTACATTTAATCCTTTTCAGCCAATGGTTAAGCAATTACATTTACTTTGAATTATGTTGTGTTATAGCTTTGTTTTATCAATTTCTTTACTTTTTATCAAGTTTTTGCCTGTTTTGACAACCATCTGCGACTTCTAAACTTCTGGAGTTCATTACAGTAGTTTTTTTGTATGTGAAATTTTGATTCTTCCGAATTTTAACCTATTTGAATTTTGATTGCTCCAACTAACTCAAATCAACCAACAACTAAGAAGAACTTTTCTCTTAATCAACATTTAAAGATTATTCTTGCCAGTAATTTCTTCAGATCTAGTTTCCAATATGTTTCTAAGGGATAGTTTCCCTTCATTGATTTTGTGTCTAATATTATTTTTGACTTTTTAAGATATTTAAAATTTTGTGTGATATATATACAAGATGATTTGTCAAAAGTTTGCGTAAATCCATTTCATAGGATTTTTTCTTTGAATTTCAATCTTTTTTATGATTTCAATTTTTGAATCAAGCAGTTCGGAGCATGTGATTTGTATTCTTTTGCAGAATTTTTTTGCGGAGTTTTCGGGATTTCTTACGGTGATGTTTTTAATTTGTCGTCTTTATTGCGACCATTTGGCTTAATTTTTCAATGACTTCTACCGCTTTGCAACTAAATGTTAGTGTAAAGAACAGTTCTCAATTATTTGATGAAATTTCCGAATATCTTTCACAAGAAAAAAAACAAAAATCAGATAGTCACTCTTTCAGACTTTCTTTTTCTTACTGTATCATTTGTCTTGTTATATCATATCAGCCTATTTCGCGGCTATTATCCAACCATTAGCCAGCTGTTTCTTAGATGCCTGATATTTGAAAATAATTGAAGATTGCGCATAAGTTTTAATTAAATATGGGATATAAGAGAGAAAAAGAAACCTAAGTCGACATTTAAATATTACGAAAAGTCAAGTGGTGAAACATATTTGCAAAGATTTGTTCTTGTACAAAACTAGTTTTTCAATCATATCGTCGATTTGTAAATAATTTGTCTGTTTCTTTTGTCAACGACAATCAACATTTCTGGCCAATTGGGTTGCCTGTGGGTCTCGGGGCGGGGCTTATTAGAGATTGCTTCATTTTGCTCTCTGAGGTCGTCATTGTGGAATTTTGAGGGTTTGTCGTGGAGCAGTTGTTTACATTGGCCACGTTGGAGGTTGAAGTGTTGGAGGTGTTTGTGTTATTATTGGAGAAGACTGAGTCGCTGTCAAAAATATCAATCAACTCAGGCAAGTGGTCCAGCTTCTCAATACCCAACTCCTGAATGAGGCTCTCTAACATCTCCTCTGTGTTGAGTTGTCTACTGTTTGCGAGAGGAGTGTTGTTGTTGTTTGTACTGTTGAGTAGCCTGCTCAAGGGTGTCTGTGGATTGTTGTTCATGCTTGAGACGCTGTTGCTCTCACCAACTGAGTCACCCATTCCGCTGTCTGGGCTGCTGTGGGTGTCGGTGTTGCTGCTGCTACACGTACTGTCTTTTCTACCGTTGTCACCGAGTTGTGAAATTGTCAGGGTACTGTATACGTTGTTACCTCCACTGGATGAAGAGTTGATTCTCTGGTTTGAGGTGTGTGGGTTGAAGCTAGGGTTTAAAGATCCAGGCCCACTGGTAGATGTTGCCGTCGACTCTGAGAGTCTGCATACTTTGCTGGGTTCTATTGAGTCTTCAGGTTGGTTTGAAGCTTTGTTTGGATCAGAGGGGTTGTTGCAATCAAAAGAAGACGTTGAACTGGATCGTCTTTTCAGGGAAGCAGATGTGGAGAGTTTACGTTGTTGGATTGGACTCGGAGTACCTCTGGAGGTGTTAACCTGTGGATTGTTCATCGGATGTCCTCCGTTTGCTGCGGTGGAATTAGATATGGGGCTGGCGTTAGGAGGCGTGGCCGTCTGTCGTTTCCCTGCTGACATCAGCGGGTTTAACCCAGGAGCACCCATAGAATGCATTCCAGGTTGTGGTGGTTGGTGGACTTGAGGTGAGACGGGCATGACTTCGTGACTAGCTGGAACTGAATGAGGCGCCCCTATCATTGTCATTGAGGCGGTCATTTGTTGACCAGAGACTGGAGAAGGCATTGGACCATTCATGTTGGCTGAGGATGCCGAAGGATTCATTGGGTTTGGTTGGTCTTTCATTGCTAGTCTACTACTGGATGCTACATTTGTTGCCATACCCATTGCTGCCTGCGAGTGTTGATAATTCGGATTCATCATAATAGCTTGGTTTGCATCGCTACCGAGGTTGGCTGGCGGTGTAATAGCTTGTCTCATTGCCATTTGCTGCTGCTGTGAATTTCGCTGTTGCTGTTGGAATTGTTGCTGCTGCTGTTGTAAAGCGATTAGTTTCTGTTGCTGTTGTCTGTTCATCAGACTGGCATTCATGGCTCCGTTGCTGGGTCCACTGTGTGCCATGGGTACTGATTGCTGCTGCATGGTCAGAGATTGTTGCTGGGACTGAGTTGGTATGGAATGACTGCTGTTGGGCCCTGCTGTCATGCCTGCATACATCTGCTGCGCTTGCATCGATTGCGGCTGTGGTGGACCATTCATAGGAACTTGACCTGGCGGGTACATGTTTGGGTTCATTCCATTTGGCGGGGGAGCAGGACCCGCTACTCTAGTAATGCTCCCAGGCGGAGGCCCGTTCATTGGTGCCATGCCTCTGGTTTGTTGGGCTGCTGCTGCAGCTGCCATTTCGGGAGTCATCATGATTTGGCTTCCCATCATATGTTTGGGGACTGCTCTTTGGGGTGGTCCCCCCATCGGCCCCATTTGAAACTGCTGTTGATAAATGCCATGAGGGCTGTATGGCACCGTGTTGTTATTACTCAACATGGCCATCTGCTGGGCGTTCATTGGCCCACTGGTCATCATCATTCCGGGATTCTGCGGCGCCCCGTTCATAGGTTGCATCATGGGGTTTCCGTACTTGGCACCACCGGCAGTTGCAACTTGGCCCTTCATCATTGCGATGTTTGCTGGGTGATTTGCTGGATACATTGCACCAGGTGGACCCTGTCTGGCCATGTGCATAGGCACGGTTCCAGGCGGAACTGAGGTCATCATGTGTCCATTGGACATCGCAGTAGGAATAACAGTGGCATTCGGGGTGTGCATCGACATTTGTGACGGAGCAGCTGGTGCTCCTGCGGTTGAAGATAAACCATTGAATGAGGTCACAACAACACCTCCTGACGAGGTTACACCTGCGACAGGTGGCATTGCGGAGCCTCCTCCCTGCTCCATCATGGCCTGCTGTTGCGACATTGAAGGCATTCCGTGTTGCATTTGCATTGGAGCTCCTGAGTTTGGATAAGGTTGCATGTAGTTAGGCGCAGTCGAAGGGTTCATCATTTTGGATAAAGTGTACAAAGGGTGTCTACGAAGGTTGATAGATCTCGAACAATGATGCGTTCAGGACTTCTGTAATTTGGAAGTGAGAATAGAATGTTGTATTCGTCGGTGAATGATATCACGTGGGTTTGTTACGGAGTCATAGATAAACTTGCGAATTGAATATGTCTATCTAAAACACAGAACGAAAGCTGCAAAACTACGAAGGCACTCAGAATAAATTAGAATGCAAATTTATGTCATTTTTGTTTTTAAAAAAGTTATACAAAAGCGTAACACCTAATAGTGTTTAAAATATTGATGACGATGTGATAAAAACGATTTGCTGTAACGATTATAAGAGAGAGCAGTTGGCTAACTAGACTATGTATGAATGAATGTATTTAGATATATGTAGTTTAGATAGTTGATGAGAAGTGAAAAGTCAAGTTGAATTTTTGTACATTTGTAATTATTATATTTGCCGTCTCACCTATTCATTATCTAATTTGCTTGCTTAAATTTAATACAGAATCGAGCAATCACTTGAATGTATCTATCTGCGCACCAGCACCGATACAGAGAGAAAAGTGCTAAACTATTATGTGTTTTGTAATAATATGCTCTTTACTTTAAATTCAGGAGACGAAGAGGCCTTGACAAGAAAGGACATGAGTTGATTGTTGCCATAATACTAATCTAACAATAGGACCACTAGTAGTAGTAGTAGATGTAAGCTCATTAGTTAGTTTGCTAGTTACAAGTTATAATCCGAAACTAGTTTGTGTCTAGTTTGTACAGGTTGGAACAGTGCAATAACAAATTGTTATTGAGTTCTCTCCCTCCGCTTTCATTCTTCTCCAAAATGAATGCTCCAATTTCTCAACCAATAAATAGTTCCACACTAGTTTTGAGCAATCGCTGCTGCTTAAGTATCAGCTAGCAGCAGGGGGGGGGGGGGGCATAGACTAAAAGAGAGAGAGAGAGAGAGCAATATCTAGCTAAATAAGAAACTTAATTGAGCGAGGGAGGCTTTAGAGAAAAGAAAGCAGCATTATATGTTGAAACACGATTAATAAGGTTTGAGCTCATTGAAATGTGTTTTGTTTATCTAACACTTGCATCGCTCCACGTCTATTATTGTAGGGAGCAATTGTTCGACATAGCAAGCGAAAGAAGTTTCTCTCTTTCTCGCTCGCTCTATATCTAGCAATCTATCTATGATTTGTTTGCTATTAAGTTTCACAGTTTGCTCCCCGATTAGGGTTTAGCTGTCCATCTTGTGAGATGCAAATACTATTGAATTAATTCACTCAACACAACTCCACTGCCATCATTCCGATCATCACCGTCATCATCATCAGCCCAATGATGATGGCACAGTCAAATGATATGTATATATTCTGACTAGGTTACACTTTTGAACCAGCGTGTATCTCTTCAATAAGGCTCTAACAGTGACACTAGTAAAGTTGACACAATTCGTTTCTTACTCACGACTACAGTTTAGAATGATCAACTTAAGTCTAATCATTCAACTTAGCTATGCGAAAGTCTTTCAATCACCCTCAATTCACTTATGAGTTGTGTGAGTATCTGCGCCTTTAGCTTGCGACTTAACGGACAATGGCGATGCAAATGGTACATGTTGATCATTTTGAGACATCATTTAAATTCTATCGTAGTGAGTGGGTGAATGTATTCAAAATTAGGGGTGGTTAGAGTTTGGCTATAACTGGTTAAAGCCAACTCCAACAGAACAAGAACTGATAGGCGAACTGAAGATATTCTTCATGTTTGATTCTTGAAAATTTCATTCTACCTTAGGTGTTTACTAGTTCCCGAACAGGATTTAAAGTGTCGGACAGCGCAGACTATTGTGGCGTGAAATAAGTTTTTATTGATGAACAAACACCAATCAATAACAGTAGTTAGTACCTAGTTAGTTAGTTAGTGCTGGATGAGTAAGTAACCGCTGTGCTAACTTGAGTCCATGTTGGGCGGCTGTTGCGAGGGAGGCTCTTTGATGTTTAAAGTTTGGTAAATACGAGATCAAAGGAAAAGCGCTCGACTAACTTTCAGATCAGATTAGTCTGGGTGGCTTACAGCACACTTGTATTATCAACTGATTAATGTGCTCTACTTCATTTCACTCAAACAGTTTCAAAGTGGGATCATATTTCACTTTATCGTCGAATTAAAGTGATACGCCACTTTCTGCAATCGAAGTCGTGTTCAACCGAACACCCCTAACTTAATTCTTCAACAAAATGCGCAGTTTTGCCCAAATGAACAAAAAAAGACCGCTTTTAAAACAAATCTCAAGCATGAAAATCGTTATAGTCGTTTATGAAGGAAAAATATGTCAATGCTAAACGATTATAATACTTTGATTAATAGTTCTAGTATCAAAGGAAATCAGTTTTCGGGCATTTCAAGTGTTTCGAGAAATATTAAATCTTAGTTTGTTTTAGAAAGTGAACTTACTGTTTTTCAGCGAGTTGAAATTCGTAGTTCGGAGCAATAAATATATTAAAAAGCATAGAGTTGAGTTTGGGATTAATAAAGTGAAAACAGGAAAGGCAATACAAATAATGGAAACGAAAGGACATTTTATTCCGATCCAGGAAAAATAATTGCAGTTAGTTTGAATGGTTTTGCTGTTTTTGTTCTAAAACGGCGTGATTAATAATAAAACTGCACTGATTGAGTGCTAAGTATGCATTCAGTGTGTAAATGTTACAACTCCAAATAATTTCCTCTATGTACACTATTACTACTGCTTCGGCTGCTGCTGTCGTAAAGTCATTCTCTGAAACCAAAAGAGGGGGGGGGGGTGGGGGTGGTAACGGAGGAAGGTGAAAGGAGGTGCGACGCAACTCTATTGTTATGAAGAGAAAACCCAAGTTGAAGAATTACCCCACCACTAGCACCAGGGTTGTACTTGCTAAATTGTGCCCTGTTCTTTCTACAGTGCGAAGGAAAAGGAGAGAAAGCAAGCGCCTTTTTATTCTATTTTGAGCCTCTATTCAGTTTACCAACTCAACTCAACTCAACTGCGCATACACTCATTCATTTTAGCCCCATTAATAGTTGTAGTGAGTATAGGTGGTGGTATAGGTAGTTGTAATAGAGGTGGCAGCATATTTATTCCCTCTCCCTCTCTTACACTCGCCCGCTTCCTTCTTTTTCTCTCCCCTTTCCTCCTTTTGTGTTGCCACCCACCCTAACTATAACACCACCCTATTTTATCCCGATATATATATTAACGTGTTATACTATTTGTTGAAGCCAATCCTGATATTTTGATTTGTTCTGCTTGTTTTGCAGCCAAATGAAATTGAACGCGTAATTCCGTCGCAGTAGCAGAAGCGGCAGCAGTCTGCCCCGCTGAACAGATTACCTCCTCTTTACGTCACACATTCTCTTCACAACTCACAATTGAAAAAAAGAGGAGAGGGAAATTGATCATCTGGTGATTCTGATAAAGCACAGCAACAATGCTTAACTGAGCACAAGCAACAATCAAAGTTCTCATAGAGAATACGCACGAATTGGGCTGAGAGGGCTTTCGGCTATTTGAGAAGGGAGGAATTTGGTTTATCCTATTTTGCGCTATTTTGGTCCGAAATATTTAGGCGTCCTTAATCGAGGCAAGTAACACTATACCCTAATATTCTTACAGGGAGTAGTTGTATAGTTAGTATCCACCAATACATATTATCCATAAGTTTGCCAGTTGTAAATAGTTCAAATACAACAACTGAGACCAGATACAAAACACTTGTCGTCCAATGTCTAAGGAAGCACGAAAAGAGAGAGGGGGGAATAGGCTCTCTTGGCTGCTATTTGGGAAAGGACCAATTTGTACATGTGGAAAGTGTGAATTAATCGGGTAAACACAAACAAAACAACACGTGAGCAAATGTGCTTTAGCCAAAGTGTGCTCAAAATAGAAATCATTGACCGCCGCCATCGGCGCTTTCTGACCTGCCCCCCCCCCCCCCCGCCTCAACCACCGCACGTCGTTATTATAAAACATTTCTCTCTGCTATTACAGACTCCCCCCCCCCCCCCCACTCAAAAAATGAACTCATCTACCTTATAATTACAATACAATATTGCGTTAATTAATTGATCAAAACGGGAAAAAAATGAAATGTATTGTTTATTTGTTTTTAGAGAAGTATAAATAAATGCAATTTTGATGCACAATTTGAGAAGTTATTAATATTTGAAGATATTAATTTTCTAACAATTGTTCAATGGATGATTTAATGGATTACGTCAGGCGTAATGAAACAAACAATACTGAAGTTAAGGATATTTTCATCTAAGTAACTGAGCGCTAAAAACTATGCTGTCGTCTTAAGTACTGATGGCGTCTCGAGTTGACATTTAACAACAACAACAACAAGATCAACAACAAAAATTTTCAAGCTGATGTGTGATCTTAAACAGTGGCCATTGCTATCAAGATTACAGGCCGTCATCTTGAAACAAAAGTGTCGTTTGTTTGTTTACTCTTTGATATTTCAAAATACTAATGAAGAAAGTAGTTTGTATGGAAAAGTTGGCGTAGGTGCGGCGACAGTTAGGCGCAAAGCGACGTTGCAGAACAGTCAACTAAGAGTCGAATCTCTTGTCATCAAATTTGGAAAACAGGCGTTGTACTTTGTACTAAAAGATATTCTAGAAACATCAATAAAAAACATTTCACGGCTCACATCACGAAATTGCTACTCATACATGACACAAACATTGTTGTCTAGAAAGAATAGGAAGAAAATGCAGATAGTTAGTTAGTGGTAAAATTGAGTTTGCATTTCAGACTGTCGTATGCAATGTAAAGGAAGTTGTTTAAATGACGTCATCACCCCTCCATGAACCCCGGAAACCGAACTGCTTAGTCCCTCCGAAGAAAAACTCAGCCATTCCCAACAGCTATAGTTTGATGTCCTGACAACGGTATGTGATATTTATCGCTGACAATTGTGCATCCTATGCATTTCAAATGCTAACAAAAATTTGTCCACTCTAGGGTAAACAAAACTTTAAAAGCTTCATGGGTTCAGAAACCTTTTTAGGGCGGGGGGAGGGTTTGTAACCTAATATTCTGAAGATGGGTTGGGAATGAAATGGTGCTATTTCCTATTTACAATTGAGTATTCTAGTTCTAGATTCAATTGCTCTAGTCTTCGAGCAGCTTATGATTGATGGACAGTACAGCTGTATGTAATTAACCAGTTGGAAAACGAGCAAACGAAATGGCGTCTTAATTGGTGTTGGTTCAGTTGATGGGTAGCACGGGCGCAAAGATGGGCCTGGTTGTGGGTGTTGGATTGAACTAGTTGGTTGATTGTGGCTATTAAACGCAAGGGTTCGGATGGGGTATGAAGGAAAGCAAAATTGACGATACATTGTCAGAAAATATAAGAGAAATGAAATGAACCGTGGTCAATTACTTACTTGAAGGCGAGAGCTGGTTTGATTTTGAATGACAGCGCTAAACTTGTCGATTTGTAAGGTTTAAATTTAAGCGTTGAGTAGTCAAATTAAAATTACTCAGCCTGTTGGAACGTTAGTTAGATCTAATAAAGTTCTTGATAGTTGTTGTTGCAAAGTGACTACCAGTAGTATTACTTATAGCAGCAGTAGTGGTAGTAGTAGTATGGTAGGTTGTTGAAATGATTGGAGTGTGTTTGAATGAATGATAAGCGATCAACAATCCATAATTGTAGTGGCTGTAATAATAACAAAAACAATGTTTCACTTTGCTCCATTGAGTTTAGTTGAAGTAAAGCAACACTTGAAAGTGTTACAATTATTACACTACTGTGCTCCATTTGCGGAGCACTAATAATGCTGGCTGGCTGCTTGGCTTGTTTGCTTATTTTGTGTTTAAGCGGAGGAGAGAGAAAAGGAGGAGGTTGTTTTATTCCTTTCCCTCTCTTTTCGTATTTCCTCTGTTTTTAGTTTGGTTGTTTTGCCTCGGAGCTTTAAGAGCGTGTTTTGGTGGTTGAATTGGAATTAATAGGGGCGAGGAGGCATTTAGGAGTATAAGCTGGAGCAGTTTACAGAACAGATAGATAGATAGATATATTGATACAGGGACGAAGACGACACAGAGAGAATACTCTTAGAGAGAGTAAGAATATGAGTAGCGAAATTGGCCTACTACTACTACTACTACTTCTAATACCACACCACTCACTAGTACTGCAACCACTAATAGTATATGTGTGTTTTCTTTGCAGATGTGTTGACACACAATTACACACATCTGATCTCTTTCCCCTCAAATATCTCTTATAACTAACACTATACCAGTTTATAATTCCTTACTAACTACAAATACCACCAGCACTGCCACCACCGCCGCCGCTGCTTATAACTAGTGTTAGTTATTAATAACAGTCAGTTAGTTAGATTCAATCTGCTGCTCCCCTTGTTGTGCTCGCACATACATGTATGTGGATTGAATGAATGTACGAATGTGTTCTGTACTTAGAGTAGTTGTTGTCTTCTTTTGTAGCTACTCTGAAGCAGTGCGCAATGCGGCCGTGTTGGCACAAAGCTAGGAGATACTTCCTTGCCTTTACGCTAGACACCACCGCTGTTCACCAGTTAAAACTGGTGCGCCAAGTTTGTTTTTCTTCTGCTCATTTAGTTAATATCACTTATTCCAACTTATTTAACTTATTCTCAGTTAGTAACTCAACTCACTCCGGCTGATAGCTGAAGACTTCTGCTCAAGTTTGAATAAAATCTATCCGCTACTACAACTACTATAGTTACAATCTATCAATCGGCAGTTGTATAATGTGAGTTGGAATGAAGTTTGTACAATTTGTAGTAGTTATAGTAGAAATTGAAGTGTAGTCAGTTAGCCGATGGTAGTTACAAACAACTCTTCTATTGAAGCATTGGGTGCAGTTGTTCTTGTACCTATCTTCCCTCTCTGGTCCTATTTTGTCCCAAAAATTGAGCTCTAGTTTTAATAGTTTATTACAACTAACACTTTGCTTGTTGGGAGCGTTTGTGGAATAAAAATACGGAATTAAAATGTCTCTCGCCGCTTTTGGTGACATAATATACAGATTGGGAAATGCGACCGCAATAGATAGACCGATGGATAGATATATCGGGTGCTATATTATTTAAGACGACTAGAGAACTTTTATTTACATGTAATTAAGTGTTTATGACTTACGACTGTATAAAGCGAGCGTCTCTTTCGCTCTGTTTGCGTCTTGATGATTGCTGCATATACTTGATAAATAATTCCTTGTGCTAAGAATGTACAAAAATAGTTTGAATTAAAGGAAATAACTTATTTGGGCTGCCAAGTGTAAATGGAACTGAGTTGGAAACACAGCCTATACCAGTTCATAATGTCTTCACCTAATATATTAAACACTTTGTTAGTTAGCGCTTTTGCTATAAATATAAATATAATACACGAGCGCCGCCACCACCAACGGTGCTGCTAACTGAAACGAATATGGAAATCTTTGTTGTGGTTTTTGCCAGTCAGTCAGTTGTTAATATATGGAGTGGAAAGTATTGTAACAAAAGCACATGTATATAATACTGGAGTGAATTTGCTGAGAGCGCGTCTAAGTGGCAAATGAAGCAATGTGGAAATTGTATTAAATTGTATTGTGGGGTACTTTAATAAGTGTTACCAAACAAATGTAGGTGACGTGCAACATATTAAGTATCGGACTGTTAGTTAGTTGTTAGATCGATAGATATAAATATAGATAAAGAATAATAATAAGAGATAGTGATCATAATTGAATAGTGGGATCAGGACATTGGAATGAGGCTAAGTAAAAGGCCAACAGAAAGAGCAACAACGAATGGGGGTTCGTTCATTCGTGTATGTAACAACACATAAGGGAGATTTAGATCATATTAAACAAACAACCAATTAATAGAGTGGAATCGTGCCATTATTGGTGGACGGTGGATTTAGAGTACTTGATTGTATAGTTTATACATTGGACGTATATCTAGCTATCTATCATAACAACCCTACAACAAAGACACTAACTACTGAACAAACCACCGTGCATCCAATTCTATAAAGCATTAATAATCAATCTTTTATCGATATCACACTTAGTAAGTGCAATTGATTAATCCTACACAATATGGGAGAGTAATTTGTTCATGTACGTACATCGGATAGTGTGACGTCATGGGTACATGAACATTATTAATGCAAACAGAACTGATCGTATTTGTTATCTAAATGCAAATCATGTGTTAAAGTGACTAGTTGACGAAAGAACGGTATCTAGTGACAATAAAAGAGGCCTGACATTTCCTAAAGGAGGCCCACAAATTTGTAAAGCCACTTATTAAACAACGCACTTGTTGCAGTCGCGTGCATAAGTACTGGTCCTTTTAAACAGAGATGAGTTCTCTAATAAATTGTATTGTATTTTTAATTTGCCCATTTGGTTTTGAGTTTAGATTTGACACGCGAAACCATTAAATACTTTTTGATATCGATTACCGTGGAAATGGAAGGTGGTTGCAAAGTCGGGGAAAAATTGGAAATTTCAGAACATAAAAGCTGTTTAAAAAATTTACGGAGCCAGCTAAATTAGTTGTGAATATTTGACGATCGAACTTTTGCTTTAAGCAGTATCTTGTGGCCAGATATGCATAAAAGATTTCACCAGTATTCGTTCTACCGAAAAGAAATCATTAAAAAATAATCAGATCTTGAGTTTCGGGTTTTAGAAATTTAGTTTTGGTTTTAAGATCGAAATTCAGTTTTTCATATAGGTTAAATTTGTGCGATAAGGCGGGCATTTTGGCGGTGACCCTTGAATAAGTCTGGTATTAAGAGACACAGACATAATCCCGAGTTGATAGGATTTGTTTTGAGAAAGGTCTATTATAGCAGGATCTTTATCTGTTTGTATTGTGAATGAACGACTCGACAGTTGAACTCTTCTTTATTGACGTCTGCTGTTTCTACAAGCTCAAGTCCTTATTAAACCTACTAACTTTACTCTCTTCACTGTATTTAATAATTAAACTAATTCAATACTATAAACACTTTGATTTCAGTTTAGTTATTTTGGGACTAACTGTTAAGTATAGCTTTTCATGCAAAGATTCAAGAAATGGAGGAAGCAAAATAATAATAATAAATTTTAAATTTGTTTTCAGTACCAAATATTCAAGCTTCGAATAATTAAACCAAATTAGAGTATAAAGCGTCGTACTGAACGAATACTAAGAGGCAATTTGCCTGTTTCAGCACCGTTACAGAGCTATTCAAAATTAGATTATATGTTCGAAATTCATTTAGTTACTTATACTGAGACCATTCAATAGGAACGGGAAAAAAATAAGAAAAAAGTCCTAAAATATGGAGTTACCGGGAATCGAAACCTGATGGAAGAGACCAGAGTCAGTATTCCAGAACGAACTTTTTGGAAAATTTAGATTTAAGTTCTCAAAATGATTAGCCGTTTAGTGAAGCGGAGGATAATTGAAGTGGCTCGTTTTCACCAAAAATAATAACTCACGAGTTTGAAAGATTTGGGCAGATAGAAGTTCCACTATTGTTCACACGTGATTGCACAGTTGATATTAAGGGTCACCTTGGGGTCAAAATTGCGGCAGGCTTCTTTTGACACGAGTTGTTTTTCAGTAATAGCGATTTGTTTGTTTATTTGTGAATTTTGCGGTTTGGCTGGTCTCTGAGTTGTAGCGAGTTTAAAAAGCGAATTATTGTTGAAAGTAACTGTGTTTGTGAGCGCGTGAGTGCTTTTTAAAGGAGAGGGGCTTTGCTTTGGTCAGTAGTGTTTTGTCGGCTCAGTAGCAGCAGCAACAGTAGTAGTAGTCGTATTGTATGTTGTATGTACATGTGTATATGATGGCTGTTGTTTTATTGATGTGTTGTTTGGCGATAAATGAGTTAAAAATGCGAAAGAGAGCAGAGATTAAATGCTTTTCATTCATGTTGTTTATAAAATAAAATGCTTATAATCAAAGAGTGTAATTCCGAGGCTGAAAATTTATTGTGAGTGTAAGAAAATACTTAGTTTGAGCTGATATAAAAAACGTGATGATAATTGAAAAAGAGGCAGCAGCAGAAACGAGTGAACATTAATAATATTAATAGTAATGAATACAAAAGTGATTATAACTACATACGTTTGAGGTTTGAAGCTTATCACAAAGTAAGAGCAATAAAATCATTTGTCAAATGATAGTAAACTGACAGCGCACCGCACCAACATGTACATAAAAGTAACTGCTGCATGTATGTAATAAAGCAAAAATATAACACGAATCAAAAACAACAAAATTTACCGAATTAATTTATTCTTGTCTTGTAGTTTGAGAATTTTTCTACTCTTGTTTAGCGCTTTTTTGTTAAATCGACGATACTCGTATTATTGTCTTTTACTGGTTTGCAAAAAGTAAATATAAGCGCTTAAATGTGAATGTAGTTAATGTGCATATGTGTGTATGTATGTTTGTGCTTAATCGGAGCTACAAAAAGCAAAAGTGAAGCTCTAAAAATCTAAAACTAAGCTTTGCCTTTTCTGTCAGTTAAAAAGTGTGACTGGCTACTGTAAAAGCGTCGAGTGTGTGTTTATTATGCGAGCGATTGACCAAACTTTTTATGCTATTTATTATTTAGTCCTACCATTCTCTACTTTGATTCTATTCTTGTGTTTCTTTCTTGCTTTCTGCTCTGTAGTTGCTCGCTCTGCTCATTTTTCGTTCTCAATACAATCGAGTAAAAGTGGTTCGTTCGGCTACTGGTGCTGGTTTTGAATAGATAAACACTGTTCTCAAACTACAGTTTGGAGAAGTTGTTGTGAGGTTTGTGCAAAAATACAATAATGACGATTATTATATGATTACTATTGAATTGAGTACCTTAGAAGCTTGCTTAGCTGTAATGGTACTGTAGCACCAAATCTATTTATTAATTAACCACCACGAGTGTCACTGTTGCTAATGGTAATATATTTTTTATAACTAAGACTTGTAATCATATATTTATTTGTGACAATATAGTTATAAATGTAAGTAAACTGGACAGAACAGCACAACATATTGTGAGCGTACCACACCACATCAGTAGTAGCGGGACGGCGAAACGAATGAGCTTAGAGCTATAAAACATGTGTTATCAATTGCTGAAATTAATCGCCTCGACTTTAAATTTAACAGCTGCTTGTAACTTTTTCGTACTCGCCACTACCACTACCACCATCATACCGGCCACACAACCATAACACACACAACAGAAGTACCACCAAATTGGTAGATGAGCCAAAAATCGATGAGATATTATTGTATTGTGTTATGGCATGACTTTTGTATTGTATCACAAGTATTATATTGTAGTTTCAGTTCCAGAATTGTGTTAATTAAATCAAGTCAAAATCAAAACAACCACTACGGCCACCGCCACTTGAAAGAGAGCTCAATCGTTTATCAGATTTATTGATAACTATTACACGCATAAGCACACGCGCCGCATGCGATGAAACAACGTCGTCCTATTTGAAAAGTTTCTCTCGCGGGAGATACAAACCACTAATTTGAATTCAATGCTTGACCTTGTTTTTGATCGAAGTTCAAAGCTAATATTCGCCTTCATCACGGTTAAATGTTGTTTTACTCCGAAGTTTTTAACACCATTTTCAGGGACTTAATTTGTGTTTTCATGTTCTTTGATCTGCAGTAACAGTATTCAATTCTGGAAAAATCAAAATCAGCATCGAAATTTGTGGCATTTCCTCAAAAAGAGTTAAACGCAATCGCGGAATACGAAGTTTTGAAATTAAAAAAAATTCACAGATCAGTTGTTTTTGTTTATTCAACTGAAAATGTGCAAACGTCAGTGACCAAGTCCTGATTTAGACGCAGAAGTCAATGAAATTCATTGAAGTGTAGTATATGTTTGCATAATTCAATCAAAGTCGGGGCTGTTAGTCAATTGATTTATGTGGCGATTTGTTATTTGTTGTTTCTGAAAAACTTAACTCATTGAAAAGGTCACTTGAAAAATTAAATATGACTGTGAAATTGCTTAGCGCTTTTTGCGTCTCAAAGTAAGTCTAGAGTTGTCTACTCAAATCTTATACTTACAAATTGATGCTCTTAAGTCAAGTTACCAGTAAGTCACAGTAATTCAAAATATTGGTGGCCTTTGTGATTTTTTATCTGATCTTTTGAAATGTCTTGCTCCCGCAAATTTCTATTGACCTATTTGGCCAGTTTAGTCAGGTGTGTTTAGAAATTTTAGTTTGGCGTGTTTAGTTTGTGGGTCCGCAGAAATTTATGCTAACGTATGAAATACGCCAACCAAAAAATGGTTTAGACCTCAAATAAGCAAAAGGAAAAGTGACTTCTAATAACCATTTACTGTGACGTCTGACCAAAACAGTTGATAAAAACTGCTTTGCAAGTCCAAGATTTCTTAATAGCCGCAAAGCGATAGCTGGATTTTTATTGGACTTCTCTTGGTTTTTCACAATTCAAAGAGTTTGAATTGTATTGGGGCGCTGTCTTTCCTAACATTTGCTCACACATTTTCATGATTTTTGAAGTCATGATTTAAGAAAAAGCGATTGGTTTTGCGGCGTGAATCCATTCAAAGTCCATTCTGAGTCCAATTTTATTTAGTCAATGGAAATTCTTTGAATTGTGTCAGAAATGTTTTTTATTTCGTCGTCGACTTTTGTTACGGCCACATGACGTCACAATCACTTCAAATCTACTTTTTGTTCATTTGTGCATAAGGTTTCGACTGAATTTCATGCTTAACTCCATTTTTCAGTCTTAGTGAGCCACTTTGTTTGTTCATTCGCATGATTAAAGTTTTGGTCACACGTGGTTTACTTCACTCTCAAAAATTACTTCATCACTCAATTTGACTTTTTTTACTTTAATTCAAAGATATAAGATCAAGTGAAAGTGTGTCATTCTAAATGAAGGTTATTTAAGAGCAGCTAATTAAAGCAGCAAAAACTTTTACAGATTTTGCTTATCACAGGATTTTATGAAACGAAAATTTCTTTTTGGCTGGTTTGTTTACTATATTTTTGGGATTGCAATCTACAAAGCTATTGCGGCTATTTTCTGGAAATCTGACAGCTATGTTTATCCAATTGAGCAAAGTTTTAAAAATAGAGTATTGGCCCAAAGTAAAGCTGAGAAAATTTATCTTAAACCTAAGTAAGCAAATTTTGCTTGTGGAATCGTTGTTTAAAAAGATTAAAGAAAGCACTAGCTTACTCAAAGCTACATTTTTAAAGCTGGTTTGAATCCCAAAAACGTAATGGAGAGCATATCTTCAAAGATAAGCTATTACGGTCAATGATAAAAACTAACGAGAAGGGAACAATAAAAGAGCGAGTGACAGCAACAATCAAATCTTTGCCATAACCCAATAAAGTTTTAGTCGCTCTCGAACAAAGCCTGGAGTCTGGAGGTCCGTGGTTCGAACCCATGTGGGGTCGGAGTTTTTCACACCGAAGATAGTCGGTTTATGTTTCTGCAAAATGTTCTTTGGCGAAACTTTTTGGGGGGTTTTTACCGCAGAGCACAGTTTGCTAGTCATGCTAACACCGATGCTGAGTTGATTTCTTTACTAGTTTCTCTGAACAATATGGAACTGAAGAACATCCAAGTGCTCTATTTCCATTTTGGGAGAACTAAGAAACGGAGAATACGGATTCAGATATCCCTTAATGATTTTAGGTGCACCTTTAGATAGACAACGGCCTTTTGTTGAAGTTTTTCTCCAAGCTCTGAAAATTTTGTTCTAGTCAAGTAGTTTAAACGGTAATGAAATATAGATTTGTTGCTTGTAGGCTGCAGAGAAAGATCGAGAGAATGAGAAAGATTTTTGGCTAAGACAACGGGTGTTTAGAGTTTGCCGTTAGGGCACCCCAAGATCCTGGTATCATTAATGTTCGAAACAATTATATCATAACGGATACAACCGATTTTGATAGGCGTCTATGTACCATCGATAAAGCCATCGTGTATTTGTTTTTCTATAAAACTACTCGACATCACAAAATTTACAAATGTGATGTGTGAAAACTATTTATTTTATGCGTTGAGATCTTGCTCGAAGTTGAATTACAGGCAATCAAATCAATTAATCGTCGTTTGCTAATAGAGGGCCTTTATGTGTCGGAATTTCAGATTATTATCATCTAACATTTCACTATTTTTCAGACATCCAAATGCTACAGTGAATGCTCTCACTGTGTAAAATGATCAAACCAATTAAATGAGCAACTCGGAGGAAAGTATCAGATCTCTTGTTTTCTTGGATTCGGATAACCGAAGGCTTCTTTACGACTCCAAATCAATTCTCCGATCCAATTCTACGAGATCTGCGCAGAAACAGGGAACTAAAGCAAGTAACCGAAATGCCTCATTGGGTCGAAGCAATGCGAGAAGTGTGGCATCGTCATTTGATCTGTTTGGCCGCAGTTTGGCTAAAAGCGCACCCAAAAATGTTCGTGACGTAAAGGAGGAAAAGAGATCGAAGTCGGAACAAACTTTTAAACCGCAACCAGACACCAAGCAGTTATGTGAGATGATTTTTGGTTCAATGAGCATGGTCTATCATGGTTGCACACTGAAAATTCATCCACATGTTCGAACAGCAGTTGGAGGTTCTTGCAGTTACGTAATGATTTCCTATCTGTCACAATTTGACCCAAGTACAGCCAGGTACAGGGCGAATGCAATGAGGCAAACGAGCGAAGACCCTGATATAGGGAATATGCGCTCTGCATCGTTCGATGTCGTGGGCGAATCGGAGGCTGAGTTGTTTTCTCTCCCAAACTCGCTGTCGAGTCTCTACATTCGTGGAGATCCATGGGCGTCAACGGGAGGTGTGTATGGATCGTGTCCGGTTGATAGTGTGATGACGTCATACATGGGGTTTGGGTCAGGGGGCAACCTGAACAAAGACGAGGGGAGCGAGGGCGCCTCACAGTCTGTGGCCAGCAGCCGGGTCTCATCCGTGTCCAAGCAGAGGTGGCAATGCAGTGTCACGCCATTTTACTCCGCCGTAAGTTTTGTCAGATATTACATATCAGAATAAAAAAAATTCAGAAAAAGGAGCCACTATATAGTGCCTTTCGGAAGGATATCAAAATATCTGGAAAGAGTTTCAATCTTAAGAGCTTTATTTAGTAAGCACCTTTCTAGTCTTACCGAGTAGCGTTGACGACTTCGTGTCAAGTAGCTAATCAATGTCTTTGTTTTAGTTCCACGACATGTCAGATTTGTCCATTTTCAACTCAACTAGCAGTCACAGATCAAAGGCGAAACTGGGAATTGCTCTTTTGTTTCCCTGCTCTACTTGGGAAATATCTGAATGGATCCATACTCACATAGCCTTAATAGAGGGATACGTTAACCAGTTTAAGTCAGAGGTCGAGCGAGCATTTTTCAACAAAGACAGCTTCTATGATTTGGTCAATGAAGCCACAATTCAAGTCAGAGTACGATTTACAAAGCTAATTACTCGAGAGTTGCAGCCGGAACCTTCCATCTGGATTCGACTTTTGGACAAATCAACAAAAACGGACGCAATTAAATGTTTCTCAAGCTGTCTGAGTAGACTTTCCGCTAAGGAACTCAAATTTCTATCTTTATCTGTTACTGTGTTACTATCTTGTCATCTTTCTTGGGTTAATATTGTGGGGGAAGTCTATTCGCCTGAAGAATGCACTGCTCTCATCAATGAGAGTAGTTTTGCGAGAGTGAATAAACAGTGGGCACAGTTGTGCGATTTGTTCGGAATTTCTACCAACCCGCCCAAGTGCAATAAAGTTGTGGTTCATGGGAAAAATCAGATCTATGGTAATTAAATATCACTGCAATTTCTGAATCTCAAATAATGACAACAAAAGGGTATAAAACTTTATAATAATGGTTGTTCTGATTTTAGTTCGGAGGTACATGACCCTGTTGTCGTATTTTGTTCGGTTACCCTCGTTACAAAAACATTATGTACGGGTGCCAGCATTGGGAAAGACGACTTCGCCAAAACAAGAGCAATCTTTCAATTCTAACTTAGCAACCAGCCAAACAAGAGCGTTCAAAGAATGGGCCTTTAGTGAAAGCTACAACAAAATTAACTCCGGTGATTTTGTCGAAATAGAATTGGTAGATGTGAAAATCGAAGAGGGTCGGAGAGATCTAGGATCACAGGCATCGATAGTGAAGTCAACAACTGCCAGGACTTTAAATTCGAGACTTAATGTTACGCCATTGAATGAATGCGAGTCCTTAAGTTCGGAAAGTACTCTGAAGCAAATCAGCAGCAACAGCACAAAGTCGGTAACCGCTGGAAGTCGAAGCACATCTCCTAGCTGGGGATCCAAGGAGAAGCAGCACTTGGCCTCATCATTTACAGACAAAGGAGTCTCATGTCTGAGAGTTGCAACGGCCAGTTCACCGTTAAACATTGTGGGTTCTGTTCCCACAACTTTGCGGTCAAAATCAGTTGTCGAGGAGTGGATGCGGAACTCGGTTACTGAATCCAATCAGATTCGAGAATTTATGTCAGGCACGAGGAAGAAGTACAACAGCGAAACTGTCACTCTCACTACACGGAAGGCTATCGAACCCTTGCCTCTTCAAAACAGTCTTTTACCTGTGACGTCAGCATCGGGCTCTTTAGATGATGCTAGAGAAGTCTTGGGAGATCATTTCGAAGGTGCAGGCAAGCTAGACCTGCTTCCTGCGGCTGCAAGTTCGGGCGGTCCATCAAGTTACCAAAGCGAAAAGCTTGGAAGCTTACAGGATTCAGGATTTGCAGACGTTGGAGGAAAAGACAAAAGACGCGATGTTGGCTGCACCCTAGTAGGATTTAAACACCCTTTGGCAAGTTCACTCTCATCTGTGAGCTCAACATCTGCCCATATTTCAAGCAGTATCGAAATGCTAAACGCAGAACCGGAACTGAAGCTTGAAAACAGTTGTTACAGATCTGTCCCAATGGTGGATAGTGAGGCGTTATGTGCACCCCTGTTAAGTCCATGTTCTCGGCCATCAGCATCGGTTGCTGACTCACTTCACGGCCTCGTATCCTCCAATTTTTCCCCGGATGCGATGCTTCAAGGGTTGGTCACGAATGATCCAAAGCTGTGCGTTCAAAAAATTGTGAAAGAAACCAAGGAGTATTTTATTGTAGACTCTAAAGCATGTGTATTGTGTGTCGATGTCGACAAATTGATTTTGAGAGTTATCGACGACGATGAAGCCAAGTGCGAAATTGTGGACAACGCGATGACCTCTAAAACTATTGAAGATGCATTGACAAAAGCATATAGTTTGCAAAACATTGGAATGCGACCTCCATTTTGCACTAGCCTGATTGATCGAACTTTGCATGCGATGGTAACGAAGTGTTTGACCTTTTCTGATAAATTTTTGGACCATCCGGAGCCAAAAACAGTCTTAGAGCCAGTGGGAATCCATCATTCTGACTTTGCCATACTTGGTGCGATATCAGCTTGTATTCGCCATATAAGTTCTCAAGATTGATGATGAATGAATGTTATGAATATTGACAATTGTAGTCTAGAAATTTCAGACGCAACTAATTAGGTAGATAAATAGCTTTTTATAGCATTTAATTTATATATTTGCTCCAACTCATTCTTTTAATTAGCACGTTCGATTTTTTTTTTAGTTTTGACAATTCCAGAACGGCTCTGCGTATATCCTCGTCTTGAATAAGTCTGCTGCTGGTTTCCAAAATGTGCACAAAAATTAAATATGGAACGGCCATATTATAATGCTTAAATACTAAAAAGGATAGGAAGTTAGGTACCAAATTGGCCTCTTGATCTGCCATTTTGATTTCAAATAAGTTACTAAACTCTCAACGGTATCCAAAATAATCAAAAAGGCTCGTTGTGAAAGTAGTCTGCTATGTCGGAGTACTGACATATTTTTCTACAAATTTGAATAAGTTTTAAAAAAAAGAAACCGGGGAGTTGTTTAAAAGCTTGCATGAACTTCGGAATCAGACCAATTGAACAATACCAGCCAAGAAGGCAAAGAATCTCAAAATTGGAGCAAATAAAATAATTAAACTATACAAAAATATAAACATTGCTTTTACTCTTGAAGCTTTTACCCTAAAGGTCAAATTGGATCAACTTGAATATAACCATTAACTCAAGCACACGCCTTGAAAAGGGTTTATAGACCCAAGATAATAGAAAAAGTCAGGAACTATGAGAACTACCTTATTTTTTAAAAAAAATGAAGATATTAATATCTTCAGAAGCTATTCAGTAACCCAATTTTAAGTTTCATTGGCTCATAAAGATCGATGAACTAGGAAGATAATTTTCACAAAAATTGCAAAAAGTTTCGAATTTTATCAAAAAATAGCAAATTCATGATACTAAATTGTTGAAAACCATTCCACTGGCTCTAGCAACTATGCAGTAACATACTATCAATTCCTAAAGGAGGTTAACTGTCT
Source organism: Convolutriloba macropyga (assembly GCF_964194025.1). Taxonomy (NCBI): domain Eukaryota; kingdom Metazoa; phylum Xenacoelomorpha; order Acoela; family Convolutidae; genus Convolutriloba; species Convolutriloba macropyga. The sequence continues at coordinate 26,799,064 of NC_134468.1, read as the reverse complement.
GCTGAGGCAAGAAAAGCTGAACAAAAAAAAAACAAATATTTTCAAAAATTTTGAAAAAGTTCGCAAATTTTATCAAAATTTCAAATTGCCAAATTGGATCCAATAAAATATGAACATTAATCCACGCACAAGCCTTGAAGGAGTTTTGTTGGCCAGTAAAGATAGGAGAAATTGGACAAATACTTAGAAAACTGAAAATTTAAAAAGTTATCTCGCTATATTAAAATGTTGAAAACCACTTTTTTTGACTGTCATATCTTTCCAGCACGCCTCTGCAAGACCTAAAAAAGTTTCCTTGGCCCTTAAAGATTGATAAACTAAGAAAATGAGCAAAAATTTAAAAACAATGCAGAACTTTAATGGAATCTTGCTAAAGTTGGTGATATTAATTTCTTCAGAACCATTTTATTGTCTCTATTGCCACTAGAATCGATTGAGTAACCTATTATCAAACCCTAACGGAAGTGATCTGCTCCTGGGGCTAGAGAAACTCTAAAACTTGAAAAGAGTGTCAATCTCGAATTGTCAAAACCTGGAGGGGGTTCGCTGCCCCTGGAGTTGGAGAAACTCAAAAACATAGCTGGCAGATTGCCAGAAAATAGCCGCAATAGATTCGTAGATCGGCAGTCTAAAAAAAACAGTAAAAAAGACAGACCAAAAAATTCGTCTTTTCATTGAAGGCTGATCTGTTATATTTTGATTAAAAATCTGTATAAGTTATTGCTGCCTCTATTAGCTGATCTCAAATAACCTTCATTTAGAGTGATACACACCCATTTGACCTTATCTCTTTGAATTAAAGTAAATAAAAGTCAATTTCAAAGTGAGGAAGTCATTTTTGAGAGTGAGGTAAGTCAAGTGTGACCAAAAATTTAATCACGCGCATGAACAAAAAAACTCGCTCCACTAAGAGCGAAAAATGACGTCACACATGCAATTCAGTTGAAATTGCATGAACGAATGAACAAAAAATGGCTGTGACGTCATATGGTCGTAGTAACAAAAATCATGACGACGAAATAAAAAAAAACCAAGAGAATGCCAATAATAGCCTCAGCTATCGCTGTGCGGCTATTAATGACAAACATTTTCAAAAAACTGCAAAATTGTTAATTCTATTAAAAAATTGATAAGTTCATGGTATTCAAATGTTGAAGACTTTCCTATTTCAGGCTTATTTGAATGCAAAGAGGTAATTAAAAGAGGCAAAAATGGTAATTACAATTAAGGCGTTGATAAATCCGTATGTAAAGCAATTGTCTGAATACCAATCCAGCTTGTTAGAAAACAGAAGACATGGAAGAAAATACAATTTGGGTGATAACGAAAATACTGTTAAAATGGCTTGGACATCTACAAATAATGACTTTTCATGTGCATCATATGCCTCGAATTTGTCCCGCGCATTGAATACCCATTTTCCTCGAGACATGAAAGTGAACTTGCGTGTTCAGGTGAAAATGGGGTCCGAATATTCGGAATCCTCAAGATGATAGGGAATGGAGTTATTCTGATAGGGAATCGCGGAATCCTCAAGATGATAGGGAATAGGTCTGAAATATTCAGGGATCTGGCAGCTGATTATTTGCGCACTGGTGTGCCCTTGCCAGACTTGTAGTCGGTTAAGAACAGTTATCTGGAAGAAGTTCAATGTTGTCTGGAATGCGATGAGGCCTCTATGATGTTTTAGCACTCTGCGAGGAATAGGGAATAGTAACACCGAAGCGAATGTCACAATCCATTCAATTTATAACAGAAAAACTTTGAAAGAATTTCTCGAAGTGGTTATTTCTATTTTTCTGCTGGAAGACCGGAAATCGAGTTTCGCTATTTCATGAATTATTTCTTAACATTAAGAAAGTTTAATTGCACAGAGTTCTCAAGCTAAAGCTGTACGGAATGATGACACAACCAGACTTGTGAACGCAAACCAAAAATTTACTACAATAGCGAATGTCAATCCAAAAAAAATTGAAACAGGGAAACATTGAAGTGGTTATTTCTATTCTGTTGGAATACCGGAAATCGAGTTCCGCTATTTATGAGTTATTTTTTAAGATTAAAAAATTTTAATTGCACAGTTGGAGTTGTCAAGCTACAGTTGAACGAATGATGACGACCAGATCTGTAAATGCTTACCAAATAATCTGGAAAGAAAACGCTCAGCATTCACCTTAAATTTATCTTTAAGAAGAAAACCAATTGATTAATCAAAACTGTAAATGTGCTCGCCGCAAGTGATAGAAATTAACAGGAAAAGGCACATTGACATAAACAGTTAAATTACGCCCATTTGGATAGACAAGGAACATATAGCGGAAGTCGAAAATTGGATTAAGCAATAAATAAAATTGCAACATGTGGTAATGTTTGCAACATAGATCAAGTTAATTGGAGATCTTGCGTCTATTATTACCACCCTTCTTATTTGATCTGGCCTTTATCGGCAGTAGGGCCATGTATCTTATAGTCTATTAAAGTCGGAAATGGGCGGAATTCATGTATATTGTTGCAAATTTTTGATAAGTGGAACGTTAATGGACCATTTAGTCACATTACTCAATTTATGTTACATTGGTGTTGGTAAAAACAATTAAATACGGTGAATTTGGTAATTTGGGTGGCAAATTTTGTATCATGGCCATAAATCATAATCCTATTTTGTATTACTAGGGGGCACTTCTAGGTTCTGGAATACGCTCTATTGATTGTCAGCATGGGCGCGTGAAATTGTGTTTCTCCAAATTGTATGTTTGTTTTTCAAAAAAGTCAATGACAAAAAAATACATCTAATGAAATAGCTCAAATTGCCACTTCTCAATCCACTGTCTTCTTTTCGATCAAACGATGCCTCGACATATAAATGTGAATATGCATACAAAAGGGGGAATGGATATATTATAGCAACTGGGGGAAATGGTTGAAATATGTTTGTTTGATGGACTGCTGCAGCAGGGAATAGGAGGAGGGATTAAAAAGTGCCAAAATAGGACAAAGTGTGACTGAAAAGAATGGACAAATTCAGAGGATAAAGTAAGTGGCATTGTAATTGTTGGTCGGTGTTTGGGTACAGATAGCTAGATAGATGTGATGGTCACATTTTAATACTTGATTAAGCATTCAATATGTTTGTAACGGTCACTTTTTCCTAGCTCTTCCGAGCGGTAACAGTAGCTGTTTGCTGTACTAATAGGCTGTACTAAATTAATGATAAGTACGAAAAATAGCAGAATGGCTAACTGCTAGTACAGATTGTTCAGCTATAACTCAGCAGAAGACGAGTTCATATTGAAGATTGTCGTTAATGATAACAAAAAATTGGAGTTCAAATTGAACAAAATTAAACTCAGTCAAATTTAGAAACCTAATATTTTGCGCTTAACGTATCCGCATTCGAACACATTTCTAGCAAGTAACCCCCGCAAAAATTCTGTCAAGCAGCCATTCGGTTGGGTGAGGATCGTTCAGGTGTAATTGGATTGAGAGTAGTATACCTGTGATTAGGTGGCGTAGGGCCTGTTGTGCGATATGGTATTAAATAAAGTGCTATGATACATGGAACACTACTTTACAGAATAGTCTTGACTGCGGCGGCTATTATGGCAGTGGAAATACTAGAAATAACAATAATGGTGGGGGTATTGGGCTAAAATAAAGAGGGAAAAGTAGTGTAAAAATATAGAGTCCAAAAGTGACTACCCCACTCAGTACTATCGGCTGTTGTTGTTGTAGCAATACTAGCAGTGGCAGTAATAATGGGAATAAGGTAAACTAACTGTTATATTGTTTTAATTCGAGATTATGTTAAAATCACTTTAGGTGTTCCTGCTGATGTTATTCACTTTCACTCCCCACCCCAGTGTTATACCAACCCCCCCCCCCCCACCACCATCTCCCACTCATTGAACAACCTACCCTATTTTACATACTGCATTCGTCGCATTTAACCGAATAATTTTAAGTAGCCGAAAATGCGGAATCCTAAGAAAAACACGAGTAATCAGTTTCTTTAAAGGTACTGTCATTTTTTTAATCGAATTAAGGAGTCTTCATTTCAGAGCTTTGTGGAATTTGTCATAACAATAAAACATATAAATTTATCAGGTATGTGAAGTGTATTGAAAACGAGTTAAGCGGAAAATCTAATTACTCGAAAAATTACTATTTCAACGATAAGATTTGATGAAGTGGAAGATGATCAAAGCACTAAAATTTCATGACTTTATCACTGACAGACAAGATGGTGTTATCACTGACAGGCGATTTCTATTAGACAATTTTAATTGATTAAACAATTACAGTTGATGTACAAATCCGCCAATTTCATAATTCAGATTTTCAGATTTTTTTTCAGAGGAAATGAGTTAGGTGCTAAATTTTCGAAACAATTTCTGACAGCCCCGGCGAATTTGTTCCCGATTTTCAAAATATGTTAAACGCACAGTATCTGCCTACTATGTTGTAATTTGTTAGGTGATAAAACTTGGATCACTTAAATTGTTTAGCAGGAATGTATTTCACTTTCTCTGATTATTGTTTTTTATGTGACAATTCTTCAATCCAAAAAAAGTTTTTCAGTGCCGTCCTCGTTATACCAAAAGTTTTGAAACCATGAAAGGATGAAAGATAAAAGAACTTAATAAACACATTGTGGTTTGATACAACAAGACAGGTCTGATCAAAAGTTTTTGTTCCTTAATAGGTTCAATTGTTTTGAAACAGTTTTTTGGCATAGTTTTTAATATGTCTTCCTTGATTAAATTAATCAGCCTAAAGAAGAAAAATTAACAGTAAAAACAACAGTTTCAAATTATTGAAAATTCATTTTGACAAGGCGTTCTCTTACATCCCAAAGAATTTGATGATGCAAAAACTTCCGAGTTAACAATTTTGGTCAATGCTTTTAATGGCAGAACTGAAAAATCAACCGAGTCATTCTCTTTTGTTCTCTCGTTACTGCTTCTAGGAGGCGTGTGTGAACGCATATGCTCACTCTTTATGCGTGCATTACTTAAATGACTAGATCCATTAAAAAGGTGTTTTGAAAAAAACGACCAGGAATCAATTCCTGGTGAGCTTCGCAATAGTACAAATGTTATTGTTGTATGCTGGTGCAAGAGGTGCTATTTATACACTAGCATTTCTGATTACTTCATTATTTTTAAATTTTGATCCATGAGTTGTGAATTTCGGTGTTGACATTTTTTTTATAAATGCCCTAAAATGAAGAATTGGGATGTAAAATGCCTCTTTAGGTCTTTTCAACTCTAAAATTGTTTTCATAGCACTTGGGCATATTTTTCATTTCAAGAATCAGTTTCAAAAAGATTTAACCTCTCCAAATAATGATTAAGAAATCTAACACGATTCGACAAGATACTCCATTTGGTCATATGATTTGGTCAACCTGATTTACACTTTAAAAAATTAGACTGACAGGCAATAAATACTCCATTTGAAATTTAGCGGAGCACTTCATTCAAGTAGCACATCTAAGGCATGTTTCATCACAAAAAGTTCAGGCGCACCATATTAGACTGAAAAAAGAAGACTCATCAATTCAATTTCGCATAACTAACCTTCAATATTAAAAGTGTTCATTAACATTTCAATTCTCACCGCAGATTAAAATTTTCTGAAATTTGCCAAAGCGAATCAAAGACTCGGGAACAAAATATATTTAAAATTTGGTAGGAATTTTTAAAGGACAGAATGGTTAGGTTTATCTGAAAAACGGCACTCATTTCAAGTTTGAGAGCCTTCGCAAAAAATCCAAATTGCTGAAAATTTCTGTAAATGTGCTATCGAGAAACTCGGAACAGTGAATAATTGTACAATATGATAATGAGGTTGAAAAAGAATTTAACTGAAGAAAATGTGCTCGCTGATTGGTAATGGATTGAAAGTAAATGTATTGAAATAAGCACTGGCAAATTTGTCAAAAAACTATACACATTTCCACATGTCAAAATTAATACTTTTGGGTGATTGCTTTGAAAAAAAGTCAACTGCTAAAGTGCTGAAAGTAAAATTTGTGCTTAAGTTTTTTCTCCATCTATATTACGCTGATGCGAAGAGAGCTAACAATTAGAGCCTAATATTTGGAAACACATTTGTGTCAGTAATTCGGCTCCACTGTTAAAAAAATCGAATCTTTTATCTGCTGAAATTTCAATAATTGTAGGGACTCATGCTATCATTGAATTAATAAATTGATTTGGGGTAGATCTTGAGTTCAACCGAAGAACAACAGAATGAAAGTGATATCGTTAGGAAATGAAATAATTAATAACCTGGTTTGTCCAAAAATTATTTGTAAAAGTTTGATTTTTTTTTCAACACTGGTCTGAAAATGACTAGAGAAATTAAGTCAAATCAATGCTTAATTAATTGATGATTGTTGATAAATGAGCGAAGTAAGAAAAGTCTTTCAAACTTTCTTAGCATCGGGCTGCGACAATAAAGGAAAAAACTGCCATCGTACTGAGAGACAAACGAGACCTATGGGTGCTAAGAACACCCAAATATGCAAAGATACTAGTTGAAAGATCAAAATTTTCTGATAGCGCTGATTTGAAAGTCCCTACATTAAACCATTTAAAAACAACAGTGCTTCTTGTAAAGCTAAACAATTTCCCTCTATGTGGCCGCGCTTAAAAGAGTATCAAATTTTCCGCCAACTAATTTGAGAATAAACAAGATGGTTCGTAGCACAGTATGTTCCAACATACCTCTCAAAAGCAACCATTATTTTCTGTCAGAAGTTGTCTTCGGAAAACAACCATTATTTCCAAAGAAGTTGTCTTCGGAAACTCCGTTCGGAATATCCGGAGACAACTTGTATGCATTGAAGAATATTAGTTTACCGTTTGAACCAAAAAGTACGCCTTCTATTTTAAGCTGACAAAAACAAAAACGCTTAAACACATTCTAGAAAGATAAGTGCTGTATAATTTGATAACACATTTTAGAGAAAAGAAAACATTTTTCTGCTTTTAGTTTAGCTTTTAGAAGTCGATTTTTGGTATTTTCAGAGCTCTAAGTTGCTAAATTGCGCTTCTATTTTCCAAAAAATATATATTAGATCGAGAGAAACATTGTTCCCTACAATAGGTTTCAATCTGTAGAAAAAAGAAGCGGATAAAAAAGTTTTTCACCAAAGTTTTGAGAAAAAATAATTGATTTTTTTTGGAAATTTTTGGTCAAATAATATAAATAGGTGATTTTTAGGCTCGAAACTCTAAAGAATTACTGATGACAATCCGATGTCCATTTAACTTAACTAATTTTACTGCTAATTTCAACGCCATATGTCAACCCCCCCCCCCCCCCTGCGAGCGATGTTTTTCTTTTCAATTTTGAAGTGTTCGTTTTCAAAATTCTCAACTTTTTATACAAATCAAAACTAGATCCTGTGCGCTGCAAAATGGTGGTTTTTTTCTATAATGCGTAAAAAAAGCGAAATTTTGGCTGCAGAAAGAAGCAGACGCTTATATATATTCCCCCATTTTGAAAAATGTTGAAACAATAAACACGACAAACTCATGAACCTTAATTTGTCTGAACTTCTTTGAAGTTATTTTGCCTTGACGAAATTGCTGTCAAAGACTTTTTCCAAACTCTTTTCCATTGCACTGATAAAATTGGATCCTAGAGTTGCAAGAGATAATGGAGGCTCGCAAAAACCCACTTCAAAATAATTTGGATTCAGCCAGAAGCGTTACAGGATATTTCCTGGATTTTATTGGACAAAAATTGCCAAAATTTGCATACAATTAGCTGATTAAGCGCTAAATTATTTATGTGGATCAACTATCGCAAAATTTATGAAAAATTTTTAACGAAAGCTCAGATATTAAAGATGAAACTTAAAGAACGTTTTCAAAATCGTTTTATTTTGGAAATTATTACTCGTCCGAGGCTCTGATGTCGAATATGTCATTAATATCAAATTTTATCATATTAATGACCAAATACCAATTTTCGAGTTATTAAACTGTCACCCAGAAGGTGGCGTTTCGCAGAAAATAGCAATGCGTGGACCCCAGTTGGAAAAAAAAACCAAATTCTTGTTTAGCTTCAAGCGCTACATTAGAATTGATCGTTTTCATAAGTGAAAGAGAAACCTCTGAAAAACCAGAATTGTGAAGAATGAGCCAATAAATATTCGAGGTATTATTTGAAGGGTACATGCTTTGGAGCTTTTTGAGTCAACAGAATTTACATGAAGCTTAAATTGAAGCAGTTATTGAAAACTATTGATTAACGGAAACTGGTTAAAAAATTGAAGAATTGAAGACAAGCGAAAAATGGTTGATGGGGTCAAGATATAAAACCCTCCTAGATCGAGTACCTCAAATATGTGCAACCTTGCAGTCAAAAGGGGGTATAAGGTGTGCTGCATAAATAAATGAGCTGTTAAGTGCAGAGACATTGAGCAAGGTATAATTGTTGAGAAGTGTGTCAACTCACCTTAAGCAGTTGTTTGTCGAAATAGTTTGTGAATGAAGTGTCCCCGGTAAATTTGTTATTGTGGTTGGGAAGCAGAAATAGAGAGAGAGAGAGAGAAAGAGAGAGAATGGATTGTTGAACTTTATTTGTTGTAGTTGTTGGCAGCAACGGCACTGTTATACGCACTCAGTGGTATGGTGGCGGGGCTAGGGGAGCTGTGAGGGGGAGGGGGTTGTTTAAAATTGATAAGTGCAAAGATATATTGAGAAGACAGAGAGTATAGTTGTGTATTGTAGTGTAACTATGACTGACGACTATCAACTGTTAGCAGCAGTAGTAGTAGTAGTAGTAGTAACAGCATTGTGGTGTTGTTGTGGTGGTGGTGGTGGTGGGTAGTTAGTTACTAAGTAAGTAAGTAAGCGTATGGATTTAGGGGGTGAAACAAGGGCTCGGGCAGAGTGGGGAAAAGCGGAAAAAGGGATTTAAATTGTAATCTAATTCAAGTTACCTAACAAAACAATGAAAGAGCAAGCAGGCCTACCCTACCCTACTCTACCTATGCCCTACTCCAGTCCTGTCCTACCTTACCTTCCTTGCTAACTAACTAGTTAGTGGTAGGCTGTGGTAATATTAAGCTAGTAAAGTAAGTTATAAGTTAGTATAAGTAAAGTATTTCAATCTCCTCCTCACTCTGGAACTGCAGAAGACACCAAAAATACAGACACATACGTACACACTCAACTCAAAATCCAATTCCCACTTTTTCCCTCTTTTATTATTCCTTCGTTTTCCCCTGGTCACGGCGGCTGCTGTATTACTTAACTAACTGGCCAAGTTAACTAACTAACTTCTGAGGGGAATGAAAAGGAAACTGGCTGGCTAATCAAAAATAGTATAATACAATCTTTACAAGGTGTACGTAAGGGGAATAAGTAGAAAAAATAGGTAAGTAAAGGCTGGCAACATATATAAAAATAGATCTTTAAAAACACACCAACTTTTTTGAGGAGCTTTTATAGTTATTCTGGAGAGAATTGCCGGGCTAGAAAAGAATGCGGTGGGTTAAGGAAGCAATAACGGGAGGGTGGAAACATTACGGTCGCCTACTAATAGTTATAAGTTATATTACAAGTAACTAAAAGGGGCAATGGTGCTTTTTTAATAAAAAGCAGCGCGAGTTATTCGGTCGGTGATTGAGAAAAAGGGAAGTGGGTATAAAAAAGTATGTCTTGTAGATTTATTTGGCCTTTTTGTATTGGTGATAGAGGAGCTATTTGTCGCAATATTCCTGTGTGAAATATGTTTACTATTTGAGCCAGATCACGCCTGCGTGGAAAGGTAAGGCGATCTGCTTCACTACTTAGTTACTTGCTGCCTTTACTTTGCCGAATTATTATAGCAAATAATGCAGAATAGGGGGGGGGGGGGGGGGGGGGGTGTAGGTGGGTACGGAGAAATAAAATAAAGAAGAACATAAAAGCGGGAAAGAAAGAGGAAGCAAAGCGTAGATTGATTGTATTTAATTATAAGTTAGCAAAATATTGTAAATGAAATGTTTTAACACTACCAAATATAGAGTTAAGGTGAAAAAGAAGAGGCCAAAAGAAGAACACAACCTGCTTATTATTGTTGTTTGTTTGTTTTTATTTGTTATTAGTACTGGTAGAATTAGTAGTGTTAGTGTTGTTAGTAGTAGTGGCGGTGTTTATAGGATAATCGAAATACAACAAGCAGTGGAGTGGTGGTGGTGGTGGCTGTGGAGGTGGAAATGGAATCGGGAAAGAGAAGGAAAAAGAGAGAAAGAAATAGCATAAAGGAAGATAGAATTGATGGAAATATACAATGACTGCTCAAGTACTAGATTGAATTAAGCGGAAGCAGAGCTAAGGATCCGCACACACTCACTACCACTAGCAATACTAACACAGGTATAAACAAAACAATACAAAACAACAATTTTAACAGTACAAATACCGCCACCAATCCTCCCCTCCACTATTGCCGCTTCAACACCAAATAGCCAACTGGTACAGTTAGCCGAGCAAAATTTCGAAATTTTTCTTAACCAGTGAATATGCCATCATTTATTTACTTGGTCCTGAAAAGCTACGTACGATTCGCCGTTTCGGTTTAATGAGCGGTAGGCTAAACAGATTTTTTTTGTTGCATTTTGGTACTTTCTGGTGCTTTAACATCACCAGCAGCAAAATTGCATTGAAAAAGGTATTTAATAATGAATAGCGTTTTACAAAGTTGAGAGAAAAAGAATCAAAGAATCAGACAAAAATGGCAAAAAGAGGAAAAAGAGAGGCGAGGGACGGAATTAAGACATCGCTAGAGAAGTATACAAAAATGGAAAGAGCTGAATTGTTTTTAAAAGCGTGCAAAATAGGCTAAAATGGATACAAAGTAAAAGAGTGGAGTATACACTATATACTACATATAGATGTAGGAAAAGAAATAAAGTGAAAAAGAGTGAAATCTTGTAGGGAGAGGAGTGAACAAACAGGTATAAACAATAATGCCACCACAACCACCTCCACCAGCACCACTGCCGCACAAATATATTTTACCTCTGCTCCCTCTCTTCTTTCTCTCTTTTTTCCTCTCTAATCAACAACAACAATACGCATCACAGATTGTTGGAATTATAGCCGCACACGGAAGACAATAACAAAAACAACTAAACACACCGCACACGGATGCGTGCGCGTTACTTAAGCGACGCGTAATTTGACAAATATTGCGGAACGCTTCTGGCCTCTGAACTGTATGCAGTTAACCGAAATCGAAATTGGCCAATTGGCCGTTTTTTCATCTCCAGAAAAAACGGATGTCAAAAATGAAACGTTGAAAAAAATGTGTATCTGATATCGAAAACCTGAAACTTTTCGAGAACTTCTAAATTAATTATTTTCTGGCTAATCAAATTCTCCGATTATTAATTTAAAGGGGGGAAGGGGTTGAAAGTTGGGCATTGAAAGTTGTACCAGAGAAATGTAACCCTAGCCTGAGAAAGGTCTCGGGTAAAAAGTATCGGCTGTACTGGTTAAAGAACTTAAATTTTTATTTTAATTCGCAAGACCTAGTGGTTGTGGGGTCTGGTTCCTAAAGCCAGTATCTCTTCACTTGTCTGCTCCTTAAGCAAATTGACAATTGTACACCCTTCCAGAGCAGCTTACTTTATCTTTTGAAAAAAAAAATACAGCAATTTTGGACGTTTGGCTTCTTTTCATATTTTGGCTTGATATTTCTGACCAATTGAATAATAGGTAAAGAACGGATAGTTTCCTCATTTTTTAGTTAATTTGAAGTTGTAATCTGAAGTTTTCAAAACTTTTCGTTTTTTTTGGCTAAATTGAGAACAAATAGGCGATAATTGAGGCGAATGATGAAGAGTATATAAACTGAAAAAGAACTACACCATCTTAATACTGAAAAAATCAAGAAATATTTTGAGGGTTTTGAAGTATTTTTTTGTTTCTGCTCTTTTGTTTATTGCTTCTAAATGTTCATCATGGTGCCCGGAACAGAACGCAGGTCAATCGAACAATGTCACGTAAAAAATTTAATGCACGTGAGAGCGTTGGAGTAATTTTATAGGAGTGAATGCACAAAAAATGTTTTCAACTTTTGAAAATTAAACTAAAGCTTTCTCGTATTAGTTGTGTGGATCTCCTATCTGCCTTAAATGGGACATCTGGGTTTGTGAAAATAATTATGGTGAAAAACTTTCAGACTTTTAGTTTCAGTTTCTTGCGAAAGCAAAAAAATGAAAGTAGTCTTGATCTGGCTCAACCAACATAGTAAGTTGCTCCCCTAGCAAAAAAGAGATCATGATAGATTTGTCTCCCATGTTGACAAAAACTATGTTTCGGCTAATTGCAACCTTCGGGCGAGTGAGCAGATGCAATAAAAGATCAGTAAGGCACCCTAACCACAACAACAATAAGTAGGAGTAAAATGGGCTTTGAAGGTAGCTAAAGGTAGCAAATATGCAAAAAGAAACATAATTGGAATGAATCCGTTTTGTTTTTTTATTTTTAATACGACCATCCATACATCCGCCGGCCGACCAGTCATGCCTTATCTTTCTACATCTTTGGACTACTGCTGCATTCTATTGTTGTATCGTATTGTATTGTATTGTATTATCCCGCTATTTCCACTTACACTCTAATGGAGCGAGTAACGCTTTCAGGCAGAGCAGAAGTAGCACCGCCACCCCACCAGTTAGATAACCTAAGCTGCTTCTCTCTTTCTATTTAGTGTTTCTTTATATCTAGGTAGGAGACGAAACGGCCATATTTAATACTATACTGAGCAATGTGCAGACACAAACACCACCAGTAGCTAACCCTAATTCCCCCAACCCTCCTCCCCCCCCCCCCCCCCCCCGCTCTCCTGTGACTTTCGACAACTTGCACCAAACCCAGCACTCTGCTGTAGTGTAGAACATGAAGCCCCCTCCCCTCCCAGGTGCTGGTAGTGTACCTTATGTCATTTATTAGAGACAGTGTACAATGGCAGTATAATCATTGCAGAATGAAGAGAGAGTGGAGAGAGGGAGAAAGCGAAATATAAAATAGCACCAGAAGGGGAAATAGGTAACAAAAATTGAAAAAGCTGCAATAAATCAACTACTATTCAAGATTCAATTCCATCACAACTAACTGCCTGCTCACTCTTACCACTAAAACATCACACACATACACACACTAACAACCACTACTCTTTCACACTGTCTGCGGGACAGAATACCCCCCCCCCCCCCCCGGCACCAGTAGTATCGGCCGGATTTCTATATACAATACACACTCCACCACCAACCTTTTTCTACAAATAGCTCCAATGCTACCTATTATAAACAGTATGGATAGATAGATAGACGCAGAGCTCCTACGCTCTTAGTAGTGTAGCTACAAGAAGATAGATATTAGCATATTTTAAGGGAGCCAAGTGAAACATTTTTTGATTGTGAAGGTATTTTGATTGCCGTAACAGCGCTAAAATATTGTCAATAATTTGGGATAACACAGCACGGGATGTTCATTCGACTTTGTTAGTCGTAGTAGTAGTAGTAGTAGTAGTAGTAACGATGGTGCTATCTAACTATACAACAGCAGCACAAAAAGAGCGAAAGAGAAAAGAGCTTAAAATGTGCGGATAAATAATGAAATTAAAAGCAAATCTGCCGGTTTTTAGGCTATTCTTCATCTACATATTTCACGTAATACTCAATTGTGAGAAAAAATAAATTATGTCTACAAGGTATAAAATCTGCTTATTTTAATTAATTAAGCCTCACAGCCCAAAAAGGTTGACAATTTGGGAAAAAAGAGAATAAAATTATAACTTTAAGTTGATACAGCGAATAATAATATTGACTGGGTTGTCTGGTCCATAAGTCGGTGACCTCAGCCAAGAGGAGAATTCAAAACAGACAAACATAGGGGGACATTTCTAACTAAAGTTCTGGACAAAACATAGCGAATCGTTTTAATAATAGTCTTGAACTACCAAAATAATAAAAAAAAACTACAATAGTATTCCACGTTATATGTGTGATCAGCACGACCTGGCAATTCCGGTAATACTCACATCGCAACAATGGTCTTTACACTAAAATTAACCTGAATTGATCTCTGCGATGCTTCGATATAAGGACAACCGACTTTTGAAAAAACTATATGTACTTTTGATCATTAGTTCATTGGAATGACTGCTGGGTTTCGATATCAGAATGAAAAAAGAATGGCTATCATTGTGAAAACAAGTTTCAAAGTCTGATCAAATAAGAACCGGCTGAATGCAGAATTTGAGCGCTGGGGTTATTTTCCACTTTGCTCTCGATGTTTTGAAGTCTGTGCGCTGTTAAAAATTATTGTAAAATCTTTGCAACTTTCAAGCAGACAGTGATTTTGTTGCGAAACCAGTTATTCGCAAAATTTTTCCGTGACCACCCAGACATAAAATTTGAAGTTTATTCAGGTCCGGCAGATTAAAAGCACCACAAAAATTGAAATGTATTCAGATTTACTTTGGAACAGAATCTGTTACAGTACTAACCTCTGTTAATTTTCCCACAAAAAATGTATAACGGATACAAAAAAATTAGTTTGAAAAACAAATTTTTGTTTGAAATTTTCTCATATCTGTATTAGTAAACGGGGTTCAAATCCTCAAAAAAAATTCCGTCAATGGTATTAACCATCTGCAGAAAAACGCGAAATTAAGTACGAGTTTTCTTAATTAATTAAGGACAAAATTTAAAAAATAAAAGCTAGAAATAGAAAAAGAGGAGTTTCTTAAAAAAATTGCTGACTTGAAATTCATTTAGATTGCTTTACTGCAACAAAACGCACAGCTGCATTTTTATCATTAGGATTTTGATTTTATTTTGATGGAGTAGACTTTTGAAAGCACTTCGCTTTGTTAAACATAGATTTATAAATTACAATTACGTTTTATGACAGTAAAAATTAGCATCCGTTTAGACAATATGAGACCCAAAAAAAAGAAAAGAAAGATTCTGAACGCTTATATGCTTGTATGTATAAATTTTTTGAAATTTGAAATTGCCTTTTGCTGGGTGAGTGATCTGCTAAACAATAGTTTTGTCCAAAAAATGTATAGGTATAAGGAAAAAGATATAAAGTAAAAGGCTGAGGGAGAGAGGAAGAAAAGTCAGAGATCGGAGAAAACATTAAGATTGGCAATAGGAAATAATCAGCAAACATTTAAATTTTAGATCAAAATAAACCAAGATTATTTGATAATGGAGACCATGAATTTTTAAAAAATAGGTATAAGGTCATCAAAACCTTGATATCCAACTATTCTGCGGCAAACGGTACATGTCAGCAAACTACATATTTTTTTAGGAATAAAAGGAGCTGTTGCAAACATTGACACGAAAAAATAAATCTCATGACTTCCTGATTCTGACTCCGGAAACTACCTTAATGGTAAAGATTTCAAGCATTTTGATTACAAAAGGCTAAACATTAGTTTCAATCGACGCAAATCTATGCCAATTAGTGTTGAATTGTATTGTTGAAATTTATAAAGAAGAAATCAAACTGTGATTCTTCTTAACTAATCGTTGCAAAACTAGTGAGAAAACAAGATTTTGGCCAAATTTTCAAAATTTTAATATTGCGATCAAAAGCTCTTATAAGCAAAATTTTCCGTTTGAAATCAACTTATAAAACAAATAATTAAACTTGCGGAAAATATCTCATATATATTCCTTCAGTTCGTGCAATCAAAAGTAACAAAAAATAGAGATTTTCCCAAAAACGAAACAAATTTTTGTTGTTTTGAAGTGTTTACAGTTATCGAAACTAAACTATAAAAGCATTACAAAAATCATCCGACAAATTTAACTTTCATCCAGTTCCCAATGAGAAAAACTTTGTGGAAAGACGTTAACAAAATTACAAGGCAAAAACTAAAAATAGAAAAACAAATTATTTGAACAGAAGAAACGTCTACCTCTAAAAGCAATTACAGTTAAATATCAAAATCTTCTGGATTTGAGACACTTCATTCAATTGTTCATCCAAAAAAATTTACTATGTGAGCTCATATAACAGAAAAGCAACCGAACGGAAAGATGCAGCACCTAACGTTTCAAAACTAACAATGGTTCTATTGTTTTATTCACATTCTCGTTCCTCTTTAAAAAATGCCAAAGTAGTTAGAGACGCAAACAGTTGAACTGGGATTGACAAAAATAGCTATCATTGGTCAGATGGCGAAATGGCAAAACATGAAAAATCTTTAACTGTGAGCACAACTCTAGAATTATCAACATGTTGAACACCATCGGATTTTGTAAACCTCTTAAAAATTTAATATCCAAAAAGACTCCACTCGGAACCACTAAAAATTGTTGTCGGAGTTTCTGAAATCCTCAAAAATCCAGCAATTCCTGAAATATCAAGCAAGGCTTCAAAACGTTTCACAGAAATTATCTCTCTATTATCAAACAACAATATGAAAACGAAG
Source organism: Convolutriloba macropyga (assembly GCF_964194025.1). Lineage (NCBI taxonomy): Eukaryota > Metazoa > Xenacoelomorpha > Acoela > Convolutidae > Convolutriloba > Convolutriloba macropyga. The sequence goes on along the minus strand of NC_134468.1, from coordinate 26,782,600 downwards.
TGTATAATTAGAAAGCTGCTATTAACAAGAAGCAATCTTTTCAAATGACAAAATTCTGAAATGAATTTCCAAGTAATTTAAATTTCAACTGTATACACAACTGTATCTTTCGAATTGGATAAAAATTATATTGGATACAACTGTCACCTAACAAGTTAAAGAAAAAATGACGCGTTTTTATAACCAGATTTCAAATTAATTCAATTTTTGATGTGTTTTTTAGAATTAAAATGTATTCAGCATGGATTCGAACAATAAACATCTCACGGATTCGCTTAATAAAAAAACACGTGCATTATTTAAAATAAATCACCTTTTAGTACTTCGGAAGCGATTCGTAAGGACATCATTGACCTCTATGGTTCGTTTCATTAATGTTGCACCCTTGCTGTTTCCGTTTTTATTACAAAAATGAATGATAAACAAAATTTCCAATGAACTTCAAAAATATGCGGCTAGATTGATTGTTAATTGTTGATTTGTTCTATTTATGAAATATTCACTTGTCAATTGAAAGCAAAGACAACTCATCAAGACCTCTGGAAAACGTTACTCAGGGATAAAAGAATTAGGAAATAGTTTCTGTTGATTCTTTTAACTAAAATTTGTTTATTGAGCCAAAAAACAACCCACCGTTGTTTTTGAGCCAAAAAACAACCCACCGTCTGTATTTCAAAAGGAAAAATAACTTATTTTACTTGTAAACGCAAAAATTGTTCAAACTACTTGTCTTACGTCATCTTCTAAACGTAGGCTTTCTTCCAGTTCAAAAGTTTCACATCTGATTAATTTGCATATTTTAAATCTCCGACTCAGACTGATTTTTGATCTACGTTTCATCTGAATGGATTTCAAAAATAACAATCTAAAAGCATGGACAGATAATATTTCCAGCAAACAAATGGTGAAAAGTTTCAGTTATATTGAGTTTATTTTTTATTTTTTGCATCTGCATTACTGATGTTTGTCGATAGCAATTGGTCAGCTTATCTTTATTTTGAGTACTCGTAGAATGACTTGTTACAGAAAACTTGCTTTTTCGTTTGAGGAAAACAGCTGCATTGAGAACAGATTGATAAATTTGATGCTTTCGCTAATATAATTTTTGTTTCTCTATAATGAAATTTTATAACGTTCAGAAAGCGTACAAATATCACAGACCAGTTAAAACGCACAAAATGCTAAAATTGGTGAGCTACTCATTGCAATTATAGATTCTTTGATTTTCATTTCTTAAGGGTTGACACCACAACATGTTTTTGATTAGCGTCAATTGTGCCGATATACTCAGTCAAAACGTTGGGTACTTTTTCTATTGTAGGACAACACTTGTGAGATGGTCATCTTGATGGCATTAAGCGCAGAAACTTGTAAAGTATAACTTGCAGTACAATGTTATTGTTAAAAACTTCATAACTTAAAAATTTTAAATAAAGTTAAATATTCAAAGGGGGTTAGAAGTGGTCTTTTCTCAATTTCTTTTTTTTTATTTTGAATGAAAGCAGTCTTTCCAAAAATTATGGGAGCCACCCAAGCCGGAGCAAGTGATTCTGCTATTTGGAGTACTTAAGCGACCCTGAGCGTCCTCTTGGCTTTCAACGTAGTTGCTTGAGCGCACCAAAAATGGTGTATTCACTGAGCTGCAATACACCATCAGAGGAAGCCTTAAATTTTTTTTGAGAAATTTGACTCGCATCAAAGGACAACTTTCGATAATATACTGTGAACAGTCTTGTGCAATGAGTCACGGCATTAAGCATGTTTGCCTATCAATAAGATTGGAATGAAGTCCTCGATAACGTCCCTAACAAAAAATTAATTGAAAACCAAACATTCGAAGAAAAAAAGTCGTTTGTTGTCAATCTTTCTCCCTCAGTCAGGAGCCTGGTTATCGGCAGCTCCCATACCCATTCTCGGCCTCCACATCGTGCCAAACGAGTTTTGTGCAGCTGTGAACTACAGACAGGGCGCTCCCATGATTGAAAAAGAAAGAAAGTGTCCCTTTTGTAAAACAAGATCATTAAATACACTCGGTGATCATGCTGTTATATGCGATGGCCGGCCGATATGATTTTGCAGCACGATTGGCTAAGGGACCAAAATTTGTCCGCATGCAGCGCTTCCAACCTGTCGCCAATTTGCAAGCAGAAAATACTGATACCAGAAACAAATTCTCGACCTGCAGATGTGTACTTACCTTGTTGGTCTGCTGGACAACCCGCGGCTCTGGATGTAACTGTAAACATTACCTCCCCAATGCAAGCCAGTATTAATTCAAATGCGACGAAGAAGTCTGGTTTTGCCCTGAGAGCTTCTGAAGACAGGAAGTTTGAGCAATATTCCCTAAGATGTGTCAAAATAGGTGTTAAATTTTTTGTCATGGATTTTGAATCATTTAGTGGACTCTCTGAGTTGGTGCAAAAGGCATTGAAGCAAATAGCTCTACTCACTGACAGCTGAAGTTTGGACAAAGCTGGTTTGTCAGTTACTTTCAGCAGGCTTGCTCAATCGGTTTCAGTGACATTAATGCAAGGAAACACTATAATGTTGATAGCAAGAAGCGCAGACAAGTAAGCCGGTAGCAAGCAGAAGAAGTTTCCTTAAAGTCTCGTGACTTTTGAACAAAAATCAATCGTCTCCAACACTGAATACCAGGTTAAAAATCCGATTGTGTGGGTTTCAGCATTCAAATTGAGAACCCGATTGTGTGAGTTTTGAGTCACACGACAAATCAACATGAGAGTGGCAAGGGGCCAGTAGTCTGAGAGTTGCTGTGATTCAAAACTTGGATTACGACTTTGAACTGATATCTAATAGCTTGACAATGAGTTAACCAATCAGAGTATTGTAAAAAATGTTTCAATTCTGCATCCCCGAATTAAGTGTGGCACCGCCAGTGCGCGACTCAAGTCAGTCTAATCAGAGCTGATTTCAGTCTCAATGATCTGACCAGAGCTAGCTTGGGTCGCACTCTATTCTTGATGCCTTTTTGTATGTACAGTTTTAAAAATCAAGCAGAAAAAGTGCCGATAGATCCAAATGGCTTCCTAACCAAAAAACTAACAACATGCATCAGTTATGACCGAGTGAAGCAAAACGTGATACGTGGAATTTAGAAACGCATAAAACATGGCAAATCTTTCCAAGATCTTGACCTGGCAAGAAAACATCTAGATTGATTCGAACTTGCAAGATCTTTGCATGGATGTCAACACTAAAATGAAAGACATACCAAGTTTACAAAAAATAAATCAGCACTAAATTAAAAAAACTACTTGAGGTGGCACTAAATAGCTGTAAATTAGGGGAAAACAATTGGAGGAAAATCTGGACGCCGCGAACCAATTGGCTGGCAATACTCATCAAGTCAAGTTTAAGTTTCTTACATCGAAAAAAAAACTAATTAGTCAATTAATTAATTAATTAAAAAGTTCGAACAAACTTAGACGTACCTCTTAGTTGTCCACTGATCTGTGTGTGTGTGCGTATGTTCGTGTCTGCGTCGTGACAAATTTATGACGAGCTGTTGTGATAAATCTGTGAGCTGTTGAACAAGTCTTTCGTTCTTCATACACACAAAACAACAATAAACTAAATTAAGCTCAAAAACCACAACTGTTCTTAATAGACAGCTAAAAGACAATCTGTTCTTCTGGCTACTTTTTCTACGCAGGACTGTCGTCGTAATATTTGGACGTGAAAAGTACTTAGAATTGAGAGTAGCGTTTAGATTGAAGTTACAGTAATATAGTTAGTTGGGTATTTATTGATTATTTATTTATCATTCTAATAAATTCAGGACACGCAGTTGGCTATCTTGTTGTGTTGAATGGCAACGTTACTAAGTTGGTCAATTGTGAAACCAACTAAAACCAAAATAATTTGCAGAGAAACAAGCAGTTGTAGTAGTAGTAGTTACTTTTTACAATTTTATTGTGGTTGTTGTAACAAGATTATATTGAGATTATACCAAAGTGCGTCACATTTAACAAAAACTCGATTGAGTGTGTATGTAATAGTATTACCAGTTTAACTTTAGCTCGGTAATACCTGCAGAATGAAAGTAAAGGCACAGAATATGTGTAATAAACACTTGTGTCTTTTGCTATGCACTTGATGGTCCATAAAGGTGTGCTGTAATTACCAGTTTCAACATGGCTTAATTAAACGGCTTGTTTAAAATGTGATTGAATTTTTAATTAAACTATACCCTCACCGACCTCGATTGCCAATTATAATCTACCAAGTGCTCAACTCGCATCGCTAATTCTGACACGTTTTAATCTGCCATGATTTAAGAGCTACTTTAACACAAAAATACATTCACAAATCTGCTAAACATAAAAGCGTGAAAACATTTTTAAGCTGTTCACCGTGTGATATTTAACCGGATCTCATTTTTTGTTTCTTTTTTAAGAAAAAACAAAAAACTATATGGAACAACGTCACAATACAACACAAGCATGAACCTCAGCACATCAAGTTTTGACCAATTCAAATGTTTGCCAACTTAAGGGCGCTGTACAATGAATGTGAAGAACCAAAAAGGACATCTAGAGAGAAAAAACGCAAGTCACGGTCCTCTAGCTCAACAAAAAATCACGCATGGTACAACAAGGCTTGATTAAAACAAAAAAAATTTCGTTCTCATTTTTAAAATTTCCGTCCTCCTGAGGTAAATAGTAAGTGCGCATTGAAAAAGATGTCAAAAGTAAAGCAACTTAATTTGAGAAGTTAGAATATGAAAAGCGGCATTCTCGTATCCGAACTCTTCCTCAGCACTCGAGGAAAAAATGAATAAACATCGATAACAATAAAAATTATCTGGAACAAATTTTTAAAGTTTTTTTCGATGAAATGAGATGATTGAAATTAATATAATCTTGTTTCAAAATGGACAAGGATTTTTTATCAGAACTTTTTTATCAGCTCATTAGTTTGCATTACTTAGAATCACTCTCGCTACCTTCTTGGGAAAATCTTTGAGGAATTTATCCTGTTCTCGCTCCCAATTTTTTCCCCCAACTGATTTACGACCATACGATAACACATCAAAATTTGATCTCCCCACACGTTGGGTGAGATATCAAAACTAATCAGTGCTGTTTGCCCCCATCAGTGTTGATGTCTCTTTGAAAGCCATATTTTTCAAAGAAGACTCCCCTTTTTTGGCCAAGATAAGGATTCAAAAATTGAATCGCGTTTCATATCTCCCTATAATCTCTCATCTCTTGCAATCAGAATTGTGAAACATATGATTTCTATAACACCTATGGATACTGCCTTTAGATTTTGCTATCGTTCAAAACAAAAACGCAAGAAAAGCTCATTTTAGGAAAAATTTAAAATGGTTGAATAGATTAACGGACATATTTACATCCAATAGATGTTGTAAAAGTACACTTTCGAGTGCAAAATTTTGAGAGTTCAAGTTTTACAATTGGTATCAAAAGATATAGTACTTATATGGCACAAAAGATATGGTTCATTTCCATTTTGTATTAAAACTCATTCTCTCTTTTTTTACCACAATCACACGCATGATACTTGAGGTAAAATGTAAACTATTGATGTCGTCTAAAAATGTTCCAAAGAAAACTAAATCAAACTCATTTAAACAAAACTTTTTTCAAAGCTAGTGCCTATATTTAAAAACGAAGATAAACAAGGCGGCTCGATAATGTGCAATCGCACATAAGGTTCCGACCCCGCTCATCCCCAATTTCGGCATAATTGTCTACCAAATGAGGAACAGATAGAAAAACACAAAAAATTCAAGTATTTTTCAAAAAAAACTGGTGTATGAACGAAAAGATAGCCTCCAAAGCAAAGAACTCAGTGGGGTAAAAAATGATGAATTAGATTGATGGGATATGCCGATATTAAGAAAGCGAGCGAAGACGAACGGCAATATCAAACAACAACAACAAACATTAATTACATCAAAAATTTATGTCCGTTTTAAAATACAAAACTTAATAACAAAGTCAAAATAGCGTCAGATAAAACTGAAAATAAACAAAAAAACATGCAATCCACCAGAAAAAATTGGTTATTCAGCAGTTCATAATAATGCTTGGTAACAATTAGACAAAAAAGAACAGAAACTAAAGTTAAAAAATTCGCTGAACTTGAAAAAAAAAAACAATTAATTTCAAAGTAGTGAAAACCATTAGGAATCAACTAAAATATCCCTTAGGTTTACAATTATAAACGCTTCTATAAAAAGGAATCAAGAACTCTTGGTTTTAAATTTTTTATGCAGTTACAAAAAGAACAACAAATAGACAACAAACTAAAAATCAATTGAATTTTGCCAGAAAATGCTTTGCAAGCCGTAAAGCCATACTTTGGCCCCCAAAATATGTTCGATTGCACCTTCTTTGAACATCGATACTGTATTATTTGTCCCTGCATTAATAAAAATAAGCAACAATCAGACAAAAAAGAAAAAAAAATGCAAAATTAAGTAACATTTCTATCGAAAAAATTTTTTTTCCAAAGACATGAAAGCCATTAATTACAAAATGAAAAAGTTAAATAGGTTAGTCCATCCCTCCAACGGAAGCCCATGAAAACTGCAATTATCCATAATATGTCTTACGTCTACAAAAAGAACGTCAAATATGACAAAAATCAAAAATTCATTTACTTTTTTTTGTGAAGAACCCGTGTGGAAGCCAGTAAAGTCATAACGAATTCTCTTAAAACATTAAATTTTGTGACACCAATCACTTTTGACACCTCCCCTTGAAATGTATTATGTGAACTCTCTTTAATGAAACTAGGTAACAATTAGACCAAAAAGAAAAAAAAGCAAGATTACGTAAAACTTGTTTTTATCGAAAAAAATTTATTTCCAAAGATATGAAAGCCATTAATTACAAAATGAAAAATACGAATAGGTTCGTTTATTCTTCCAAGGGAAGCCCTCGACACCTGCAATTAACCAGAACATGTCTCACGTCTACAAAAAGAACTTCAAATAGGACAAAAATCAAAAATTAATTTGATTTTTTTTTTGTGAAAAACCAGTGGCGAAGCCAGTAAATTCATAACGAATTCTTTAAAAACATTAGATTTTGTGACACCAATCCCTTTTGACACCTTCCCCTGACAAAAAATGTCATCTTAAACCTTTAGTTAACGAGACCAGGTAACAAACAGACAATAAAAGAACAAAATTGCGAAATTGAAATGTTTTTTTTTTTCATTTTGGAAAACAATTGTTTTCAAAGTCATGAAAGCCATTATCTATCTTCTAATATCAAAACTTCGGCTCATCTACTCTTCCAGGAAACGCAAATCAAACCTGGTCATTGTACAGGAAAGTAAACACGACTAAAAAGACAAAGTAAAAACGAAACTTAAAGACCATATTGAAAAAATTCAATGAAATTCTTTAAGAAAGTATTGTCGAAGCGGTAAGAGAACCACAATCTATATCTTTAAGGATTTAAATATTATCAATTGTGCGGTATTTCGAGCGCGAAAAATGTGAAATATGAACTGACAATAACGTGATGATTTGACAATATTAGAAAACATGAAAAATAGGCAAATACCTAAAAATTAAAAAACTTGTGAAATCTAGTAGTATCAAAGCCAGAACACCATATTTTAAGGCGTAAAACCGCAATAAAGACTAAATTGGAATTCAGCAGAAAGAAGGAGCACTCTTTGATTGCTGACACTAAGCTACAAGTTGACCAAAGTAAGAGAAAAATGGAGGCAAAGTTCAATAAGCCATTTTTTAATTAAAAATCAAATATTTTAAAAGTCAAAACGCCCATAAGCTTTCAAGCAATCAAATAGATAAATTTATTGCAAGCTAGTTAGGAAGTCAATAGGACCTATCACTAGTGAGCTTTGATTTGAAATGTTCTGTTATTTAATTAATATAAAAAATATAAATCGAACTTTTTTTAATAAAAAACCGACTGATGACAATCCGAATTATTTTTGGATTGTAACGATCCAAGATTGGTACAGAACTAGTCCTGCTAGTGTTGATTGTCCATTAGGAATATTTAATTTTTGGAATGTCATTGATATAGATATTTTGTTTGTTAAAAAATCAAAAGTAAATGCTGCGTTTTTGATAATCAACGAATAAAGTTAGCAAAAAATGGCAAAGTTTTATTTACAGAGCACTCTCAACGAAAATTGAAGTGGAATTAGCCCCTTTTTTAGTCTACAAAGTTTGTGTCAGTGGTTTTTGGCTGTGCACTTCCTGCAAAATTAATCAGAGTGGACTAAAGAAACTTATTTCGTGCTGTTTTTGATGAAAAAGTCTGAATTTTGTGAAATTTTTAGCCGGAATTTGTGACAAAAAAATTCAATGAAATTAGCCGACAAGGTATTTTGTCTTTAAACGTAAAATCAAAAACATTTTCATGAAAAAATTTAGTAAATTTTTATCAAAATTGGCGAAATTTTAGTCAAAAACTCCGAAAAAAGGTGAATGAAATCAACGGAATTCACATTATTTTCTCGGAAGTTTAAACCTCGATATCTCCTTGTCAAAAACGAAAATCAAAAAAAATCTTTTTAATTCCATATTCTACGCTGGACAAGCTTTCTAATGATACCAGTCTCAACTCTCTACGATGAATATATCGATCGGCCAAAATTGACTGAACAAAAAAAAACCCAGTTGAGTATATAGCTCCTCAGTTGAGTATATAGTAATTAGTTTATCTTGTTTATGTCGTGTTTGAACAAAATCTTGAGGGTTGATTGAAAAGCGTCATCCTGTTTCTAATCATGTCAAAACTGTTTTGATACTTTCGAAACAATTTTTACAGTTTTGCAGTTCTTCTGACAATTCGCTGTTTTGTGCGAGTGTCATTTAATTTCCATAGGACAACGAAGGATGATCTTTAGTTGCAAAATTTGTATAACTTTTTTTAAGGTGTGAAGGCAAACATGAAGCCAGCGAAACATTGAATCGCTACAGTAATTTACTTTGAATCGCTACAGAGACAATTTTTTGCAAATTGTAACGCAAATTGATATAATGATTTGCAGCAACTTGATTGCGTAGAGGAACACAACTATATATTCGATTAAATAATTAAGGATGCGCATCTAGGCTACAAAATTGAAGATTTGAGAATTTTTCAAAAATTATTTGGCTTTTGACACAATGGGACAAGGTGCGTACGCATATTACCCCATAGCCCATGTTCCTATTAGCCCGATGATAAAAAAAACATATGGATCAAAATTAAATGTGCGAATGCACGTTAGCGAGCCTGCTTGTCTTAACTGGTATAATAGAATTATTAATTGCTCTGTCTGTTTGTAAAATAGACAGACGTTATGCTGGCACCAATTTGTTTGTATCTACGACGCACAAAGTCACTCAAACTGTATCTGGAATCGTTTTTAAAAGAAGACGGTGATAGGTTTCAGGAGACATTACGGGAGGAATATTGATTGGTGCATTAATAATGAAAAGGATAGTTTGATTGAAATATAAACTCACCTGAAATTGGTAACCAAGCTAACTAACTTCTGCAGCTGCTCTTATTCTCTGCTATACAACACAGAATTGTACCAGAAAGAGAGAAAAATACTAAGTGCGGGGGAGGGCGCTATGATGAACGGGGGTATATTGTGGTAATAATTAAAATTTGTTCTGTTGAGGTATTGTTTTTATGTTGCGATTTCTCCAACTAAAGCAGTGGTAGTACTAGTAGTTCTATTAGTAGCAGTATTTTAATGTTTGTTTGATACACAGAAGAATAGGGAATGAATGAACGAATGAAGCACAAATTTGTAGTTTGAGGACAGCTAAAACTGGGAATTGCTCTAAAGAAACAAATAGCAGTAGTACCACCGCCAACTCAAAAACAACAACAACAACAATTACCATCATAGCCTTGTACACCCTCCCCCTTTCTATGGCTCAACAAATGCGAATATAATCAAATATGAAAAGCAATCGGCCGAAATATTTTGCGTTTTGTTCTCAGCTTTCTTTGAAAAAAAAACTCAAACAATGAAAAATATTTCAGATAATTTAATAGTTAACTACTTACTACCACTGTTAAGTAATTCACTGAGTTTATAAAACTACCAAAAAATAATTCTCGACTCTTTTTTTTAATTTTTTTTTAAATCTTCAATCATATAAAATCTTATGCATTAAATAACAATGCGCAACAACAATAACAACATAAAATGGCATGGAAATATGATCTGGTCAAATGAAAGACTGACCTTGGTGTTCAAGTTCAACAATTTCTTCTAAATGGGATTTCGGTTAGGGTTTAATCTCCCGTTGAGCGTAATAGGCGAGTGTTTATGGGCCGCTTTTGCCGTTTCAATTCCATAAAAACAACAACATTGTTTCTGAATTATATACCAAATATACTCCTCAACAAATTTATTGTACTTTCTTTGACTAGTCAAACCAAACTGAAACCAATAGGCAAAAACATAACACAGCTAAGCGTTAGAGTCTTTCCCGAATTGCTGCGATCGTTGTCTTGGCAGAAGTAAAGTTTTAGCCGAAATGATTAAAAAAACAAAATGATTGCCACAAAAATTAGTTAATATTCAAGAGCGCTATTCTGATTATATCAAAATGTCACCCTCATAATTGAAACAACCACGCCAATATTACGGAAATATGTGGTTATTTGGTCGATAAACCGCACGAGGCGTGGGTTCGAATCCCGCTCAGCCTTACTGTTTTCTATCCCAAAAAGATGTTATTTTTTGCTTTGCAATTTATTGATTACCTTGCCTGAATTCGAAATTTTGCTGTTTCTTCTTAGAGAGACTTTTTGTACAAATCAAGCATGATTTTATTGCGCTTAAATATGGAACATTGCAACTAATTTGTCTATTGTTTAGCCATGTCAGATTAGACGTTGAAAGACTGTTGTCTGTAAAATTATTTACAAAACGCACATTATGCTGGAAGAAACAATCTGCGCACAATGCTGAACGGCTCTTAAGAAGTGTTTGTTCCCTACAAAAAGGGGATCTATATTTTATGGCACACTATGGCGTGTAAAGAGGAGTTGAAACAGTTAGAAGTATAATAGAATTGTAAATATAGTTATTGCAAGTGAAGATAGCGCTACAGATATATTATATGAACATATATTGTGTGCTTTGAAGTTTAACAGTTTGGGTGAAAGCTTTTAACTTATATATACACACATTCTGAGTAGAAAGTCTATAGCTCAAGTGTAAGCCACAGTTTTCCATAAAATAATGCTTCCGGAGCTAATGTGTCCAGACAAGGGCCATAATTGAATAATGGACCAATTAACAAGCAAATACCGAAACTCTTCGCCTGGTTTAACACACACCAAAACACCTCCCGCAACAACAATGCGCCAATTTGCCGATCATTAGATTAAAGTCGAATTATATAGACTACTATTAATCTAATCTGCAAGTAAAAGATACTTTGATCTGCTTCGGAGTATCTTCCTCAGTCAAACTCCGACGCTTAACTTGCAAAATTCTCCAATATTTGATGGCTGTCGTGCAAGATCTTGCAGGCTGGCCCTTGGTAATAGATTAAGGTCTTAACTTAAGTTTTTGTTAGTTCTGAAATTTTGTTGTGTTGAAGCATAAACTTCATTACCTTTCAATTTATCACGTTTCAAATTAAATTATTCAAGGGCTAATTAAATTAATTTAGGCTGCCGAGTTATAGTTCTGATTCTGCACAAAAAAATGAATAAAATAAAAACGGGCAAAAACATCAATTTAGGACTAATAGCTGTTTTCCAGAGTGAAATTTTTTCCAGAGATTTTAGCGTACTTCTTGAACAGTGGGCTAAGAGAGCGTGTTCTTTAGTATGTGTGGTATTGTGAAAGGTGGTTGGGCCAAGTATGTTTGGGAGTTGATATGGAATGATAAAATGGGATCCAAAGGGATAAAGTTGTTTTGTTTTGGCTGACACCATGGTCAAAATTTCCCGGGGTCCTGTTTGCTTTCTCAACCGAAACACTCACACATACAAACTCTATCCTCTCCTAATCTTAACACTCGTTCATAGCAAAACTAAATTTGTCTACACCCACGGGCCTACCATTGCCTCGCTACTTTTCAGGTCATTTGGACTCAATTAGGTCGCAAATACTCAATAAATTGAACCAAATACTCAATTCATTCAATGCAGGATATTTGGACGGTTTTAATTACGTAAAATAATAACAAGTTGTTGAGACAGAGAGGGAACTTGTAAATTGATGTAACTCAAACGACCTGGACCACTTTGTCATGAACAACACGAAATGGGCTCTTGCTTCCTGTGAAAGAAGAGGTCTTGCTGATCCCAGTAGAAAACAAAACAAGACGGCTCATGAGAGTCCCTGCATGGCAGAGAATGTTCAAAGCAACATCTTAGACTTCCGAAAAGTTTAACGTTCTTTGGTGACGATAATGACTTCTTTAACAACTCTTATCATTAAAGGGCGAAGTACAATATCATAAGACAGAAATTGAAATATTATTCGAAATGAAAAAAATCTCAAAAGATAATTGTTTTCAAAACAGGGTAAAATTTAGAAAAAGTTAATATCTTTATGAAGAAATTTACATTCAATTTCAGTTAAATTATGAGTTTTGTTAAAAAAATGTGAGAACTTGTCAGATATAAATTGAATAAATTGAAAACAACAAAAAGAACAGTAACAACGGTTGACTTTAATGATACACCTCACCTCAGCAAATTTTGTGGCAAGCCGAGTCCTTATTGTTCAGAACGAGTTTCAGTCCTTTGAAATTAAATTTTGGTCAAAAAATAGAGAAACTGCATTTAAATTTGGACGGAAAAACACATTTTGAATGTTTAAAAGAAAATAAACAAGGAGGCTTGATAATGTGCGTTTGTACATAATGTTCCTACCCCGCTCATGCAGATTATTGGCCTAATTGCATGCCAAATTAGGAAGAGGTAGAAAACTTTCAAAAATACAAAAATTGTTCAAAAATAGTAAGTGCATGAATAAAAACTAGAACTCTTCCTACTCAAATAAAAAATAACCAAGAGCAAAGTCAAAATAGCGTCAAATAAAAGCTAACTAAACAAATTAAAATTTACTTCACTAGAAAAAAGTGGAACCAGAGCTTAATGAGACTCGGTAACAAGTAAACACACAAAAAAACAGAAACAAAATCTTAAAAGATAGGTTCATGTTCCTTTAAAACAAATATATTCAAATGATGACACTAGATAGATATCAACTAAAATAGGTTTATGGTCATTCCTTACTCCATAAGAAGACATTGACATCTGTGATTATACAGATTATGTCCTACGTCTAAAAAACGACAATAACAGACAAATAACAAAAATTCAATCAAACTTTGCGAAAACATAAACTTGTATGTAAAAACTTTATGGTCATTCATTACTCCATAAGAAGACATTGACATCTTTGATTATCCAGATTATGTCTACGTCTAAAAAAACGACAATAACGGACAAAAAACAGAAATTCAATCAAACTTTGCGAGAAAACGGTTTTGAAGCTGTTCAAACCACAATCTATTCAGCAGATAATAAGATATACTCAATTGCAACTTCATTGAAAACTAATAAAACGATTTGTGAGCTCTCAAAAGTGAGAGTATGTAACAAGTAGACAGAAAAAGAGGCAAAAATAAGAAACAGATTTGTAAACTTTGGAAGCGATTAATTTCCACTTCATAAAAACATAAGCTATGAAATCTTTAAGTGGATCTATTGCTTCTCCAAATGAGGCCATTGACATCTGTCTTAATTCAAAATTAGTGGTACGTCTACAAAAAGAACGATTAATACAGAAAAAAATGAAATTAATAGTGTTATTGTAATAAAAACCATTGTCAGAGCAGTTAAAGCCTTAAGCAATGTTTTAGAAACACGTCAAAAAAAAACAAATACGTGTAAGAATATTTGGTTTCACAGGCATGAAAATTGTTAGCTATCAAACAGAATTCAGTAAATAGATTGCTTTGCTCGTATATCGGTGAACAACAGTTGTCACTAAAACTTGCAGTTATCCAGAACTTCTTGTACCACTACAAAAACAGGAAAATAAAGACAAACAGAATTTCCAGTGAATTTTGCTAGAAGACCGCGTCAAGGCCCTTAAAATCATAACCTATTCAGTGAAAAAGATCAATAAGCTCAAATGTGTTTGCCTGAACGCCAATAACGTGATAAGGACCTGTCATTAACCTGACAAGACAAAGATAAGAATCTCACAGAAAAAAATATAGCCAAAATTGATTTTGTTTGAAAACTCCTAGTCTCAAAGCCGAAAAATCATTACTTATAAGGCAAAACCGCAATGAATAATAATTTTATTTCCACCAGAAGGTTGGTGCAACCTATCTTTGTTGAATTGAAGCTAAAGTTGACCAAAAAGAGACAGAAAACTGACAAAGCTCAAAATACATTCTTTATATTGAAAACAAGAAGTTGTTTTCAAAATCAAAAGGACCATAAATTTTGAAATAAAAGACGAGACAGATTTCCCAAAAAACTATAGGCAACCATTTGAACCAGTCATTAGAAAGCCGTGGTTTGAATTGTTTTGTTCCACCAGTAACATAAAACGAAGCAAATTATGCAAAAAAGTATTAAAAACGGTAGCGACTGATTACAATTCTAATTATTTTTGGACGTCAAAAAACAATCATTAGACCAAAATCAGCCGTGAAATTGCTGTTCGTGAATTAGCAACAACTAAATATTCCCAATATATTGTATATGGACAATCTGACAAAAAAAGATCAAGAAAACATCAAAAATAAATAATTCGTTTTGGATAACTATCGAGTTAAAACAGCAAAAAGAACCGGCAACAGTATAAATCAAGAACGCTCCCTCTCTAGCGAAACTCAATTACAAATAGCCTTCTTCTAAAAATAACGAGATTTCAGCACATTTTAGATGTCTTAATCTAGCAAATTTGAACAAAGTGGACTAAAGTATCTTCTTCCGGCCCAGTTTTGATGAAAAGAAGATTAAATTTTGGATTAACATGTTTTTGACGAAATTGAGATCAATTTGAGCGATAATAGGGAAATTGTGAACAAAAAAACCAAACTTTAAACCTCGACAACTAGAAAAACATGAAATTCAGAATTTTTAAAATATATTCTGTGATGGACGACAGGCTGTCTAATGATACCTTTCACAACCCTCTACAATGAATATATCGATCGGCCAAAACTGGCTGAATGAAAAACCCAGTTCAGTATAAAGTTTCTCCCCCATTAATGGGGGTCGGAACGAAAATTTGTGATAACTTGAAATGGATAAAAAGGTTTTTAATTGATTCCTTTGGAATGGTTCACATACAAATAACATAAAATTTGGCAGAGCTTGTTTCAAAATTCTTGAATTAAAACAGAAATATGGAATTCATTTTAAATTTTAAAAAGGCTTTTTTTCATAAAAGTCATTTAGTTTTCAGAATATTTTCAAATAAAAATCAGCAACCAATAATTATAACGTCAAATTTGGTTAGAAAACTTTGTTGATTTTTTTGAGCTTTCAAAATTTTTCCTATAATAGACATGGAACTGAACATAAGACTTGACAAACAACTTACGCTGCAGAGTTTATCCTCGCTACAAAATTGTGATATGAACTTTCAACGAAAAGATAATATGATTTATTTAATCATATTTCACAAAAGCCTATTCATTTACAGACTTTTATCATGTATATAAGTTTCTTCGATCTTACACTTCAATAAATCAAGTTCAAATGACCAAATTGCAAAACTCATTGTTGAGAAAGATAATCAGATCCAATCAAAATCTGACCACGTTATTGGCCTCACTTATATTGCTGCCAGGCATAAAAATTTACGCCCGTCATAGTTTTCGTTACTGAGAGCAAAAGATCTTATAAAAACTCTTACACCTTTTCTTTGTGAACATTTTTAAAAATCTTAATTCTTGACACTTTGATGTAATCAATGGCCTTTTTACAAATCATTCAGAGCATCAAGAACACGTTTAAAGGACGAAATTAATACCACACCCTTAATGATATACAAGCATCTCAGAAACCAATGAAAGGATAACATAAAAATCTGCGATATGGAATTTCATTAACATAGTTGAAATTAAAAGACGCCATATCCATTAAATTATTGGTCTGATACGCAAAATTGGGAACTGAGTGAATGTTTTGGTCAATAGAAGTCGAAATACAATTTTTTTTAGAAATGAAATCTATTATAAATGACCGCGCAAGAAAATTAACAAAGATTGCAGTCAAACATCAAAATTATTGAACTTTTTTTCTACTAAAAAACATATAATGCTTACGCGCTTGCAATGCCGTTAGGTCTTAATTGAAATAAAATATTGTTTCTGTTTAAGAAATTAGGAAACGAATCAGAATGGCCAGTAATTAGCTTACTTGAAAAACTACAGAAGACCCGACTGCAAACACAGATAAGCCTTACAATTTTTTTTGGAAACAATTTCACGAGAAACTGGAAAATATAACAAACTCGAGCGAAAAGAAAGATAACTGATTTTTTAAAAACAAGGCTGTACAAGTAAAAAGAAATAATTAGTATGCGATGGAATTGTGACATAAAGTAGAATCTCTATGAGATCTCTCGAAACTCTCCAATTTTATCAAAAAAATGTTTGTTTTGTTAGATATAAAATGAACTCAGCAAATAGGCTCTAAATCTCAATAAATTGAGCCGTTGAAACTTGACAACTAAAACAAGTGATTAGACAACCAAAACTACTGCAAAAACTGTAAACTACAAAATTAAGTACTATAACTAAACTATAATCTAAATAAAAGAAAATGTTCCGAATTAATTGAATCTATTAGATATGAGGTGATATAATCAAATTGAAACAACTATTGATTTTGTCGGAACATCATCTTTGAGACTAAAAGAAAAGAGAAAAAAGACGACCAAAATGTTAAATCTTAACGGTTAAATCACTAACAGTCTAAATTAAGAAAACTGATAGTTTTGTAATTAAAAATTAAATTGATGCAGTTACCATGAAAACAATGAGGTCAGAAGCATCAAGAGTTTGGAAAAATAAAAAGACATCAACAGCGAACCACAAAATTTACGAAAATCAAAAACTGTTATTGAATCGGTTAGTTAATAAATGATAATAATTAGATCCTAGTTTGATTTTTATTGGGAACAATGAGATCCAATGTGGAACCAATCTACTATGCATGAACTGATATTAAACAGAAGAAACGCTAAAACGACTACAAAACTAAAAAAAACATACTTTTTTGCAAACAAGTTTTGAGTTTCTGTGCAAAACATTTGGTAAAACAAATCAAGAAGAAAAATTGAAAATTGTAGCAAAAACATTGCTCCCTGATTTTTGCCTCTCCAGCGTGAGTAAAATCACTACCTAATTTTGACTTTTGATTCCCAAGATTGCTGAAAAAAGTATATAGATAACTTGATAAAAAATTTCTGGCTTAAGACAATCCAATATTCTCAAATTGTAGAAAATCCAGAGTACCGCTAATTAAAAAACTTGAATCGATGAAGCTGTAACTAATAATCTGAACTCAAGTAGAATTTTAGGTTATATCGTGACTTTTTGTGGTCCACATTTAGTTGAAAACTGTTGTTATTTTCAGCAAAGAGCACTCGATTTAGTTTGAATAACTATTACTATTGATTACCAGCAAAATAATGAAGTACGAAATATAGAAAGGAATGATTTTTTAGTCAAACTTAGACTAAAAAGTAGCAAAATTAACAACTCTAAAGCGGTTGATGTGCCTAATGTTATCAATTTTAAGAAAAAAATCAATTATTTTCAATAATGAAATCAGGTCTTCAAGATTTTAGTGTGGTACCCTTCATAAGTTTCGAAATTGCAAAAAAAAATTAAAAGTAATTTGAACTCTACTGAAGAAAAAATGGTCCGGTATATATTTTCTCATGATTCAAAAAACATGTTGGAACAAAAACATGGGATAGCAAAATAAAAAGAGGTAAAATGGTGAAGACGAAAACAACTAAACCAAATTATTTTCAAACGATTTTTGATTTGATCTTTTTTATGATTTAGAGTGAATATAGTAACATTAGACTTTGCTTTGATGTCAATTTTCAATTTTCCAATTTCAATAAACTTTAACTTCATAATTTCAGTGCACCAACTTAAAATTCTGAAAAATTTCCGGGATAAAAAGCTTATAAATTAAGTTCGAAATTCAATGTATCCTTTTTTCTGTCTTCATATACGTCACTTTACGCTTCAATTCCTCCTAATCAATGACAGCAGTGTTCGTAAAAATGTCTATAATTAGGAAAAAAATGTCAAAAATCACAAAACTGTGTTTTCATTTGTGTCAGCATAAAAATCAAATACCAAAATTCAATGCGCTAAAAGGGTACTAATTTGATTAACAATACGATATGCTTTACAAAACAGTAAACATTAGGAAAAATACTGAGGCACACGTTTAACAACTTTCAAAGCCCTTCCAAAAAACTCCCAAATTCAAAAGTGCTCCCAATTGGACCACTTTTCTATGTTGAAAGTCAATATTTGGTTATGACATATTCTATCATAGTTATATTATTACAAATTTTTACCTTTTTTGAAAAAAAATTACTGGTTTCAGAAACCACTGCTTTAAAGTTTATAGATATCTTAAGACTCTATTAGGACCTTATTGGCTTAGGACATTGTAGTTGTAACAAATAATTTGAGCTCAAGTAGAATTTTAAGTTGTATCGTTAATTTTTGTGGTCCACGTTTAGCTGAAAGCTGATAATATAAAAATGCATCATCGATTTCGTGGCTAGTTGAGCCAAAATCTCGACAAAAATTTGGGCGAGGGAGCAATCTATTTAGATTGATCAATTTTTACCATTGATTACTAGCAAAGTTAATGAAGTACGAAATATAGAAGGGAAGGATTTTTTAGTCAATTTCAGACCAAAAAGTAACAAATTGAAGAAATCTAGTGCAATTGATGTGCCCAACGTTATCAGTTTTAAGAATAAATTAATTATTCTGAGAACCAAAATAATGTCTTCAAGATTTTTAGTGTGGTAATTTTTAAGTTTCGAAAATGCAAATAAGTAAAGGTAATGCAAGCTTTACTGAAAAAAAGGTCGGGTATAAATATTCTCATAATTCCAATGAAATAATGGAAAAAAAACATGGAATATGAAAATCCTCTAAATGAGCGAGTTAATTAATAAAAAGATGTAAAATGTTAGAGACGAAAACAACCAGACCAAAACATTTTCAAACCATTTTTGATTTCTTGATCTATTTTATGCTTTACAGTTAATATAGTACATATTTCAAACTTCAATTTTCAATAAATGTCAATCAAAGTGCACAAACTTAAAATTTTGCCTATTTTCTGGTAGTAGATTGGTATAAAGTTAATTCAAAATTCAATATATCTGTTTTCTTCTTTATATACGTCACTTTACGCTTCAATTCCTCCTCATCAATTAAAGCAGTCTTCGTAAAAATATCAAAAAATTGGAAAAAATGTCAAAAGTCACAAAACTGTGATTTCATTTGTGTCAGCATAAAAATCAAATACCAAAATTCAATGCGCAAAAAGGGTACTAATTTGATTGACAATACGATATGCTTTACAAAACAGTAAACATTAGGAAAAATACTGAGGCACATGTTTAACAACTTTCAAAGCCCTTCCAAAAAACTCCCAAATTCAAAAGTGCTCCCAATTAAACCACTTTTCTATGTTGAAAGTCAAAATTTGGTTATGACATATTCTATCATAGTTATATTATTACAAAGTTTTACCTTTTTTGAAAAAAAACTACTGGTTTCAGAAACCACTGCTTTAAAGTTTATAGATATCTTAAGACTCTATTAGGACTTTATTGGCTTAGGACATTGTAGTTGTAACAAATAATTTGAGCTCAAGTAGAATTTTAAGTTGTATCGTTAATTTTTGTGGTCCACGTTTAGCTAAAAGCTGATAATATAAAACTGCATCATCGATTTCGTGGCTAGTTGAGCCAAAATCTCGACAAAAATTTGGGCGAGGGAGCAATCTATTTAGATTGATCAACTTTTACCATTGATTACTAGCAAAATTAATGAAGTACGAAATATAGAAGGGAAGGTTTTTTTTGTCAATTTTAGACCAAAAAGTAGCAACTTGAACAAATCTAGTGCGATTGATGTGCCCAACGTTATCAGTTTTAACAATAAATTAATTATTTTGAGAATCAAATCATGTCTTTAAGAGTTTTAGTGTGGTACCTTTTAAGTTTCAAAAATACAAATAAGTAAAGGTAATGCGAGCTTTACTGAATAAAATGGTCGGGTATAAATATTCTCATAATTCCAAAGAAATAATGGAAAAATAAACATGGAATATGAAAATCCTATAAATGAGCGAGTTAATTAATAAAAAGATGTAAAATGGTGGAGACGAAAACAACCAGACCAAAACATTTTCAAACCATCTTTGATTTGTTGATCGATTTTATGCTTTACAGTTAATATAGTACCAATTTCAAACTTCACTTTTCAATAAATGTCAATCAAAGTGCACAAACTTAAAATTTTGCCTATTTTCTTGGAGTAGACTGGTATAAAATTATTCAAAATTCAATATATCTGTTTTCTTTTTTATATACGTCACTTTACGCTTCAGTTCCTCCTAATCCATCATAGCAATCTTTTGAAAAATATCAAAAATCTTGAAATATTGTCAATAGTCACAAAACTATTAACCCTTTCGGATCAACACAAAATTAAACTACCAGATTTCAATTTAATTAAACTCTTTGCTCTCTGCAATGCGCAAAAACGGTACTAATTTGATTGAAAATACTGTATGCATTGCAAAATTGTAAACATTAGGAAAAATACTGAGGCTCATGTTTAACAACTTTGAAAGCTATCCAAATAAAGTCCTCCCAATTTTGAAAGTCCTCCCAATTGGTTCATTTTTCTTTGTTAAAAGTCAATAATTGGTTAAGACATATTCGAACTTACTTATATTATCACAAACTTTACTCTTTTTTGAAAAAAAAACTATTGGTTTTAGAAAAAATGTATAAAATAGTAGCATTTGTGGCTGAGCACAGGTTGTTTATATTATTAATGCCACCATAAATTTCTTGAATATGAGTGTTACTTCAGGTTAGTGAACACGGGTAATAATAAGTTTGTCGCGGCTATTTAGACCTTTTATATATTAGCTAGGTCAGAAACGCGTCGTGGTATAAACGAACAAGCTGTCTCAATATATACTTTTAAGTATGAACGATGCACTTTTTTTAGAAACTATAGATGACATCGTTCAGCTGGAGAATGTTTTTCTTACCTTTTAATTTTGGAGTCCGTGACTTATTTCTTGTTTGGCTCTCTTTGCTGGTTCAGTTTGTTGTCACTGATTGCATTGCTCTAAAATAAAAATTGTCCATAAAAATCTCTCAACTAGAATGAACTTAGTAAACAGTTCTACTTCTTATCACACCGATTCAGTTAAACTCATTGTGCCCTGTATTTTCTGCCCTGTATCCCTATATCATATCACCCCGCAAACTTTTCACCCAAAAACATTTCTCCAAATCCTGCGAATATCTTAGCATTGATCCCTAAACTATATACCCAAATGTTACAATTCACTTATTTTGAATGCTAATTGCACCAATTATATAGTGAATTAAAATCGGGTTAAATTGATAAAAGGGCGAAACAATTGGGTTTAGGTGACTGATATGTGGTGAAAAAAATAGTTAACAATTCCTAATAAGTTCACTCAATTATTTACCTTCATTTGGTAATTAATCTCCCCAAATCAATCAACTCAATCCAATTATAACAAAGAACGAGAACTCTTTCTTAGTTTACTAAGAAATTTTTAGTAAACCAGTGGAAAAATTGATAAAAATCAATTTGAATAAATACTATAGTAATTCTTTTTTTTAAAACAAAATGTACAGACGTACTTGGGCTATTATGACGTGAAGAACATTCATATACATAAGTTGGCCAATAAAATTTTGAATAATATACCGATTATCCGTTAATGAAATTCAGCTTCTAAGCAACACAATTGTGTCTCAAACCGTATCAGCTCTACAAAGCATTATCAAAATCGACAAACCGGAGAGCACAATAAACAGATATCTTTGAAATCTGGTTGAAAAATTGATAAAGCCAAAAGTTATAATAACATGGGAAGTTATTAAGTAAAAAGATAGTGATTAATAAAAAGAAATGAATTTTAGGGATAACTTTAATAGCAGTCGCGTGTAATGTACTTTACACGCATATATAGACTCGTGTAGGCTGCCGCTGTGGACTAACTCCCTTGATTGGGGTGTAAGGGGGAAAATTGTTGAGAATTACGTTGAAAATACACTACACTCACTGCCCGGATAATAAAAGACGGGAAATCTTTTCAAATTGTTTTTTATTTACAACCTTACTTTTTCAACTTGAATCTTTAAGAACAACTCTCGCTCTCTATACTCCTTTGCACACAATTTGCAGGAATATGTATTAAGTGTGATATAAATTGATGGGTCTTTTTTATTCCAAAGCAACTTAATTTTTTCCCATTTTCTCCGCTGCTGCTATCTATTCTCCATCTATCTGGACCGAAGCGGAGTAGAAAAAGGGATTGTTGTAATATTTGTAGCTTCCAACTTTAAATAGCGAAAGAGTGTAGATGATATATATATACATTGTATACATATAGGCGGTTAAATTTCCCAAACAGAGCGAATAGTTGCACATTGAAGGGGGAGGGGCGGGGGTGGGACATTGGGGGGAGATTGGAACACAGCAGAAGGGGAGGGGGTGTATGTTGAACTGATGAGGACTAACTTCTTTCCGCCGTTTTTCTCTCGCGCTCTATAATATCTGATTTATTATACGATATGTACATTTTTACTAGTCAAGTGAAAAAGGCCGTCGCCGCCGCAGCAGCCGCAAGGTACAAAGAGGGGGGGGGGGTAGAAAAAGAGAGAATAATAGAGAAAAAAAAGAGAGAAAGAGGGATGCTAAAATGGGCTGGCGCAGAAAGTGCGTGAGTGTGTTTACCTTTTCAATTGTGCTCCTATAATCCCACGGCAGTTACAGGGGGACAGAAGAGGTAGCTGTTGTAACGCTATTTATCAAAATAGCTCCACAAGAGAGAGTATAGGCAATATAGGGAGAATAAGGCGGAAAAATGGAGTGAGGGGGGACCTTATGTTCTCTTCATATTATTCAGACAACACAGTGAAAAATAGGAAGAACAGTGTATTTGAGCTATTATAGTAGTAGTAGTAGTTGTTGTGATAGTAGAGTAGGAATAGTAGCGGCGTTGGTATTGGAGGATGTTGTAGTTGATATAAAGGATTAAGCGCGCCAGGCTTGAGCGAAATTGAGGAAAAGGCAATGAAAATGTGACGGAAGAAGTATTAAAAAGAGGTCGGTCGCTTTCAAAAACTGTTTAAAATTGTGCCATTATGGAGAGAAATCAAACAATCAACAGTTTGTTCTGATTTTTGGCACCCAGCAATTGTTATAAATAGTTTGTTTCTTCTTCACCTTGTCGAAAAACAAACCAATTTACTATAAAAAGTGAACAAATACTCCGAATATGTTAAGTATGATTATAATTCATATCTAGTTTATTTTATTTTGTTTTAACCACTCTTTTGCTATGCCATTCATCGGAAGAAAGACTGAAACTAATTATCGTAACGATGACTAAAATAGTTTTTTTTGGAGAAAAAAGGAACAAAATGAGGCTGTTTTTTTTTATTTCAGCCAGGTAAAGAAAACTTTTCCAATGAACGCAATTCGGCCATATCAAACTGCTTTATTCCTTTGCATATTCTACAATGTACTATATTGTATTTTCGCTGCGATGCCGAAAAAAAGGAAAAACAAATAACAGTTAAGGTGAGCAAGTATAATTACATTATGATAAGGAACAAGAGCAATACCTCAAAATAGAGATTGCATCTACGACAATAAAAAGTATATAAGCTTTTTAATATATATAAGAAAGGTAGCTAGTATACTTCTTTTTACTCTCTCTACAAATACAGTACAATGCACAATCACTTTTAAGCAATATGCATTATGCATATATCTTCTGTTCACATCAGCTCTAATTGTGCAAGTTTGTATACCTTGGAAGCCTTGTGTACATGTTTATAGTAATGTGGCGGCAGCCGTGGCTTTTTTCACAGTCATATTATCCACCCTTTAATTCCTCCCGCGTGTTTCACGTCACGAGATATTTATCACCTTTTCAATTTCAACCCCCAACCACAACCACCCCCCCCCCCCCCCCCCCCCCCGCCTCACCCGCATCTCTTCTCCGCTGAATACCCCGCCTACACAATCACCTCCCCCTTTAAAATTTCTGAACGGCCGATAGTTACAAAAGTGGTCACGGTAATTTGGTATTATTACACTAATAATCGGCCCCACCTTTTTCCAGGTTATGCGAAAGATGCTCAAGGATTTTGAATGTTGTGCTCTTTTCGTCATAATGATAGCAAGTGAATGTAAAAGCCGGGAGGGTCACAAACAATTACTGTGGTCACAAATCCGGAAAAATTTTCAGTTTGACAGCTAATTTATGTAAAATAGAAAACTATACCGGATGCGAGCGATTGAATGATGGGTGTCATGCCCTTAAATCTGCTCTGAATCTAGTGCTAACATTTTCCAGTTATGAAGGCATACAATTTCTCTGATATGTACCAAAAATAAAAGGAAAACAAATGAATAGGTATTTTTTTTTAATTTGATGAAACTAAATATCAAAGCAAAATATTGTAACTATGCCTCAACCAGGATGCTCGTTAATGTCGGTTTGCACATGATGTTCCGACACGAGCTCATCTACATTTTTGACTCAATTGTCAACCAAATGAAGCGATAATCAAAAATAGCGGTTTGAGCTTAGTAAAATCGCTGCACAACCCAACTACTAATTAAATTACATAATGTCATGCCTCATTATAGCGCTCATGAGAACTGCCATTAAAGAGACTACGAGAAAAAGATCAAACAACAAAATAAGCAAAAACAAGAATTTCACGGCAAAAACTCAATATCTAAACTTAAAAGGAGCTAGTATAAACGTCAAAATACAATTGGATAAAGCCTTAGCAACACAAGAAGTTTACTTTTTCCTAAATGCACATTAGATCAGACGTCTCATTAATGAGACTAGATATCAAGTCGACAAAAAAAAAGAAATAATGAGGCGAAATTAAAAAATTAGCCCATTTTTTAAAACCGAATCATTGGTTTTTAAATAAATAATAATACTAAAACGTCTTTTCGAAATCAAAAAAGCTTGTGTTTGGTTAGAATAAGCCATAGAAACGGATTAAAGATGCAGCTAAAAAAAAACAATTTCTGAAAACACAAAAAATTGAAGCCATTGAAATCATTAGCTATCATCTGATTTTTGTTTATTTTTAGTTCAATTTTTGTTTATATAAGCTCAACCAAAATTATACTGAAAGATTAAATAAGGTCACTTGGGACAAAATAGAAATTCATTGGGATCTATGTGCTAAAAGAAGAGAGAAAGAGACAAATATTGACCACTCACAAAACTTTTACGAAAACGCACATTGTTCAACAAACAAAACATCAGTTAAAACAAAATCTAAATAGAAGTGTTAATTTTTGAACAGCGATGACTTGGATGGGACCTCTCAATGTTAAGAATAAGTTACAAGTTGTCGAAAAAAACAACAAAAACGGAAAAGTTTAAAAAATCTTTGAAAACGAATATCATAAACTATTAAACTAAGAACTATAAAAATAAACTGACTGCATTGAGCACCATGATTCACTCAATTTTCAATCTGAAGTTTATGAGACCGGTCAGCATTTAGGGGCTAAATAGAGAAAAAAAACATCAGGCAAAAACAGCAAATTCAAAAATGTTGAGCGAGAAAACTATTGAAGCCCTTCGGAAAAAAAAATTCTCAGTAAAAGTTCTTCTGTCTTCAACTAATTTTAAACAGCAATTCGATTCTTATTTTTTCAACGGAAAGACGTCAAAAAATCGACAAATATGGAAAAACCTATAAAAACCACGAATTTTTTTGCGAAAAGTCGCAGCATCAACCCAATTCAATTCAATAGATTTCAACGGAAGTCAATAAAAAGTCTAAATTATGTCTGGATGGGAGTACAAGGATGTTTGACATCAATAAATCAACAATAAGACATCACAATAAGTCCTATGACTATGAAAGCAACAACAAATACAGGCAAAAACCCGAAAATCAAAAGACAACTTCAAGAAATTGACGAAGCCATTTAAACCGTAAGATTTTCTTTGAAATCTTTATCTATGATACACTGCAAGTCTTAGCTAAGCCAATGGGAACTACCAATAATTAGATAATGTGTTAAGATTTCAAAAGAAACCAAAATTGCGAAAAAGATATCGAAAAATTTAAAAAAGTTATGATAACTTCGAAGTGATTAAACCATTATTTAGAAGATGAAACCGCTAACCACATTATTTCTGGTTGCAGTTGCAAAAAAAGGGTTCCTGTTTTTTCGGAGACTAATTTACAGCTCATGAAGATAAGTTTCAAATCAGATAATGTTCAAAAATATTTTCAAAAATTTATTTTTAAATTCTTAAGACAATAAATTCAAGTGTTTTTGAGTTATGCCTTGATGGGAAGACAAGAACATTTGTCATTCATAAATCATCAATAAGACATCACAATATGTCCTAAGACTATGAAAGCAACGACAGATACAGGCAAAAACTAGAATTTCAGTGGAAAAGTTCGAGCAACTGTCGAAGCCATATAAACCGAAAGATTTTCTCTGAAAACTTTATCTATGATGCAATGAAAATATTTTCTAAACCAATGGGAACTACCAATATTAAAATATTTCGATATGATTTCAATAGAAACCAAAATTACGAAAAAAAAATCCAAAAATTAAAAAAAAATTATGTTAACTCGTGTCATCGAATTGATAAAAGCATCAGTTAGATGATAAAACCACTTACCAGATTAACCATGGTTGCAGTACAAAAGAACTGGTTCCTGTTATTAGTGAGATTAAATTACAGTTCATGAAGATAAATATAGATCAATTAATGTTCAAAAAAATTTTCGTAATATTATTTTTAAGTTCTTAGGACTTTCATTTCAAGAGCTTTCTACGAAAATGAAAAAGTAAGCGAAGTAATGCCTTAATGGGAAGATTAGGACGTTTGTCATTCATAAATCATCAGTAAGACAGCAAAATTAGTCTTTTGGCTATAAAAACAACAGCAAATACAGGCAAAAACCCGAAGTTCAGTAGAAAAGTTCTAGAAATTGTTGAAGCCGTTTAAACCATAAGTTTTTCTCTGAAAACTTTAACTATGATCCATTAAACTTTTTTAAGGCAATGGGAATTATTTATAATAGAAGAAAGTGATCAAATTTCAAATTACGAAAAACGGTGGAATTTTAAAAAAATTATAAAAACTCTTGGTATCGAAGTAAGAAAATAAGAAGTAAGACAATAATTAGCAGAAAAAATCAAAAACCAAAATTAAATGCTTTGTAATAGAAGGTGTCGTGTCCTCTCATTACTGAGATTGACCTACAGTTCACTAAAATATGTCATAAATTGGTTAATTTTTGAAAAAACTTTGGAAAAATTATTTTTAAATTCTTAAATAAGAGTATTATTTAGGTTCACCTAATGCTAATTAAGAAGACTATTGCACTTTTAGTTAACGAGTCCTTGCCATAGGACTCCAAAATTTAGTAAAATCTTTCAAAGAAATTCAAAATTTTTTTAAAAATTACAAAAAGTCAGAGTCAAAGCCAAAAGAACATGAGCTCTTCCCTGAAAACAATTTTTTTGTTGATGGGGCCTCATTTGACTGTAAATGAGGTTTTTCATTAACGGAGCTTTGATATGAACAGTGACCAATCTCTATACGAATAATAGAACAAAATAATATATGAAAAGTTTTCTTGAAAAAAAAACAGTCCTCAAACTGAATTAGATTTTTTTGATAGGAAACTTCCCTATGAAACAAAAACTACCCTTTTTGGCCTCTTTTTTCCATTGGCAACACAAAATTGTTTAATGTTGAAGCGTGCAATGTAATTTTGAATTAATACTTTATAGAGGAACTCTTAATTTGAACGAAAATTGAACGCTAAAGGTGAACAAATTCGTGCCAACTGACCGGTGTTCACAAAAAATTTTAAACCTCGATAACTCGAATAAAACACGCAATTCAAAAAAAATCTTTTTTGTTTCGAACTCTACGCTGGACCAGCTTTTTAGTGATACTGCTTACATTTCTCTACGATGAATATATCGATCGGCCATAATTGGCTGAACAGAAAATACCTATTTGAGTATATAGTTCCTCCCCCAACAAGTGGGGTCGGAAAAAAAATATTTGGTGCTGTCAATAAGTTAATAAAAAATACCTTGAGCGCTTAAATGTTTGCGATGATAACTTTGCTCGTTTCTGTTGACGCAGTTGATAACTTCATTTGCATCTCTATCAGAGAGAGCGGCATAATTTTGAAAGTTTTATGGATTTCAATTTTTTACAATAAAAAAGAGTTTTTGCGGCCAGACGAAGAGCACTTGGTTACTCTTTTTAATACAAACAACGATTTATTTTCTAGAAAAATGTCTCTGCAAATATGGTTTCAATTGATTCGAGTGAAAGTTATTTTACTTTTTTAGTTTTTGTATAATCGCACCTTATACAGCAAAAATTTGCACATATCAGTGTATATGTCAATACAAAGTTAGTTGATTATCTATATGCTCTGAGACTCAGCGCTGAAATGCTCTGAGACTCAATTCCAGGATTGCATGAAGCAATATTTTTTCCATAAAATATCATTGCTTTCGAAATTTTTCTTCATTTAATTTTTTTTCATTTGAATCGAGGAGGAAGTTTGGTGGGTGATTTATTAATGCAATCCATGAACTGGAGTTCTGGGCTGTTTTCGGTTGAACCTGTTTAAATAGTAAAAAAAAACTTGAAGTCAGAAACGGTGGAAACATGAAAAACGGGATTAAATGTTATGGATATGGGCCATTAAAGTGCTATAAAGATTCTAAGTTGGCCCTTAGATGAGTTACTACTAATACTGGCTCTATTCAATAAGCATCTGTTTCACAATACGAGATTTTTAATCGATTTGCGGCTTTTCTTGCTTTGGTAAGATTTTATGGTGCAGTATTGTGAAATGGCATAGAACGGTTAGATCACGAGAACACTAATTCGCTGTGCGTTCCAAAGTAGTTATAAGGAGGACGATCACTTCGTTTTCCTGGAAAAACATGAACACCAGTTGAATTTTAGTTTCCGATAAAATTTCTGAGTTGTGTTTGTGCTGGTCTTGAATTGTTTTTTCGGTTTTTGCGATTTGTAAAATCAAATTCAATATTGATTGAGTAGGTCACATAAGGTATAAGGTTTGCATCAATATGTTCTTTCACGGTTTATGTAATATATGAAAAATGACAGATTTTAACACAAAATGTGGAGGTGGTGAGGAGGTTGCCTGATGGTCTCTGACATTTGAGCATTTATATTAAAAAAATTAGCAACCTATAGCTCACGTTATTCAAAATTTATTTATCACATGAATTCCTTTGTACAGCGTAAAACTGTAACTATCTTGCTTTTAACAAAAAAATATATCATACATTTTGAGGTGCAAAACAGTTAATTCAGAGCTAAATTCAATTGAAGAATTTGGATTCTATTGGGGCGCTTAATTTTTTAGAAGACATGTTTGCAGTTCTTTTTTCAACTTATTCTTGTCAATGAGAAGTCATATTAGAGTGGTGATTTTATTCACGCTGAGCAGTAAAAGGAGCAAAAAATTGATTAAGTGTGATTTTCATAATCTGTGTGGTATAGACGTACATTTTATGGAATTAATTTGCGGCGCCAATTCACTAATTTTATTTAATTTTAATTTAGTTCATTTTCTATTTTATTTCCATTGTTAAATTTATTCATCCCAATTTTGAAGATCAATTCTCGTTGTTCATGCTTTTCCATTTTGTCTACTTGGAGTTATAATATATTGTCCGTTCATGTCGTCTACCAACCTATTTTACCGCCAATTTCTTATTGTAGTTGTAAATGTTGCGATGCAAGATCAAATTGATGATCAAATTTAAGTTAAACTCTGATATTCATTCTTGCTAATCTTAATACAGTTTTCAGTTGAATCTTTTTCCCCTGAATTTCGCTTCGCAAAACGCTCAATCTATCGGAGCTACTTGGTTTTGATATTTGCTTAGCGAATCAATAGTCTAAATGTAAAATCTGTATTGGCAGAGCGAATACCACCGAAAACTGGTACGCCAATAGAATTAATTCCGATAACAAAATTAAGTGTGAATTCGCGTCGCGATTGCGCAAGAAGATCGGAGCAAGCAGTTTTGACAAATCGCCGAGCAAATCATCAAACTACTACAGAATACGACTTAAGTAGTACAGAATATGGATTAAGTGTGTATTTTATAATCTGTTTTTAGAGTGGGTCAAGAAGATGATGTTTGAACTAAGTTAGTGCAAATTTGTTTCACATGCAGATGCTTTCTGCTCTTAATTTTGAATGCAATTACTTTTAAACAGTATGCGTGCACTATTATTGATTGATTGTATTAATTGTATCTTTCAATGGACGGATAATTTTTTTTATAAGTATGATGCAATTTTTGACACAATTATAATTTATCTGGCAATCAAATTTCGTAGGAAATTTGTACAGCATTGATCTGCAACAATACACTTGCCACCTACTTATGAGATGCACATAAAACCCAATTTCCACCTACCAGAAATTAAAATGAAAAGTTGATGAACTCCTTCCAAGTTTTACAGCGAAAAAATGGTTGCAGCTAGATCACAATTTATCCACATCCGTTCTCTCTGTAATGTTTAACACACGTGCTAACTAAGATGACGGGCAATGGCATAAAAAAGTTTACATCATGTAATCTTAAGTTCATTAAGATGGAGTAAAATTACCGGAAGTTATTTAAAAAGAAACAAACGGGACAAAAGTTAACAAAACATAACAGGAAACATCTTAAATTGCGAACCACAGAAACGAAAACCTAAAATCCTGGCTCTCAATATTTATAAAATTTAACGATCAAACCTTTCATTGAAAGCAGTGCACATAACCCCACAAACATAAAGAAAATTTTCAGCGTCCAAAAACTGTATTGGAAAACTAAATCATTTTTTGTTCTTTTTTGAGTTGCAGGTCACTAAAATTGTAGACAACCTAATAATAAGAATGATGATGATACACAACGTTTAAAATGCCCTATTTAGTTCTAAAAGGGGATGGAAAGAAAGTAGCACAATGAAGAAAAAAAATAATGAAAAAGTTTACTGTAAATCTTCTGAAGCAATTGATATTTAAATCTAAATATCAATTAGCTGCAAGAAAACATAAATGAATTTTTTTTGATGAAATTATGAAATGATGAAATAAAAAGTTATTGAAATTAAGTTTAAAAGGGAACAAGTAACATTAAAAAAGACTGAAAATTCTAACATTTCACTAAAACATATAAGAGTGAATGTTATAAAACCAATCAACAATGAACTAACCAACAACAATAAGTAGAGTCAAGTTTTTTGCCGAAATTGCAATAACCACTAGTTCCCAGAAAAACGTTGAATAGTTTCTTCTATTTTTATTTTGTTTCAGAAAACAAACTTAATTACTGAAGCTATGTAATGAGATTACATAAAAAAAAACAAATAAAACAGGAAAAAACTTCGCAATTAAACTTTAGTAATACTGAACGGCAAAAGCAAGTAAGAACCCCTGAAATCGATTTCACGAAACAAAAACTCAATTTTTGTTGCGTGATAATGATTTCGGGGGTTCCTACTTGCTTTTGCCGTTCAGTATGCTTCAGTATTACTGAAATATAATTGCGAAAATTTCATTTTTTCCTGTTTTAATTGTTTTTAGTGTAGTCTCATTACATAGCTTTAGTTATTATGTTTGTTTTCTGAATCTATATAAAAATAAAAGAGACTATTCAACGTTTTGTTGAGAACTAGTAGTTATTGCAATATCGGCAAAACAATTGAGTCAATGTATTGTTGTTGGTTGGTTCATTGGTTTTACAACATTTACTCTTAAATGTTTTGGTGAAATGTTACAGTTTTCAGGTTTATTTAAAGTTGCTTGTTCCATTGTGTACTTATTTTCAATAACTTTGTATTTCTTCAATTTCGAATTGCAACCAAAAATTAATTCATTTAAAGTTTTCTTGCAGCTAATGGTATTTAGATTTAAATAGCGATTGCTTCAGAAGATTTATAGTAAACTTTGTCATTATTTCTTTCGTTTATTGGTGCTACTTTCTTTCCATCCCCTAGTAAAACCACAGGGGGAATTGTAAACGTTGTATATCGTCAGCGTTCTTATTAATAGATTGTCTACAGTTTTAGTGACCTGCAACTCAAAAAAGAACAAGAAAATGAATTAATTTTCCAATACTGTTTTTCGGCGCTGAAAATTTTCTTCATATTTGTGCGGTTATTTGCACTGCGTTCAATGAAAAGTTTGTTAGTTTATTTTTGTAAATTTTGAGAGCCAGGATTTTTCTGTGGTTTTTCGTTTCTGTGGTTTGCATTTCAAGAGTTTTCCTGCCATGTTTTTATAACTTTTCTCTGGTTTGTTTTTTTTGTTGAATAACTTTCGATAATGAAGACATAGCGACCACCTACTTGAAAAAAGTGGTGATTTTTACAATTGTGGTCTCACTCTAAACTAACTGGTTTTGTTCTACATTTAATTGATTTGAGTGGAACCATTTTTTCGGTTCTTAGTTCATTTTTCCCAGCTTTGTATTTAGAATTCAACATCTCATTGCACTAATATGTGGTAATAATTTTCTTTTTAAAGGAGTTCCATCCATGTTTTTGTCCCAGTACGTTGTTGTTTTTTATTTTTTTACTAAATTCATGTTTTGGTGGAAATCTCAATAACTGACCTCTAAATACTTAAAAGACTAAAATCTGGTATGTCTTCTCGTGAAATCTGCTCATCCCGGATATATAATTACCACAGAAATAGTTTAAACTGATGAACCCAGAAAAAAATTTTGTGGTGCAACCTGTAGGATGACGTTTATTTCTTCTATGAAAGCAGAGTTTCCTGAAGTTTAGGTAAGATACTATTTTATAGAAAATTGCAAAAAAATTTTTTTGAGACAGTTGTGTTGATTTTTTTTGTTTCGTATTTTGAATTTTTGGTGTTCATGTTAATTTGATTTTAGTTTGCATTTAGTCATAGTTTGTCAAACCTTGTCATTTAGCGTTGCATGTGTATTGCGTTTTCGATTTTTTTTAATATTGCCTGAGTAGTAGTAAAATTTTACACAAATTTTTAATGCAATTAATTTCCAAAAAAAACGATTGTCTGGTTAAATAACTCTTCAAAAACAAAAATAACACAGGAGTTTTACGTTATTAATTTGTGTTTGTTGCTATCAATTTACTCATTCATCGTTTCTAGCAAAATTGGTCGCAATTTAGTTTTGAGGGTCCAATAAGATGTCCAATAAGGTGGTCCATGTATTTTTTGTTGCAATTTATCTTAAGTGACTTTTGATAGTAAAGACTGAAATAATGGAACTATGTAGAAAACCAGTTGAAATATCCCCTTTTAAATATAAATTAGACTTATGGGTCTCTCTCTATCTCTTTATTGTCTTTCCTGTCCAAGATGTGGTAATGGGACATGATGCAATTCAGTTTTGATTAGATTAACAGGTGGAGATTGTTTAATATTTATTTGGAGACCTAATTTCAAGGCGGCATTTCATTTTTGCAACAATAATAAAATTACAATATTAAAATATTACGATATAAAAGTAAATATTTAGTCCAAAAATTACAATTGTCTTGTAGATTTTCCATAGCCAAAAGGTAAATTTTATATTTTCGTTTGCTTTAATGGCAACAAATTTTTAAAATCTCTTTGTTTCACTTGAAAGTTTCGGTGGAAATTTGTGCAATTTTTAATTATGTCGCGGATGTTTTTTAAGTGTGTTTTTCATTTTTTTCTACCCAAATTACTTGATAGTTTCTCTTTTTGTGAATGTGAGGCTTTGACGAAGGTAATTGTTTTTTAATAGAAAGCTGTGTACGTCAGTTTTATTTTTTGGACCGTTTTTTCAGCATTTTGTCTTTTTATGAACAAATTGTTTTCTCTAACCAAATTATTGAAATTTGGTTATAGAAAACAAATTTCAACAATTGATGCTATCCTGAGATCGACAGAACAAACAAGATCAGAACTCAACAAGAAAAAAAATGTTAGAGGTGCGTTTTTAGAACTTTCAAAGGCTTTTGATTCTATAAACTATAAACACAAAATACTGTTACGAAGACTTGAAAATTTAGGTTTTGACAAACATGCTACCAATTTAGTAGAAAATTATTTGAGTGAAAGATCTCAAAGATTTGTCCTAAATGGAATTGAATCAGATTGGATAAATTTGAAAAGAGGAGTTCCACAAGGTACTATTGTAGGAATTCTATTATTTAACATTTACGTCAACGATTAAGCGAAGATTGTAGAAAAGGATTGCACGGTCGTCCAGTATGCAGTTGACACTGATGAAATATCGGCAAAAACAAAACTTGAACACAACATCTCAAAAATTGTCGATTTTTCTGCAAAGTCCCAGTTAATGGTGAACAAACAAAAGACAGAATTTATTGTGTTCAGCACCAGGAAGAGGTTAACAAGTACTGTTCTGAATATCGACAACGAAAGAATAGCAGAATCAAATAGTGTGAAGTATCTTGGCGTAATTATTGATAGCAAACTAAAATTTGATGGAAAAGTGAAAAAGATTCTTCAGAGAAAGGCTTGTGGAATAAAGGTTTTGAATACACTAAGTAAAAGTTTACCAGAGAAAACGAAAATCTTGGTGCAATAGTAATAAGTCATCTACATCAATATTCCGCTTTAATTTTGATAAGGTTGCAAAAGTCCTTACTCACTATTTTAGAAAAACAATTGAATTGGGGTTAAAAACCATTTTTAATAGGATAAAATACAATCGGATCGGTTCACAGGTATCGAACTTCGCAACAAAATATTACCAGTCTCTTTTCTTTTGAGATATCATTGCTCAAAATATTTTTTTTTGCTTACTCAGCAACGATCTTCCAGCATATAAATATGAACCTCTCTCTACCATGAGAATAAAACAACATGACTGGTCAAAAAAAATAACGTTCGATATAAAAAAGAACAGTAATTTTTTAACTCATTCTTTCATTGCACAAGCCATTCCAATTTATAATAGTCTGCCTTCTAATATTAGACTGAAAACAACAGCGAAAGCGTCCTTAAAAAATAACTGAACGAAATTTTTTGGAAAGGATTTTTTGAAGTACCCAAAAGTAACTGATATGAAAGATGACATTGAGAGCATTAGATTTTAGTTTTTTTAGTCTTCATGATGTACACATAAAATTGTGAGAACATTTTATAATCGCATTTTAGGCCATTTTTTACTAATCTCATTTTAGATGGGTAATTTAATGATTTTATAATTTTACATAATGTTATATTCTTAATTTTACTTTGCCTATTCTACCATTTGTTTTTTATTCTAATGTGTACCATAGGAAATTAACAATGTTCATTTTTTTCTTAAGGCAGTTGAAGAACTGATTTTCTACTGATTTTAAGTTACTCATTTTAAGTTACTGATTTTCTACAGATTTTAAGCTACTGATTTTAAGTTACTGATTTTAAGTTACTGATTTTAAGTTACTGATTTTAAGTTACGATAAAAGTTGGCGATCTGTTTTTCGATTATAATATTGTTGAGAAAATTTGTAAATTAAAGGCTTTTTATAAATTTTTCCATCGATTCCCACAATTGCTTAACTGCATTTTCAGGACGTTAAAAATCTGCTTAGATACTTTTTTCAATCCGATATTTCGATATATTTTTTGTGGTCAAATAAAAAAATTGGACCAGAATATTTCGACAAGAAAGCAAAGGTAGAGTCAGAGATAGGATTAGTTTAAGAAGTCCCAAAATTACTTCTGCATTTTATCGTTTTATCGGTTGATTGCAAAGTCTTGGTTGTTCAAGTATCTCAAAATCCTAATTTCTATAATTGAAAAAGTTCAGTAGCGTGCTCTTTTTGGAGAAAAAGAAATTGCATCATTGTTGCTCCAAATGCGCCCATTAGCCAGCTGAATTTGCGTACTAGAAAACGGGAAATTTTTTGATTGAAGAATACGATTTTTACAGTTCTTGTTTATTCAAAATTGAAAATTCATATTGTAAAGCACAAGTTGTAGAATTGCTACGTTTTGAATTCAAATTTTCCTATAATACGAAAATCTATACAAGGCCTTGATCAATGCATTGATCAAGATCTTGTATATATTTTCGTATTAAAAGAAAATTGAAAATTTGAATTCAAAACGTAACAATTCTACAACTTGTGCTTTACAATATGAATTGTCAAATTTAAATAAACAAGAACCATGGCAACAAAGCTACAGATTCACCTGATGACGAGGGAGAAAGAGATTCAGGGATCCTGACGCAGACGTTGACAGCTGAGGTACCTGGAGGTGATTCAAAAAGTGAGCAAGTGAAAAATGTGGGAAAAAATGATTAACGCCAGCAAGGATTCCGAACAGGGGGCTGAGCCGGGATCTAGGTATGATATGAACAGGAGTTTTTCCACAGTTTGCCTGAAAGCGTATCTTTATAACTTTTTCGTGGTATTAAGAATGACTTATTCAAGCTCTTATACATTTTTCTAGTTAATTAAAGCACTGATCATAACCAGTGCCGCAAAAAAACAGGGCTAAAACAGGACAAAAATTTGCAGTGAAACGAGAAAGAGACATCGAATAAAACACAATATTTTCATGACGAATAAGATCTCATTACAAATTTCATGACAGATCATTCATGAAGAATAAGATCTCAAACTACAGGTAGCATGCCTAGTTTTAATACGGACAAGTGAATTCGGGCTGAATGTCAAAAATCTCTGATATGAAACGACTATCGACAAATTGTTATCACACTCCAAAGGTGAGCGAATGAAACAATCAAATTTGCCGGAACAAAAAAAAATCAAAATTGCCAAAAAAAGAAAAGCAACATTGAAATCTGAGTCACATCGACGAGTAAACATCTGATATTAATTCCGCAGTGTAAATATTTACAAATTACTCATTTTAGCATTCAACAGAAGGTTTAAGTAAATTCGATTTTTGGTCGCAAACTTCAAAGAAAAAATTGCGTTAAATTTATGTTATAAGTCAACGCAACAACACAGTTTAATTCATTTTCCCAAAATTAAAGTCAGGCCATGTTGAACAAGTAACCTTTCACAAACAAGGGTTAAAATTAAAACCTGAGCAGAAGAAAGATCAAAGTTGTTTTGTGAATTTTTTTGTCTTGTTTGGTTTTAATTGCTTTTGGTATTTGATCCTCTGTTAATCAGTAATGAAGAACTGGCAAACGCTAGAGAATGCGCGTGGCTCCAAAATCTATGTTAAACAGGATCAGTCGGCTTAGCTTTGTTAAACTCACAATGAGCTTTGTTTGAATATGAAGAGCTGAATAGTTTTAGAAGTGGCACTTACAGGTCTATATGTCTTTGTAGTTCAATTCGATAACCGATAAGCAACAGGGCAAAGATAGCTGCCATCTACTTAAGAGCTAAAGTTTTTTTTCAGCTGTCTTTGAGTGATAGAGCTACCAAGTACGGACACCTTCAAAATCGACTAAGTACTGTTGAATAAAGAGGACGCTCTAGATTATAGAACCTACCGATAGCTCTGTAAACTGATATGATAGCATCCGGTCTGATTTTTGTGGCTCTCATCTTTTTTACAGCTGTAGATCTAGCTTGGGTCTGTGCCTCGTGTTCTCACGTTTGAGCTTCATTGGCATCTTCTCTCAGTGGTGGTGGCCTATCAGGCAGCTAAACTGCGTCTGTGAGCGTTTCGAAGAGGCCATTGGTTTGTGCAAAGGCAGAGAAACGAGTGCTTCATGTTGGGTAGTCCTCTGCCAACCCACTAAATGTCATCCACTTCAAAATATTATTTGATTGAATTCATTATGAAGTTTAAACATCGACTTTTTCATCACAAATTCTGATTTAGCATTTATTTTTGAGGGAAATCTCAAATTTTTATATTGAAACTCTCGTCAATCTAGAGGAGCAAAAACTGCCAACACTGACACTACAATCTCAACCGAAATTCTATTAGCGTATCAACGATTTGATGGTTGGGCCCATAACCTGTTAGCAGGATTATGAACACTGTATTGCAACAACCCCGATGAGGCGGGACGATTTTTGGCAAGTAAGAGATTGAAGCTGTTTAAGCTCAAAAGATGTTAGAGAGAATAAGATAAATAACTTCAGGAGACTCAAAAGAGAAGAGAAAAAATGAAGATTTCAACAAAAATTAGTCGTGTATATAGTCTGAAAAATAAAAAATACTCTTACAGTGTACATCTGTTAAAATGTTAATGTATCAAAAATGAGGCGATTTTGGGCTGTATGAGTGAGCGTCATTTCATTATTACATGCAAAAATTGATTCACTTCAGATCGTTCACAAAAGTGCATTTCCCATTCAATAATATTAGATAAATTTTAAAATTTGACAAACATACAGATCTAAACTGATTTACATTCGTTTTCTAAAATCTTAGCAGCAGTTGTCATTATAAATCTGGTAAGATTTTTTTCTTTCTGTGCTTATTAACATTGGTTAAATTTCTAAACTTTAAGATATTTTCTGAGTCCTTTTCTGTGCTCCAGTATCTTATCATTTTTTCTAGTTAATTAAAGCTCTGATCGTAACCAGTGCCACAAGAAAAACAGGGCAAAAACTGGACACAAATTTGCAGTGAAACAAGAAACAGACCTCGAATCTCGCACAAGATTTTCATGACAAATAAGATCTCATGACAAATTTCCTGGCAGATCATTCATGAAGAATAAGATCTCAAACTACAGATAGCATGCTTAGTTTTAAAACGGACAAATGAATTCGCGCTCAATGTCAAAAAATATGTGATATGAAACGACTATCGACAAGTTGTTATCACACTCCAAAGGTAGAGCGAATCAAACAATCAAATTTTCCGGAACAAAAAAAAATCAAAATTGCCGAAAGATGAAGCAACGAGTCACATCAACGAGTAAACATCTGATATTAATTCCGCAGTGTAAATATTTACAAATTACTCATTTTAGCATTCAACAGAAAGTTTAAGTAAATTCGAATTTTGGTCGCAAACTTCAAAGAAAATAAAAGGCGTTAAATTTATGTTATACGTCAACGCATTTCATTTTTCCAAATTTGAACAAGTTATCTTTCACAAAAAGGGTTCAAAATAAAACCTGAGCAGAAGAAAGTTCAAAGTTTTTTTCTGAATTTTTTGTCTTGTTTGATTTTAATTTCGTTTGGTATTTGATCCTCTGTTAATCAGTAATGAAGAATTGACCAACGCTATGGAATGCGCATGGCTTCTGATTAAATAGGATCAGTCAGTTTAGCTTCGTTAAACTCACAAAGAGCTTTGTTTGAATATGAAAAGCTGAATAGTTTTATAAGTGGCACTTACAGGTCTATATGTCTTTGTAATTCAATCCGATAGCCGATAAGCAACAGGGCAAAGATAGCTGCCATCTAATTAGGAACGAAAGATTTCTTTTCAGTTGTCTTTGAGTGATAGAGCTACCAAGTACGGACACCTTCAAAATCGACTAAGTACTGTTGAATAAAGAGGACGCTCTAGCTTATAGAACCTACCGATAGCTCTGTAAACTGATATGATAGCATCCGGTCTGATTTTTGTGGCTCTCATCGTTTTTACAGCTTTAGATCTAGCTTGGGTCTGTGCCTCGTGTTCTCACGTTTGAGCTTCATTGGCATCTTCTCTCAGTGGTGGTGGCCTATCAGGCAGCTCAACTGCGTCTGTGAGCGTTTCGAAGAGGCCATTGGTTTGTGCAAAGGCAGAGAAACGAGTGCTTCATGTTGGGTAGTCCTCTGCCAACCCACTAAATGTCATCCACTTCAAAATATTATTTGACTGAATTCATTATGAAGTTTAAACATCGACTTTTTTATCACAAATTCTGATTTAGCATTTATTTTTGAGGGAAATCTCAAATTTTTATATTGAAACTCTCGTCAATCTAGAGGAGCAAAAACTGCCAACACTGACACTACAATCTCAACCGAAATTCTATTAGCGTATCAACGATTTGATGGTTGGGCCCATAACCTGTTAGCAGGATTATGAACACTGTATTGCAACAACCCCGATGAGGTGGGACGATTTTTGGCAAGTAAGAGATTGAAGCTGTTTAAGCTCAAAAGATGTTAGAGAGAATAAGATAAATAACTTCAGGAGACTCAAAAGAGAAGAGAAAATATGAAGATTTCAACAAAAATTAGTCGTATATATAGTCTGAAAAATAAAAAATACTCTTACAGTGTACATCTGTTAAAAGGTTAATGTATCAAAAATCAGGCGATTTTGGGCTGTATGAGTGAGCGTCATTTCATTATTACATGCAAAAATTGATTCACTTCAGATCGTTCACAAAAGTGCATTTCCCATTCAATAATATTAGATAAATTTTAATATTTGACAAACATACAGATCTAAACTGATTTACATTCGTTTTCTAAAATCTTAGCAGCAGTTGTCGTTATGAATCTGGTAAGATTTTTTTCTTTCTGTGCTTATTAACATTGGTTAAATTTCTAAACTTTAAGATATTTTCTGAGTCCTTTTCTGTGCTCCAATATCTTATCATTTTTTCTAGTTAATTAAAGCTCTGATCGTAACCAGTGCCACAAGAAAAACAGGGCAAAAACTGGACACAAATTTGCAGTGAAACAAGAAACAGACCTCGAATCTCGCACAAGATTTTCATGACAAATAAGATCTCATGACAAATTTCCTGGCAGATCATTCATGAAGAATAAGATCTCAAACTACAGATAGCATGCTTAGTTTTAATACGGACAAATGAATTCGCGCTCAATGTCAAAAAATATGTGATATGAAACGACTATCGACAAGTTGTTATCACACTCCAAAGGTAGAGCGAATCAAACAATCAAATTTTCCGGAACAAAAAAAATCAAAATTGCCGAAAGATGAAGCAATGAGTCACATCAACGAGTGAACATCTGATATTAATTCCGCAGTGTAAATATTTACAAATTACTCATTTTAGCATTCAACAGAAAGTTTAAGTAAATTCGAATTTTGGTCGCAAACTTCAAAGAAAATAAAAGGCGTTAAATTTATGTTATACGTCAACGCATTTCATTTTTCCAAATTTGAACAAGTTATCTTTCACAAAAAAGGGTTCCAAATAAAACCTGAGCAGAAGAAAGTTCAAAGTTTTTTTCTGAATTTTTTGTCTTGTTTGATTTTAATTTCGTTTGGTATTTGATCCTCTGTTAATCAGTAATGAAGAATTGACCAACGCTATGGAATGCGCATGGCTTCTGATTAAATAGGATCAGTCAGTTTAGCTTCGTTAAACTCACAAAGAGCTTTGTTTGAATATGAAAAGCTGAATAGTTTTATAAGTGGCACTTACAGGTCTATATGTCTTTGTAATTCAATCCGATAGCCGATAAGCAACAGGGCAAAGATAGCTGCCATCTAATTAGGAACGAAAGATTTCTTTTCAGTTGTCTTTGAGTGATAGAGCTACCAAGTACGGACACCTTCAAAATCGACTAAGTACTGTTGAATAAAGAGGACGCTCTAGCTTATAGAACCTACCGATAGCTCTGTAAACTGATATGATAGCATCCGGTCTGATTTTTGTGGCTCTCATCGTTTTTACAGCTTTAGATCTAGCTTGGGTCTGTGCCTCGTGTTCTCACGTTTGAGCTTCATTGGCATCTTCTCTCAGTGGTGGTGGCCTATCAGGCAGCTCAACTGCGTCTGTGAGCGTTTCGAAGAGGCCATTGGTTTGTGCAAAGGCAGAGAAACGAGTGCTTCATGTTGGGTAGTCCTCTGCCAACCCACTAAATGTCATCCACTTCAAAATATTATTTGACTGAATTCATTATGAAGTTTAAACATCGACTTTTTTATCACAAATTCTGATTTAGCATTTATTTTTGAGGGAAATCTCAAATTTTTATATTGAAACTCTCGTCAATCTAGAGGAGCAAAAACTGCCAACACTGACACTACAATCTCAACCGAAATTCTATTAGCGTATCAACGATTTGATGGTTGGGCCCATAACCTGTTAGCAGGATTATGAACACTGTATTGCAACAACCCCGATGAGGCGGGACGATTTTTGGCAAGTAAGAGATTGAAGCTGTTTAAGCTCAAAAGATGTTAGAGAGAATAAGATAAATAACTTCAGGAGACTCAAAAGAGAAGAGAAAAAATGAAGATTTCAACAAAAATTAGTCGTGTATATAGTCTGAAAAATAAAAAATACTCTTACAGTGTACATCTGTTAAAAGGTTAATGTATCAAAAATCAGGCGATTTTGGGCTGTATGAGTGAGCGTCATTTCATTATTACATGCAAAAATTGATTCACTTCAGATCGTTCACAAAAGTGCATTTCCCATTCAATCATATTAGATAAATTTTAATCTTTGACAAACATACAGATCTAAACTGATTTACATTCGTTTTCTAAAATCTTAGCAGCAGTTGTCGTTATAAATCTGGTAAGATTTTTTTCTTTCTGTGCTTATTAACATTGGTTAAATTTCTAAACTTTAAGATATTTTCTGAGTCCTTTTCTGTGCTCCAATATCTTATCATTTTTTCTAGTTTATTAAAGCTCTGATCGTAACCAGTGCCACAAGAAAATCAGGGCAAAAACTGGACACAAATTTGCAGTGAAACAAGAAACAGACCTCGAATCTCGCACAAGATTTTCATGACAAATAAGATCTCATGACAAATTTCCGGGCAGATCATTCATGAAGAATAAGATCTCAAACTACAGATAGCATGCTTAGTTTTAATACGGACAAATGAATTCTCGCTCAATGTCAAAAAATA
This sequence comes from Convolutriloba macropyga, assembly GCF_964194025.1. Lineage (NCBI taxonomy): Eukaryota > Metazoa > Xenacoelomorpha > Acoela > Convolutidae > Convolutriloba > Convolutriloba macropyga. Next base: position 26,739,497 of record NC_134468.1, on the reverse strand, counting down.
TGTGATATGAAACGACTATCGACAAGTTGTTATCACACTCCAAAGGTAGAGCGAATGAAACAATCAAATTTTCCGGAACAAAAAAAAATCAAAATTGCCGAAAGATGAAGCAACGAGTCACATCAACGAGTAAACATCTGATATTAATTGCGCAGTGTAAATATTTACAAATTACTCATTTTAGCATTCAACAGAAAGTTTAAGTAAATTCGAATTTTGGTCGCAAACTTCAAAGAAAATAAAACGCGTTAAATTTATGTTATACGTCAACGCATTTCATTTTTCCAAATTTGAACAAGTTATCTTTCACAAAAAAGGGTTCAAAATAAAACCTGAGCAGAAGAAAGTTCAAAGTTTTTTTCTGAATTTTTTGTCTTGTTTGATTTTAATTTCGTTTGGTATTTGATCCTCTGTTAATCAGTAATGAAGAATTGACCAACGCTATGGAATGCGCATGGCTTCTGATTAAATAGGATCAGTCAGTTTAGCTTCGTTAAACTCACAAAGAGCTTTGTTTGAATATGAAAAGCTGAATAGTTTTATAAGTGGCACTTACAGGTCTATATGTCTTTGTAATTCAATCCGATAGCCGATAAGCAACAGGGCAAAGATAGCTGCCATCTAATTAGGAACGAAAGATTTCTTTTCAGTTGTCTTTGAGTGATGGAGCAACCAAGTACGGGACACCTTCGAAATCGACCGAGTACTGTCGAACAAAGGTGACGCTCTAGCTTATAGAACTTACAGATAGCTCTGTAAACTGAAGTGACAGTGCCAGCTGGTACGCTTGGTACGCTGTTCAGCAACAATGAGGATCGGTATTGAGGTTTCGTAGATGATGTTAGAACCCGTCAGAAATAAAACTTACAAAATGAAATTTGTTTCCCAGAAAATTTAATACTGATTTATGCATCAAACAATTATACTCATTTACAATGAAAGCGATAGACATCACTTTTCAAAAAACAACTTTTCACTCATTTTCTGAAAAAAAGAAAGAGATTTTTGGGAAAAAAAATTTATTGTATACAACTCTGGTCCTCGTTTTCAAGTTTTAACATTGACACCATTTGAGAAATTGTCAATGAATATTTAGCGCATAAGCAATAATAAAAACATTTTTTATACGTACATGCAGGTGCCAGTCACAAAATTGTCCTCATCCGAAAAAACTTTTTCAGCTCAGAAATTTGCTTTATGCAGTGCAGTTTAGTTAAAATCAAGTAGAAGTTGTCGAAATAACACGTTTTTAAAAACTGGCAGAAGGAACTTACGGCAAAAAGAAGAAAGAATTTTAGACAAAAATTTTCCAATAGTTTGCCTGAAAAACAGTTCGTAACAAATCCTGACCCTGAAAAATATTTTCACAATGGAGTAATAAACGACCCAATTATAAGCTAGATGGCAAAAAAATAGAAAAGAATAATGGGTTTTAAAGGTCATAGTCTTCCCGTGAAATCAATAAACGGATCTAGTTTTTGAACAATCCGTTCCATATTGCAATGACTTTTTTTACTGATATCAGTTTTCTTTCTATCTGCAAAATACTCTGACAGAAAAAAAAGTAACTATACTGAAGGGCCAATATATCCATTTTTACATGATGCCTTTATCCTCTAAGAAGTGCAGACAGTGATTGCTCGAAAAAACGATATAAGCCTCGCCATCTATTTCACAGAGGTTGAAATGTTTTTTGCCACTCCAAATTTTTTGGTTTTCAGCTTCAGGCTCTTGAGTCTTCACTGAGTAGGCTCCAATCGTTGGCCAAATTATGATCAAGGTCACATAAAGCCGTTAGTTTTCTCTGAGAATAGCACCAGAAATGTTTTTGAGATATTATCACTGCTCATCTTAAAATTATCAAAGTATACAAAACTAAATCCCTGGTGATTGCACCCAGACAAATACGCGGAAAGCCCAAATAGCATAGCGGGTCCTTGAAGTTGTCCAACTCATCCAACTTAACAATAATTTCCCCATCGGTTTCTTGTGGATATTTGCGGCATATTTTGAACTCAATTATAGTCTAAAACTTAGGAAGTGAAAAGCAAGTTAGCAAGATAGAAGTAAAATGGAGTTAATTAACTAACTCTGGCGTTAAGCGGATAGTTTTTCACAATTGTGACAGAACACGAGAACAGAAAGTAGCCACTTCCAACCCTCGGTATTTCACTATTGCTAAAGTTCAAACAAGGAGGCTCGGTAATGTGCGCTTGCACATTATGTCCTGACCCCTCTCATCCACGTTTTGATTTAATTGTCTACCTGATGAGGAAGAGATGGAAAACTTTAAAATATCCACACATCGTCAAACAAACAACTAGGTGAAAAGAAATGTTGAGTCACGGGGTTTATGAAACGTGCCATAAATGAGAGTACTGGACAAGACAAACACAAAAATCAAAAATTGCAATTATTAGTCGAGATCAAAACTCGACGTCCATAAATAAAAAAAAACAATCAATAAATGTAATCAGATAAAACATGAACTCAACAAAATAACCTCCACTTCATTAGGTAAGATATGAGATTCGGATACAGGTCGACATAGACGAGTAAAAGGGCAAAGTTCGAAAGTACGCCTCGAAATTTTTTTAAAAGACCGTCACAAATTTATTAAAACCAGTACGTATAATATGGGCTCAAACCAAATTGAGCTCAGGAAGATCAACTTATAACTCTAGCAAGCAATTGAGACCTGTCGTTGTGCGTAATATGTCAGACGACTAAAAAAAGGATGGCAAGTTCACACATCGTTTCACTAAGAACAAAGTGAAAAAAAGCCGCGTTAGGGGGCCAATGAAACGTTTTATTAATGAGGGTAACGGACCAGACAAACATAAAAATCAAATAAGTGCAATTACTAGTTACAATCAAAACTCGATGACCATAATTTAGAAAACACTCAAAAACAAAATCAAAATGGAATGGGATAAAAATTGAACTTAAAAATGTAACCTCTAATTCGTTGGGTAAGATATGAGATTCGGTAACAAGTCAACAACAACTTGTAAAAAGGGCAAAGTTCAAAAACCCAATACAAACTGATTAAAATCAGTACGTATCAGGTTGTCTCGTTTTGAAGATTAAATTAGGATGCAATTGAAACCTGTCGTTATTCGTAATATGTCAGACGACTACAAAAACAGCATTTTTATTTAAAGCGCGTAGTTCCAAAACCAAGAAACTTTTATTTAAAATCAAAACATTGCGAAAATAAGATCATGGTAACCAGAAAGAGGATGTCAACTGTCGTTACAGAGCAAGCTAAAAAAATGACAGAAACAAGAGAAAGTGACAAAACACAAATATCCACTAATTTTTCAAAAACCGTTCTTAAAAAATTCCAACAAACCATGAGCTTTCACCATAGAACAAAAACAGATTAAACTTAGATTGACCAGGAAGATAGCTGTGTCTCTTTTCAGTGAGATTGAATTATAAGACGACAAGAAATACAGCAAATACGGACAAAACTCAAAACTTCATAAAAAATTTATCGAAACCACAGCTGTGTAGTCATTAAAACTATAAGTCATTGAAAACCGTTCAAAACATTAAATTGACAAACAGTAAGGATTTTTTTGTTTTTGTCTCCCTTTGATTTTAAGTGCTTTTTGTGTAGATATTCTTTGTAAAAAGACAACCAAAAACCAAAAATTTTGACCATAAAAGAAAACTTACAAATTTCTTTTGAAAACAAAATTCTAAGCGCTTAAAAACATCAATAAAAACAAAACCAATCGGGAAAATGATGTTTTGAGCAAGCAAAAGCTTGAGGTGTCTGCCACTAATGAGACTTGTTGCTTGTTGACGACAATGATAACAAAGATTTAGACGTACAAAAAAGTTTTCTAAAAAATAACTTATTTAGAAGTCATTACAAACGTTAGCTACAAACTGAAATCAACAAAAAAAAATCATTTAAACATCCGGAAAATAACTTGTTTTTGTTTCGACATTCTACGCTGGACGAGTTTTCTAATGATACCAGTCTCAACTCCACGAAGAATAATTCAATCGGCCAAAACTGAATGTTCAAAAAAACAGTCCGGCCATTAAAATTTGTCAGAATTCTTATTTTAATCTAAACCGCTAATACCCCTAAACATAATTCCCTTTAAGAACAAATAAATAGAAAAAAAGCTTCAACCTAATTGGAAAGAAATCTGCTTGCGATTTGAATGAAGCTGAACCTCCTTGTTCAAAAGAATTTGAACCGCTGGAACCTATTGAACGCAATTTGCCTTGTTATAGATTGCAACAGCAAAATGAGGCAGCAAAACATGCAAAAAAGCAAGTAGGGAGAAAGCATCAGTTCAAAATGTCTCAGCTCTGGCTTTTTTAATCTCAGCACCCAGATTTGAATAAATTAAAAGTAATTAGTTTTGAAAAACTTGAAAAAGTCTGCTAATGGTCAGTATGCTGTTCAGCAGAAGTATGTTAAAAGATGTGTTCGACAAATAGAAATTGTTCATAAAAATTATATTCATTCTTTATAGCGCTGCGCAGTGCATAGCAGAACCCATAATTTGTTCAGAGAATAAAGATTAAAATAAATGTTAAAAGCTTCAAGTGCTTTTGGAAAATAAGAAGGCTAAAACAATATCGAAAAAACTCTAGTAAAGATTGTGCTAGCTGTTTATCACCTGCCGATTGCTTAATTTACGAAAACTGTGGACAAAGCAAGGGAAGTTAGTCTGACATTCCCAAACATTTAAACCTCTGTAATCCCCAGAGAAAGCCAATTAAAAAAATCTCTTTAATTTACGCGTGACAAGCTTTCTAATTTCTAATGATGAATATATATATATATATATATATATATATATATATATAGATCGGCCAAAATTGACCGAACAAAAACAACCCATTTGAGTATATAGTTCCTCCCCACAGAAGTAGGTCGGAACAATAATAGTACTTTTTTTGTGTTTCAGCTCATTGGAGAAAACAAAGTGATCTGAATCAAAGAAAAGCTGTCAGAAAAAAGCCTCCATAAAAGTTGCGATTAAGCACTGACCTATAGAATATTATGTCACACTTGATAGCACCCCAGAGAGGATCACAAAATAATTTTGCATGATTCTTTCAAAATAGCCTATCTTTCAAGGTCTTTCACGAGAAAGCTTATACTTCGATATTTACGCTAAAAAAATTTATCTTGTAAGATTCTGGTTGCAAGATTCTCCTTATAGAATGCGGAAACTCTGAGAAAAAAAAGGATTGTCGAAGGTTAACACAATAAAATTCTTACATAACTAGAAAAATGCATTCAAAGTTTTTTATGAATAGTAAGTTTTATACGTGTCGTAATTCAGCTAATGTTAGGAGTTTTTTCAGCGTTTACTCTGTTATAGTTTTTATGGTGACAATTACACGAGATAAATTTTGAAATAGTTCTACCTTGTGTTGCGTTTATACTCTAAGGAGTTCAAAAATGTAGTAGAAAACCAATTTTTACCTCCACAAACATAATTAGAAAAGAGAAAAAAAATCGTGCTTAGGTTTAGGTCACACAAGAAATTAGGGCGCAACTCCTTACACTTAGCATTAACAACTGAATCATTGAAAATAGAAACACCTCACAGCAAACTCTTGATCAAAAATATGCAAATTTTGAAAACTAAATTCCAACTGAAACTGAAAAGAGGAGATACTTAAAACGAATTAAAATTATTCCGACATCATATTGAAATCAAATCTGATTAAAATGTTCAGAATTACATTATTTCGTTAACGTTGACTTCGGAAACTGTAATAACTATATTTTAACTAATGACAGCGACATTCATTGCTAGAAGATGATGATTATGATGGATTTTCAATTGTCTGTGAAAACCCATCCAAAACGATTTGTTGGGAAATCGCAAATTTCTGAAAAAGTTGATGAGCGTCAAATTGACGAAGTCTTTCTACCGTCAATTTTCTTATACTGTTTTTAACTAGTTTATGTCTTCGTCAAAACTTTGGTCCTGCTTTAGTTGTGGTTGTTGCGTTTTAACTCTCACAATTTTTGAAGAGAAAAGAGTGAAAAAGTTAAAAAATTATCATTTGAAGCAGTAAAATTAATGTTAACTCGATAGCATAGAAAAATGATCAATAATTTGCACCTAATGATCTGCATCACTAAATGTTCAGCAGTCAACTTAAAACCTTCATCAAAAAGTGGAGAGAAGTTGGACAAAGTCTTCAAATCACTTTACTCATTTTACCGCAATTAAAACCAAATCAATAGCCATTTTCGAAATGTCGCTTTTCTCGCAGAATCAGCACTTCAGTGCAATCTTTGATGGCGAGAAGAGAAAAAAATAGGAGTTGACTCAAAAGATTGTAAAAATTACGATGTCCTGTGCCACCTGTTTTCTGGGTGCAATAGGGCTTAGCCAAGAGTTTATTGACAGAAACCATTAAACATTTAGTTTTTTTTACATGTAGACTCATTTTGACAAGCGCTTTTATTAATCCAAGGGCAGATTTATCAGTTTTTTTGTTTTTTTTCAACAATTTTACCTTAAAACTTCGATTTAATAAATTCAGTAGCTTATTGATTGGGGTTGAACATTTTTTTTTGAATCACCTTCAATGCAAGAACAGACCTTTTTTATGAATCCAAACAACTTTTCAGCTCGTCCAATTAATTTTTCGAGTAAAAAAACTGCTGATATTTTGTAAAGCGCAAAAGAGTGCTGTGTATTTTGTTTTCGAAAACACAGGGACTGTAGTTTTTGTATATGAGTTCAGTTATTCGCTTGAAATGACAGCAGTTCAAACCACCAATTGTTTGCATCGTTATTTCATTTCAATCGAAACGAGGACAGTCTATGTATGATTTGTTTAAGAGTTCATGAAACGTGCTGGCAAACTAATGTTGGCGATGTTTCTCTGCTCATTTTAGCATGACCACGTTTTTTCATGTTGAGGCCATGGTTTGGTGAGGAAAAAAAATGACAGTGGCAAACCACCTCCCAACTTTTCCCACTTTTCCCCGCCACAAATCTTTAGGTAATTTTTCTTCAAAATATAAATTGCCATATTCAGCGGTTCAATTTTTTTTCTAAAAATATATTTCAAAATACAGTTTTGTATTTGAAATATGTGTTCCGGTATAATGCAAAAAATGAGAAATATGTGTTCCGGTAAACCTAAAATCAATGAAATCAAAAAATTCAAAATATCTGACCATTTATCCTAGAATTCCTTCACATCGACTCTGAATATCAAAACAGATAGCATTTCAGGGCTATCACAACCGGCATAAAAATTTGCAATGGAGAACAGTTTTAATCTTTGTTTAAATCTTTATATATATATATATATATATATATATATATATATATATATATATATATATAAATATAAAAACAAAAATAAAAATTATTTTCAATTGCAAATATTTTATGCCCGTTGTGATAGCCCCGAACTGTTCTGTTTTCTTTTTGTTTTATATATATATATATATATATATATAAACAATAATTATTTTTTTAATTCAACAAACTTTTTTCATACTTTTTATTGGAAATGAGCCTTTTCCAATTGTATGTATCAAATGAAAAGATCCGATGTTCTCGCTGTTCGGAAGTTTTCGAGGCAGAAAAATGGTAACAGTGAAAATGCTACTACATATTTTTCTGAGCCGATTTTCAGTTTTTTCTCTCTTGGTTCTTCTTGCCAAATAAGTTTTTTTAATAATGCGTGACTGGAAATTTTTACAAGAGTTCAATAATTTGTTATATTTGCGAATTAGCAATCGCAAAAATTTTTGCTTAAACCCTCTTTTTAGTTATATAAGTTTTAAGAAAAAACATGTAATCGGTACGAGGATGCTAATAACTTGCCGAGTAGCAAGATACACAATTTCAATTGGAGATCTAGGCTATCAAAATAGCAAATTTTGAGCGGATAAACCATTCAACAGTCTCTTTTGAGTTCATCCAGCAATGTTCTAATCATTGTCTCAAGTATATTGCTGATCCGAAGCCAGTTACCCATCCCGCTCAATCGTCTGAACCAATATAGTAGCATCATTGAAAAAAATCTCTACAAATTTGTAAAATTGATTTTTTTTCTCTTTCTCATATCACTTACCGATGAAAATTGATGTGTTTCCGAATTAGCAGAATAAAACCGCAGAATTATACTTCTGTTTTTCACAATTTCTTTGCAATTGAATGAAGGGTAGGAACTCGAATGGATATTTGAGAAAACACTACAACCCAATTAGCATTCAAAATATCGTGGGCGATGAATGGCAATTTAAATGTCAAAAAGGCCTCAAATACGCGAATGCGACCGATAATTTGAAGTTTTAGCAAATTTGAAGACGTATAAACAATTTGACTTATTTAATAGCAAATGATAATTAGAGTTTTATCAGGTTCAAAACTGTAACTGATCGATATTTTTAGGAGTTAGAAAAATAGAAAGGTGGATGGATAGATATATAGAAAGAACGTGATGAATTAAGAACAAGCTTTTGTTAAATGAAAAAGTGGTAGTGTGTGTTGGAATGGTTGAGCAGGATGAGTTAAAGCGTGTGTTCTTTTCCCCGCGTTGATTGAATGTCTCCTCGGCCGCATTTATGGAGTATTAAGAAGGCAAACAAAAGGTAAAAAGGACATAATTTAGTATTCTTATTCTTCTTCCTATATCGCTGATTGAAACTCACCGTCAGCAGAATTTCATTCTAGCCGAAACTGTGAAAACAACAAATATGGAAGACTAAACAATTACAGAACTTTTAAGTTGTTATCATACCAATTTGGTATTTGGAACGTTGAAATATTACCGCCCAAATACAAAAAAAAAATGGAAAAAAAAACAATTTTTTTCTTTATTGGAGGTTTAAGATATCGATTCATTTGTTTATTCCGAATTTCAGATTGTCTGATATACAGAAATTTTCATAATTATTTCACATGTTATTTCGATAAAAAGTTTCAGTAGGCTGCGTGGTTCTCGTCTGTTAAAAATCACACTAATCGGTTTATAGTTGCTGCAGTTTTTTCCCTTTGCTGATTTTTCTAGTAGTATCAACACAAACTATCTGGTTACGCAGAAAGGTGACGTACAGGACTGTAGTATTAAGTATACATTGATTTAGGAGCTGTTTGTAGTTCCTCTATTTCTGTGAAGTTCTGGTGCTCTAATGCCGACTGCAATTGTTTCACTATATTTTATTTGTGATCATTATTACACAATGTTATACTCTACTTTGAATTGCTCATCATCATAGGCTTTAAATTAAATACCAAGGTAGAAAACTTTTAAAATACTGAAGCGATGCCAGATTAATGATATTCCCGTTTTTCTTCAAAATTTTTTAATAAAAAGTTGCTCATTGATGAATATGCTCTTGATTCTTGTTGCACTTCAAAACAATGGTTTGAGAACTTATTTCATTCACATCAGCCCGCGAGAAAGTTTTTTTTCAAGAACCATTTTCCTAATGACGAAATTTAAAAAATAATTTTTTTGAATTCTTTTGGAATATTGTTTGAAATCATAATTGTGTCATATTGAGCCAACTTTTGGAACAATATTTTGCTTTTGCAGACGAGATTCGAACAGAATTTCTTTGATCACTGTTCAGCCACCTGAGTAGAGTGAGTTTTAGTTGAAGTTGTAATTATAATTAACAAATTCCAGTTCAATTAGGTTATTTTTCTTTCTGATTTCTTCATTTTCGTTCTAATTGTGATTTTTCGACTGTGTGAATACATTTGTCTTCGTCTGCTATAACAGTTTTGGTACATCAGTTTGCTGCTTCTATGCTTTTATGTTCTGTCCTCTAGGATGGTGGCGATCCGTACCAGCAAGAAGCTTATTTCCTACTCCGTCGACTATTAGCCGATAGGTGGTTTAGGCGACAAGGAAAAAAATGGGTAAATTAACCAAGAGCCTAATTCTGATTGGACGACAAAACTGATTGCTCAATATGTCATTAGTTCGTCCAACCATAACAATGGTGTGTGGTTGGGCTGTCGGCTGAAGTTCTCATTTTTTGGTTGTAGGCTAAGCCCCTGTCGGCAAATTGGGCAATCGCCGCCTCCTCCACACTTGAGAGACTGAAAAAGTGAGAGAGCAATTGGAATAAGGTATTAGTGAAGAGCAGTTTTATTACAATATACATATCAGCCACAATATACCATCACTATTTATTTCCCCCCTTACATTTTAAATTCCATTTAAAAGAGCGTCGCTGGACTTGCACCGCCATCACCAATATCACCCTCAATATTAGGAGCTTGAGAGGTGGGAGGAAGGGGGGGGGGGGGTTGGGAAATTGATGGAAAAGGGGAGAATTCAAGGGAAATAAATTTTATAAATTTAGCGTGATGGTATTAGCCACTGTTAGTGATTTATACAGTTGTATATAGTTTGTAACAATATATGACTATGCGGCTGAGGAATGTAAAGATAGGTAGAGTAAAACAAAAGACTTGATAAAATTTCACCGCCAGTATAGGAGAGGGAAATTAGAGAAATAATGGAAAAATTGTAGAGTATTTGTTATATATTTACGCTTCTGATGTGTAACTGTATCCTGAAAAGCAATCAGCAGTGACGTATAAGCCGTTCTCGCTCAAAACAGACAAGATGGTCTTTTCAAAATGAGGCGCGCAAATCTGTTCGTATAGCAATGTTTTTTTATCCCGTACCGAACACTAACTCTACACCAGTACTGGAAATAGTCTAGATGCAAGTCTATCTGCCTTCTTCAGTACTGGGAAAAAATGAATGGAGCTCCTACAAGTCAGAAAGTTTTGGTCAAGACTTGGGTAACACTTTCAAGTTTATGCCCAAATCATTTCAAAACTAAAGAAAGTATTGAAAAAATAATTAAAAATTGAGCTCTTATGGTAGAAGCCATGCAGAAAAATACTGTCTTTCATTTTTCTTACAATATTCTTGGAACACTTTTTAATTTTTTAAAAAGCTGTATTACAAAATCATTGAATTCAAACTTGATTTTGAATAATTTGAGAGTTTTTATGCCATTTTGACTAAAAAGACACTTCAAGGAAAAGTCAGTTCAATAACTGTCAATGATCGCTTTGAAGCATTAGCAACAGTATAAAAACTGTGATCAAATGTCTTTTTCATTTCGCTTTTAGTGTTGAGATGAAATAAATGGACTTGAAAGAGATTATTCGAATGCTGGCATTGATGAACACTCGTGCAAATATTCAAACCAAAGGTTTGAAGTTTTTGATTTTGATGAAAAGCTTTACTTTGTAAATGTGTTAAATATCGGATGGTCTCAACCGTTATATACACAAGGTCTGTGAAATGAACTAAGGCATCATTCCACTGAAGTTTACATTTGATTCTCGATATGTCTCTTTGAAAAATACGCGTCTAAAACAAAAAACTTAAAAGATATATGGTTGCGGTAATGTCATGTGAAGATATCCCAAAGAAACACATTAAAAAAGGGTAAATCTTACCATCCTGACATGCCACATGGCAAGAAAAAATCAAGATTTGTACGAACATCAAGATCTTTGCATTGGTGTCAGAAAAGATCTAAAAGGTTTGAGCACGATAACCAAAGGGAAGTTCTCTTTTGCTTTTTCTAATTTCCCAAACTTTTCTTTAATCAAAATTGAGACACTTCAAAACAGCTAATGATCAATTGCATTGCTTTATAGGGTAAATTGAAGTTCAAGTCTCGAGCCGATTAATACACTTTTTGTTGAAAGGAGTGGGCAACCAGTGGTCAACTCGGACCTCGATCGGTCAACCCATGGTACGGAATTAATTAGATTGCAATTTTCATTCTGGATTTCTGCAAACTAGAGAATTTTTTTATTAGTTTGATTATGCCAAGAACTATAAAGAAATAAAATGAGAATTTTGGCCTGACTCTATTTTCTCAATCTCTCCACTAAGTCCATGTTTACATAAACTGATTTGTAAGTCTTGACATGTATCTACCTTTATGAGCTTGAGTGGTCAAGAAAAGTTTTATTTGTTGCATAGATATTGTTACCATGTGCTGCTAAAAAGTGACAGCATCCGAGAGGGCATCCAAAAACGGGTATGGACCAGATGCACTTGGGTGGAGGCGGACAGTGAATCCAGATATGGGCCAAGTGGAACAGACCCGGAGCCAGGCCGAACAGACTCGGGCCAGACCTTGGAACAGCGAAATCAGATTTTTGTAACCTTCAGCCAAACCAACTTGAACATAGAGAAATAACCAAGAAGATCTGATTTGTGTGTTTATTTCACCTTTTATTTTATGTTGTTAGTTGATTAAATTCAGCCGTTGCTTTCAAAAATGGACAAATCAGCGCTCAAATATCTTTTTGCAGAGGACCAGCTCTGGTTTCGGAATTAACTTCAAGATTTGGATCAGTCCATATAGCATGTTTGCAATCTGATCGGAGATAATTTTCTTTAAAAATACATCCCCGCTCATAATTTTTTTAGGAATGGGCCAGATCAACCAGACCAAAGTATGGCTATGAGCCAGGCAGAACTGACCAAAAAAAGTTATGGCCAGGCAAAGCAGATCAACTTTTGGATATAAGCCTTTCTGAACAGACTAAAAAGTCATGGGCAAATTTTAGACATTGACCAGACAAAATGACTAAAATTGCGGTTGGGTGAGACATAACAGACGATATTCAGTTATGGGCTAGACAGAACGGTGTGACCAAAAACTCGTCCAGAATATGCGATTGCTCGCACCGGATCACCTCACTGCGACCCAAGTCCATTTGGCCCTTACCTGTCTGCGATCGCGGGCCTCATCATGAGGCTGTTTATGCGTTGAGACATTGCGATTATTTCAATTGCCCTCCGATAGATAGTATTCAAAATAAGCTTGAGATCACTCAACAACTCTAAAAAATGTGGTTGTTGTTGTTTTAGCAATCACATGCAACGTATAATTTGCCTAACTGGTGTTGAGAACACCTTATCCTAATTATGGAGGAAACCTGTTACTCTCAAGTGTGTACCTCCGCCTAGAAATAGTTAAGATGAAGAAAAAATATGGATAGATGAATGAAACTTGCACGAAAAACAAAAGGAATTAAATTTTAATTTTAACTAATTTAACGGCTCAGATGAGTATTTGCAGCTTTTTTTTTATCTAGCGACTAATATTTACAAATATTAAAAATAATTTTCAATCTCCGTTTGTCTTGCACTAGTTTTTGAACCCAACTTAGTCGCGCGCAACTTTTTATCTGAGCAAGTTCTCAAAATGAAGTTGATGTTTTTAATTGTTTAGGTGAAAAATAATTACATTTTCTTCTTATTAAAGAAAATCTTTCTCTCAATTTTTTTTATTGGCAAACGTATTTCCCAACACATTTGAAAATTGTGTCTAGTTCACAATCATTTACAGAAAAGTATTTATGTTCACATTAAAAAATTTTGCTGTCCATTTTTGATTGAAGGTAAGTTTTAGCGCTCAAAAGTGAATAATTAGGTTAGCAAAACTTAACATTGTTTTCCGCCTACCCAGGCTGAGGTCCCAGACCCAAAGTGGCTATGTCCAGACAGGTCCAGACGGAAATTGCCTATGTCCAGACCGTCCCAGACTCAAAGTGCCTATGTCCAGACCGTCCCAGATGGAAAGTGGATATGTCCAGACTTTCGTGCGTTCAAAATTTTTCGTGCGTTCTTCGTGCGTTCGAAGACAAATATGACCAGACCATCCCAGACCGAAACAGTATATGTCCAGACCATCGTGCGGTCATGTCCAGACCACCGTGCGTTCAAATCCAGACCATCGTGCGTTCATGTCCAGACTTTCGTGCGTTCATGTCCAGACCATCGTGCGTTCACCAGACCATCGTGCGTTCATGTCCCGACCATCGTGCGTTCATGTCCAGACCATCGTGCGTTCATCCGTGTTTCCAGACCGTGTAATTTTGAACGCACGACACCCCCTTCGTGCGTTCATTTTGGTCTGGACATATCTGATATCGGTCTGGGACCTCAGCCTGGGTAAGCCGCCATTTGTTTATAGTAAATCTGATTGAGTTAAGGAAAAACATTTTTTCAATGGAGTTGCTGTCAGTTTTTCGCTTTTAGCCCCGCAACTATTTTTCAAAATAGCACAATAAACTTAACCCACAAACAATTTTTTAATCATTTTTTGATGATATACGCAAATTTTTCTTATATTATCAACATTAAAACCTGTCATTTTTGGAAGTATATTTTGCAAATTCTGTTAAACAAGACGTTTTTCATCAAAGATACAAGAATAAATATCACATTTGCTATATGTGGTTTTTAGATATCTTAAAAATAATTTTAAATATTAGCGTCTCGAAAACTGTTGCGGATTTTCAATCTATTTTTTGTTAGGTCTCTTTTAGAAAGAAAACAATGTCCCCGCATTTCATTGAAGAACTGGTGAATCTATTTGGCGTTAATTCATCTGCTTTAAGCATTTTCATGATATCGAGTTTGGAAGAGGTATTCAAAATAGCTTTCACATAATTTAGACAGATGTCTCCTAATTGTTTATGAAATGAGCAGAGAGAGGGGCGAGGATAGGAACATTTAGAAAACTCCAAGTATCAAGACTCAAAAATTATAACACTTCAAGGGTTGATTTCCAGAGCTTCTCAAGGATACCACTTTCGTTAAACCAAGCAAAAACAAAGAGGCTTGCTGATTGAAAAAACTCCAATTTCGTTGATAAATGTTGTTTGAAAAATTTGAAAAACAGGATCAAAACCAGATGATTAAAAAGATAAAACCTCTAAACACAAGCACAATGGTTTTAGTATGAAGCAACTTGGTCGTCTTGCCGGTGAAATTAATTTGCGATTCAATAAAGCAAATAATCATGAGTAATTTTTTTCCCAAAATTTTAAACAAATTTTGAAACAAAAATAAGAATCTTTCGTTTTTCAAATGGACACATTCAGAAGATTCAATAAGGCCTCTTAGAAAACCAATTAGAACTGTTTTAATCAACATATATGAAAAAATTAATGTTAAACAACCAAATTTAAACAAAAAAAGCAAATAAGCTTAAAATCAAGTATATACAAAACTCGAAGTCAATCAAATTTTACAAATTTAAATGTTATGAAATCTATATCTGTGACAAATTATCATTTGAAGAAAATATTTTGATTCAGATTTCTGTTATTATTGACTGATAAAGAATTTGAATGGCACACAAAAACCTAACGAAAAAAAGTCATGACAAATTTTTTTAAATAAAATGTAGTCTAGTCGGAAAAACTAAAATTTATGAAATACATTTTTCATAAAATGCTTTTATTTTTTTTCCAATCAATGAGATTGTTGATTACTCAGACTGCTGCACATTTGCAGACAATAACATCTCAAGTCAAAACTAAAATAGATTCTACTGAAACAAATGGTTTGAAAAAATGAAAAACAATACAAAAGACATATTAGAAAGATTTATAATGCCATATTCTCGTTAACAAGACATCCCAATATTGGGTCTTAGTAGCAATACAAAATAAGAAGAAGAGGGTGATTAAAATATACAAAACTTTATTTGAAATACGTAATGTCACAATCAAAAAAATCAATATCTGCCAACAGACCAATTCAAATAACATCAGTAACGCAGAATTACAACTAAGAGATGGCATGAATTAGACTGACTCAGTATTTATTAAATTGCAATTGAAACTTGATAGATTCTTCGAAAAAACAGATGTGTATACAAAATAGCTAGGAGTAGTGAGATCATTTTTCTTTGTTTTATTAGTACAAAAACTAGAACAAAAAGAATGAAACACAATAAATCTATTAAGTACAATGTTATAATTTTTTAAAGGACAAATATGACATCAAGTCAGGAAAAATTCACAGATTTGACACAAAAAAGTGGAAGACATGCGGAAAATTCAACAAAATTAGTCTCAAAATCTGAAAAACCAATTACAAATTGAGAAAAATCAAGAACAGAAACCAATAAAAACAAGCAGAGACTTTTCGTCTGAAGCATTAGAAACCTCTTGTAAAAGAGAATAATTTACAAGCCGTCGAAGCAATATTGAGAAACAAATTAATTTGTTAATGTTTCCAAAACAAAATTTAAAACTTTTCACTCTCAAATGGACACATTCAAATGTGCTTCCCTGTAAAAGCAGTTGTTTTTTAACCAATCCGACTAATTAAAAAGCTCAATAATAAACAACCAACTTAAACCAAAATAACCAAATGAGTGAAAAACCAATTGTAGAGAGAACTAAACTAAAAATTTCTTCAATTTATCACCAAAATAAATGACAAAAAATTTACATCTACGACTAGCAATCATTTGAAGAGCACATTTGGATTAAAATAGATTTCATTTTTAACATAAAAAAATTTTAATAAAGGAGAAGGAAAGTGGATCAACAAAAGAGGTCAGAACTCAAAAGTCAGTCATTTTTTGAAATTATTAAGTGTTCACTCAGAACAACCAGTCGCAATGAACTCAATTCATCGATAAAATTCCGATGTTTGACTGCTGAAGTTATTAAGATCTCTCATTGCTGAACTGTGAAAAAACTACAGAAAAAAATTTCTGGAATTAAAACTCAAAAATTTACTATAGTTTTATTAAAACAAATGGATTTAAAATTTTCAATGCCAGAAACTAGAAACTAAGAACAATATTTAGAATGACGTGGAAGCCTCAATGAGACTTGTCGGCTTTCGGAATCAGTAACAATACAACATGAGGACAAAATTTTGACAAAAACTAATAACAATTTAATAAGAACTATTAGTGCTAAAAACTAACAAAACTTATTGTTGCCCGTACACCAATTTATATGACATTAGATAGTCACAAAAGTATAAAATACCTCGCAATTTTTATACTATGCCCAAAACTTCCTTGAAGAAGAAAACCAAATCAAAAGTCAAATGGCAATAAAAAACAAAAAAGTAAAAATGGCTGTTCGAGTCCAATAATCTAGATCCAAAAGCAAATTTGTTTTATTCCAAAAAAACCATGATGAGACAAAAAAAGCATCGATATAGTATTAGGGTTACAAAAAAGGTAAAGGGTATAATGCCAACATAATTGCTCTAAAGTTAAAGTAATATTCCATAAAAGGTCAAAAATTTGAGCAGAATCAGCATTTGAAGTGTTCACAAAACCTATAAACCTTGATAAACACTCCTGGATATAACGGCAAGCCAATATTAGTACTGCACAGGTCTTTTATCAGTACTGATTCAGAGCTATGATCATGTCACTTTTCACACTTGTCAGTCTAAATGCAAGTCTTTGCCAAGACGTGCAAGTCTACATGCAAGTCTTGAACAACACGTGCAAGTCTTAATGCAAGTTTTGGTTAAGATTTGGCACGTCTCTAAAAGATCAAAAATAGCCAAAAAAACAAAAATAAACGAATAAAACTTCAAAAATAGCCCAAAAAAACGTGAAAAATAGCAGAAGAATATCAAAAATAGCAAAAAGAGAAAACAACCCCTCTGTCAACTGGTATCAGGTGATATCAGTTTTTGGGCGCCCCGAGAAAGTGCTTATTAAACTTAGTGCAAAAATCGTGGCACGTTATAAATTTTTCGGAATTCAAAATTTACGCACGAAATTTTTTGAAAAGTTGGTTTTGACTCGGGAATCAGCTTGCCAGTGTAATCCAAGTCTTGGAAAAGATTTGTCAGACTTGCAGACTTGTTTTCAGACATGCACAGTACTGATATCTGCATGTAGATTTGCATTTAGAGTGGCCCAGTACTGATCTTGACTTGCTGTTCAGTCCGGCCTTGAAAAAGACAAAATTTTGAAAAAAAAAATTAATTTCAGACTACGCTTGAAGGGCTTTCTAGTGATACTATTCACAACTCTCGGCGAAAAAATATATTGATCGGCAATGGACTGAAGAAAAACTCCAGTTGAGCATATAGTTTTTCCTCCCACAAGTGGGGTCGGAACAAAAATAACGATATTTGGCTGAACAAAAAATGTCTCCACTGGCATAATGTTCTAGACTGCAATTAATGCAGATTTCTGAGGGTAGAAACAATTACGAATCAGGTTTCAACGAATTCGTAGTTGGCGGAAGACAATCAACTAGGCAAAGTTATGGCTCGTGATGAAAAATTTTTAGGAAGATCCGAAACAACCACTATCTATGGTATATCACCCCAATTGAATTGCAACATTATTCTGTTGTCATGGTTCCCACGCATGACTGGACCACGTTTGTTGAGATATCTGGTTTCAATGCCTTTAGCCTCAATAGTTAGTTACAAGTGCCGTTGGCTGTTCTGATTCCTGGGTTGTTACAGAAGTGATGTTTGAAATAACATGATGTGAACAAAATAAATTTTGGTATCTAAATTCATGAAATAAACGAATGCATCTGGCGTGTCTGTTTCCATTGAAGGTCGTCCAACTCTACATAGATTGCTATAGTAAAACAACTCAGAATTCAGCAAACAATCTGCAGTATTTAACAATAAACATATAATAGTAACCTACATAGACACAAAACATTTGCAGTTATAATTGACGTTTTGTTCCCGAAATCCCACCACGAGAATACTAGCTGCTTTTTTATTTATTGTTTATAAATTTAATCAGTTTTTTATTTGTGATGAATGAGTTACCTTTTTCTCTCGAATTTTCACCGACTGATCAGAGTTCTGATGATCCAAATTTTATGCCCGGTATATGTTACGTGGCTCCATTTGGGTGCAATCACTGGAATTACACAACAGCCAATAACATCTACAACCAGAGTAATTATTTTTTTTGAAATGGGACAATGATTCTTGCACTTTAGTTTCACGGAGGAAACCTTTTACCTTGAGTCTATTCTTTGACCGATAAAAACCATAAGAACGATAACTTGTCCTAAACCATATCCAATTCAATTTGATTTTTATTTTTAAAAAGTCCTTTATGTTGCAGCACATTAAGCGAGGAGCGGATACCGAAAAGTAGAAACTCCATAATTATTTTACACAAGTAAGATTCAACAGTAAATGACAGAATTGGCTGGACAGTCATATACTGTTGTCTGTTTATCAGCCGCCAGCATTCAGAGAGAGCTCAAAATTTGTTTCGAGACCACGCTGTCTTTTTTGCAAAAATGCCACCAACTCTTCCTGTTCTTTTATAGTCATATGTTTTTGCATTTCTCTGCCTATCTGGCACAAAATAAGAGTTATCATTACAAAAGGTTTTTGAGATAAATCGTAAATTGAAAATTTGTTGTCTGTCAAGTATGCTAAGTCACTTTTAAAAATTTTGTGTAGTCAATTTGTTCTGTTGAAGAAGAAGTCCTTTGAGCTCCAATCTCAACATTTAATTAGGAAAAGCATAAAACAAAGAAGAACACGTTCTCTGTCTGAGAATACTATACAATTTTCATGCAAAAACAAAAGTTTTTTTTGGGAACGTTGCTGTAAACTATCAAAAGTTACTTTGAAAACAGAAAAAAAGTTCAATTTACTCGTTCGATTTTATTCAATTTTTACTATATTCTGTTTGAAACATCTATTATTTGAACGCAACCCCAAAACTAAAGTAAATTACGCATTGGTATTCTGCAAATTTTTGTTTAGCAAGAAATATTGTCAATTACGTTCTGGCATTGCTTGTTGTTCCGACCCTCTTGAGGGGGGAGGAACTATATACTCAAATGGGTTTTTTTTTTGTTCAGTGAATTTTCGCCGATCGATACATTCATCGTAGAGAGTTGAGAGTGGTATCATTAGAAAGCTCGTCCAGCGTAGAATATGGAATTAAAAAGATTTTTTTAATTTTCGTTTTCTACAGGGAGTTATCGAGGTTTAAAGTTTTGTGAAAATAGTGCGAATTCCGTTGATTTTTATTCACATTTTACGGAATTTTCGCTAATTTTTGCCTAAATTTTCGTCAATTTTGCTAAAATTTGTTATAATTTTTAAGAATAGTGTCGTTGATTTTATTTTTGAAGACGAACAAGCATTGTTCATTGTTTTGATTTAATTTTTTTGGTCAAAAAATGTGGATAAATATTTCAAAATTTAGCCTTTTTCAACAAAAACAGCACGAAATAAGCTACTTTAGTCCGTTTTGATTAAGTTTGCCGGCAGTACACCTCCAAACAACACTCATACAATCTTTGTAGACTCAGAGGGGGGCTATTTCTACTTCAGAGTACGCTGAGAGTGCTCTGTAGTTAAAACTTTGCCTTTTTTTGCTAACTTTACTCGTTGATTATCAAAAATGCAGAACTTATTTTGAGTTTTCAACTAACAAATTATCTATATCTGCAACATTCGAAAATCAAATGTTCCTAACGGACAATAAGCAATAACAGGGCTTGTTTTGGGCCATTCTTGGACTGCTACCACCCAAAGAAATCGGGTTGTAATCAGTCGGTCTTTTTTTTTAAAAAAAAGGACCCTTTCTTTAAAAATAAAAAACAGAACATATCGAATCAATGCTCAGGAGTGATAGGTCCAACCAGTTTGCTTACTAAAAAGCTCCAAGCTAATCCATTTAAATTTTAACTTGAAAGTTTATGGTCGTTTCTTTTAAAAATAATTGACTTTTCAATAAATAATGGCTTAATTAAGTTTTCCTCTATTTTTTTCTTAATTTGTTCAACTTCCAGCTTAGTGTCTGCAAAAAAAGAATGCTTCTTCTTTCTACTGATTTAACATTTCTTCTCGGTTGCAGTTTTAAGCCTGAAGTTATTGTTTTCTGGCTTTGATACTACAAGATTTCAGATTTTTGTTTGTTTCGATATTTGCCAGTTTTTCACGTTTCCGAATTTTGTCACATTATCACATTATTGACAGTTCTCTTATCACATTATTAGCGTTAAAAATAAACCACAATTGAACATTTTGAAATCCTGAATGATATACATAATCGTTTTAACGGCCTCGACGCCTCTTTCTTGAAGAAATCAATTGAATTTTTTAATTTTGTTTTTAACTGTCATTTATACTTTGTCGTTTCGGTCGTATGAAATTTCCTGCATAGTGATAACTTTCATTGGCTTTTCGTGGAAGAATAGAAGAACCGATATTCTGATATTAGTAAATAGCTGATGGCTTTCATGACTTTGAAAACAATCGTTTTCCAAAATTAAAAAAAAAAACTTTTTAACTTCGCAATTTTGTTCTTTTTATGTTTCTTTTTGTTAGCTAATCTCGTTATTTCATTACAGGTCAAATATGACATTATGGGTGTCAAGGGAATAAAAGGGATTGGTGTCCCAAAATCTTTTTTTTAATGAATTTGTTATGACCTTAGTGGCTTCGACACCGGTTTTTCACAAAAATGTAAATTAATTTGATTTTTGTCTTATTTGACATTCTTTTTGTAGATGCGAGAAATATTCTGGGTAACTGCAGGTCTCGAGGGTTTCCTTTTTTTGAATAAACGACCCTATTCAAATAGTTCTGTTTGTAATTAATGCCTTTTTTGACATTGAATGTAATTTTTATTCGAAAAAAAAATTGAAATTATTTCATACTTTAGCACTTCGCTTTTTTGTCTACTTGTTACCTAGTCTTACTAATGAATGGCCACGTACTACTTTATAGCTGTTTGATGAAGGCGCAATCGAATATATTTTGAGGGACAAAATATGGCTCGAGGGTTTTGGCAGCGTTTTCTGGCAAGTTTCAATTGAAATTTTGTTTGTTTTTTTTGTTGTTCATTTTAGCCGCTTTAAAAAATGAATAAGGACAGATTCTAATGCCCTTCTCTAGAAACAGTGGTAATTGTAAATTTGTGGTAATGTTAATTGATTCCTAATGGTATTTATTACTTTGAAGTTAACTGTTTCAAAAAAATAAGTTATATTTTTCACTTTAATGTTTTTGTTCTTTTTTGTATAATTGTTACCAAACCTTTTTATGGACTGGTCGCATATGGTTTCTGGTGATTTATTAGTTATTTTTGTTTAGTTTTAGGTTTATCTGACGGTATGTTGACTTTGTTATTAAATTTAGTTTTTAAGAGGGAAAAAAATTTTTTAATGTAAATAATGTTTGTTGCTGTTGTTGTTGTTTGTTTTTGACGTTCATCTTGACTCGCTTTCTTAATATTGACATATTACATCAAGCTAATGCATCAATTTTTAACTCCACTGAGTTATTTGCTTTGGAGGCTATCTTATCGTTCATACAGAATTTTTTGAAAAAGACTTTTCGCAAAAAATAATTTTTGGGTTTTTCTATCTGTTCCTCATTTGCTAGACAATTATGCCAAAATTGTGGATGGGCGGGGTCGGAACTTTATGTGCCATCGCACATTACCGAGCCGCCTTGTTCATGTATGGTTTCAATTTTGGGTAAATTATAAGTTAAAGGAACAAAAATTAGTCCATATCAACGGAACTAAAATATGGAATTCAAAATTCATTCTGGACTGAGTTCAATGGTGCATTTTGTTTCTTGTTTAGATCCTACGCAGATATGTCAAGTTTTAAATTATATCCCAAAGAGTTTTTTTTTGTTTTAAAACCAGTAAAGTTATCACAAAATGATTTTCTAAAACCTTCTGCAAAACACGTAACCAGAAAGCTGGGGGAAAATATTGAAAAACTGATAAAAACATATCAAAATGCCACACTGTCAGAAAAAGGTTTTTATTTACAATCTTATGCTCTAAAAACAATCTGAAAAAAATGATTCAAAAAGGTGACAATTTCGTTGTTTTTACTGATTTGGACTGATAAATTCTACCATTTTTATTTGATTTTCGAGTTCTCTCGAAAAATATTCGAAATGCGTGAACAGACCTCGGGAAAGGAGTCAGATAAATTGAAGTAATAACTTGAAGGGTTTCAGCAATAAAATTATACCAAAGTTCCCTGTCGCTAACCAACCATACCACTCGTGATAGAATAAGACTCAAACTCTCAAAAAATGCCGGTTGTTATTTAAAAAAATATAGTCTCTAACTGTCATAAAAGAAATGAATCGTCAACAAAGATAAAATATTGTGCGTCTTCAACAGGCCGTAATATACCACGCCGCAGTTAATTTAACACGTTTGAATCATTAGAACCATCGATATCATCGAATTAATAGATCTCCAACCTATTTAGAGAAAATTTTGACTGTTTATCGAGGCATATGAAGATCAATTGTTGAAAGTTTGAGTGATCTTTGAAGTTAAATAGGGAAAAAACCAATCTCACTTATGTTTGCTGCGTAGAAATCAGGCTGCATGCTTGAAACAGTTAAGCAATTTTTTCTATGGTCAATTGGGCTAATCAGTTTCTTTGTCAATTTTTATTACATGGTAGCACAGTTATTTCTACAAAAAAGGTGAAACAAATTTGAAAAGTTGATTTACACAACGAGCACATGCCTTTTTGAGACACAAAGTTCGAATTATGTCTGGATCACATTTTTTTAAATAATTTTTCATTAGCAGCAAAATTGGTGTCAAATAATGCCCCAACTGCAACCGTGCATTTAGTTATCCATCTCATTTAACAAATTGTTGTGTTTTCGTCATTAAACCAGGCAGTTTTATCTGTCAGTTTTTTTAAGAAAGCGATCAATTGAGCAGACCCTATATGCGCTCTCTTTATTGCTTTAAGGTTAATTGATATAGAGCTGCCGGAATCAATGTTTAACATATGATGTATAAATCCACTGATTCTTGTGGACTATCATGCATTTTATAAAAAGAATCGAGTCTTCTCAACCTGTGACGGGCGGAGATTTTGTGAACTATATTTCCATCTGCTGCACAATGCAATGCGCGAAATTTTGTTTGTATTTTGTCAGGTATCCTTATTGAGTATTGTTGATGTTTGTTTTCAGACTCCTTGCCGAGTAATGGCATCCTTTGTCGTAAGAATTTCTGCCGCAATTTTATTTTAACAGTACTCTTCACAAATGATAACACAATAAAAACCTTGATTGAGACACTGAAAAAGATTGATGCATTGTTCTAAAAGTCAGGAGTCAGGGATTTTTTTCTTTTAGCGATAGCTTCAGTTTAAAAGTTAAAAGTTAACATGATAAGGAAAAAAATTTTCCGATCCTTCTCAGATTTCTTAGCGATAACGATTGTCGTACTAACTTACTGTTAGTTATGTCGTTCTAATTCGTTTACACTAAATGTAAGAAGCCCTGGCGGGGGTTAACACGAAAGTGTTTGTTGCAGATAAAATTCAGCTTAAATTCATTTTAATCAGTAGACAGTCTTACATTACTTTTCTTTTGTTAAGGTTTTTCAAAAATACTCATGATAAATATTTTGAGTGGCATTTCAGCGGACCTGAACTGGGCCAGAGTTGGCAACTATGTGAAGGTGACAAAGAGACTTCTCAAGGGACTGGGGTTAGTAATTTTCTATTTTTTCCACATGTTTCAATACACACCGATTATTGCATAATGTTGTCAGAAGCAAACATTAGCCATCTGGAACATCTGACTTTTTTGTGGTATTAAAAATTAACGTAGATTGTAATAAAAATGAACAAGAACAACTATGGAAAAAGTAGATCAACTAAATCAGTAGTTTCACAAGGCGCAAAATTTATTTATTTATTTTTTCCAAACATGTAAATTAATAATATAACCGAAAGGTTAAAGCGAGCTCTTTCATTTTTGCTATTTCATAGCGGACGCACAACTGGTCTGACTTGTAATTATTAGCAGGCGAGCAAATTTAATCAGATTAGGTAAAGTCTGGAGCTATAGCTTCACAAAAAGTCACCCTATTCGTTTCTTTTTTAAGAGAATATTATGTTATCTGGAAACTGAGAACGATCCTACTAGGTATCATGAAAGTCCTATCACTGAGAGATGAAACACCTAAGAGGATAGTTCTCAGGGAAATATATTTAGATGTAACTATTAATTGCCCTCATGAGGGGGCACTTAAGAGCTAGATCTAAATATATTTTCCTCAAATACCAACTCGCACGTGGTGACGGTTGTTAATTTGAGAAACATGAACAAAAACATGAAAAGAGTCACAACTTTAGATTCGTCATTGAATGAAATTTATTTGGTTTCAGTACTTATTACATTAGCAAATTAAACTTACTGGCAGTCAGTAAAAAATAATTTCTTTCAGGCGCTGAATTTATATTAGAAGAAAACTAAAATTTTTTCAGAGCTGTATATCACTAACTATTAGCAGTGTCATGTGTCCATACTGCCCTGATTGCTCTAACTGATATTATAGGTTTCTTGGTATAATTCATAAGAATAAATTCTCTTTAACAAAAAAATTTTGATCAATTCAAAATTTTTAATAGTCAAACTGAGGTTAAGCTAGTGGCAGTCTGCCTCACTGAAACCTGGCTAAAAAAGCTTCGAAATCAATTGTTTTGCTCTACAGAACTACGTCGAGATAGAAACATCCAACAGAATAAAAGAGGAAGTGGTGGTGGTGGTATTTTTGTTCACAAAAAGAGCAACAAAGAAGAGAATCGCATCATTTGATACAAGTAATCTGAAAGCTATTAGTTTGGAGATTAGCACTTGCGGTAAAACATACTTAGTGACTTGTATATACAATCCGCCCAATGCTACAAAAGCAGAAACTTTTGGAAAATTTTCTTCCTATATTGATCAATTAAGTATATCACCCAAAACTCTGCATATCGTGTATAAGGACCTAAGTGTTAACTTTTTGAAAAAATTGGCAAAATCAACCCTGATAATTAACCAGATGGAAATGAATGCTCTGGCACTTGTGGACCCTCAAACTCCAACGCACGAAACAGTTAGAATAAAAACTTGTATTGCCTCTTTTACAAACATCAAATCAAAAAGTTTTACTGAGAAAACTAAAACCATCAACCATTACACGTTGGGACTAGAGTTTGTAAAAGGAAAAAACATAATGAAAAGTTTCAATTACTGAAAAGAAATAGGAGGAAACCAGACGATGTTCATCTCCCCAGTGAAATCAACTCCTCTCGTCACAAAAATTTGATACAGTGAGCGGCCAATTATTAAAAAGTAATATTAACCGGTGTGCAGATATAGTACATCGAAAACTGGTTCAGACACTCAAAATTTTTTTACCCCATAAGCCATCGAAACAAGATGCCGAAAAAGACTGTGTTGATAGATATATAAAAAAATGTGCAGCTAAGAAAACCAACTCTCGAAAATTTACTTAACAACAAAATCTTAACAAGTGTAAAAGAAGTATAAGAAAAGCAATTCAAATTATTCAGGAAAAAAGTACAAGAGATAATCAAATTTGATTAAAAGCAAATAATGACAGAAGCTGGAAACAGAAATTGATTTTTTTAAACTTTGTTATCGAAGTAGACAACATCAATGGAGACATAAAAACAGTAGAAAAGAACTTTGTTGAAGATCTTGATAAGTTCAACAATTTTTTGCTACAGTAAGAGCTAACCTAGCAAAAAAATTTTTTCACCAAAATTGGCACGAATAACGAAACAAACAAACTCTGTGTTGTTCAGGAAAATTGATATAAATGAAGGTACTGCGGCTATTGCTAAGACAAAAAAAGTACAGCACAGATTTCTTTAATTTGAACTACATCTTTATCAAAGCTGTATCGGCAAGTGTTTCCCAGTTTCTGACAAAGCTTTTCAACGACTTTTTTGAGTAGAGAAATAGTCCGAATCCCTTTACAAAAGCATCTACGACAACAGTTCAAAAAAAGATCAGGAAGAGCAAACCAGAGAACTACGGACCAATCTGATGGTTACCCATTATTGGCAAAATAATCGAATTCCTAATAATCAATAGAAGTAGAAACTATATAGAAAAATTAAAAATACACAAATTTATCAATTTGGATTCAGCTCAAACCATAACACTACTAACGCAATTTTTTCCGTATTAGAGGATAACAGAGTAAATAAACACAATAAAGCAAATGAAATCAAGGTTAGTTTTCTGGACTTGAAAACAGCGTTTGATACAGTGGACTATCACGTTCTCCTAGAAAAACAGTCAAAATATGGATTGAAGAGTAAAAGTTTGAGCGTAATCTCTTCATGTCTGCACGACAAAACACAGGTGGTAGAAGTGAATTGAAGGACTTCGAAATCTAAAGAACTGTCCTTTGAAGTACCGCATGGTTCCATCCATGGACCGCTGCTGTTCATTCTTTATATAAATCACCTTTCACGTAAAAACGAAAGCAGTACAGATTGTCTTTTTGCTTTCGATGTCCTATTAAAAACCACGAGAACGCAAAAATAGACGGCATCATTCGACCTTGAATGATGTTGCACATTGGCTAGATCAAATTAAACTAACCTTCTCTATAAAATATAAAAGTCAACGTCTTGAGGGGAAGAAAGCAAGTAAAAAGAGCTGTTCATTATACGCGGAAAATGTGAAGAGTTTCAAATATTTAGGTTTTTCAAGTCATCATTCTAGATCACCGCTGAAATTTTGTCGAACATGGCAGCAATAACCAGAAAAAACTGAACTAGTTCACTGCTATCTTTTATCGTTTGCAAAAATTCTTAGAGGTATCGCATATGAAGAGAGTTTAACAGACATATGCACCGCCAGTCATACAGTACGGAGAAAAGTGTCCTGCGGCCTGATAACAAAGTAAACAAATTGCTGAGAATAATCTTTTCTAAAAAAATTTTGATTCAACTACAATTATACGCGAAGACAGCAATGTTTACAGAACACAAGAGCTTCATATTTACAAGTTGTTAGAGTTGCTGATAAAAGTGATACGAAATGCAGTCAATCAACTACAACAAGCAATCGAAGAAAAAGAGCTGATTAGATAAAATTTGATCGGATGTGAAAATAGAAAAAACACCCTAAAGCTAGTTACTCTACACTAAGTACCTGCCCAATCGCTGTAAGGTTTAACTATGCAACTGCTTGCTTACTTTGGACCCTATTTTTGTCAAAAGTCTAAGAGAATGAAAAAAAAAACTAATTTTTTTTTGAAAATTTCATGTTATTGGTTGTTTAGACGTAAAAAACTATATTTTTGGCTTATTGGGGCCATAAATTGTTTTAAGCTATCTACTGTCATTTAATTGCAAAGAATTTTGTTTTACTTTTATTGGAAGATTTTTTAGACACTTAGTAAGTACTTTTCTCTGCATTAATATAATAAATTGTGTTTGTTTCTCTTCCTGACAAAGGCGCCTGAAAACGATCCATAGGGGTCATTGGTGTCTTTTCGGAGCGCATCTGAACTTTGAAAGTAAATAAATTATGTAAATGCCCGTTTGTATTATGCGTAATCCGTAAACAATTTTTATTTATAGTTTCTAATTTTTGAGTTTAAGGGATTTTTTGGTTCCATTTTTTTACATCTGGTAACGTAGGCTACTATTCGGTAAAATAACAGACAATTCATGAACCAGGTAATTGTGAGAGTCCCCAATTACAACAAAGTGACTTTATTTTTTCAGAGTAATATTTTGGAAAGTTTATGCTCTTTGCTATTTTTATCTACGCACTCTAAAGAATATGATTTTGAAATGAAGTGACAATTTTGTTTCTGTTTTTTCATTTTCTCGCTTTGATTTTAAAAATAGAGATTATATATGACCAATAATACCATCAGGACATAGAGTGTATACTTACTTTAACTTTAGTTTCGCAAAAGTTCTCTTGTATGCCTGATGGAAAATATTAATTGTGCTATGAGCTACGTGGGGACTTCTGAGTCACATTCTCAAAAGTTACTCGGAATCTAAATATAGCTCATTGCACAGTAAAGTTTATTTTCCTAAATTTCTTTACGTTGTGCATTTAAAAGTACTGATTCCCATACTGTTTATTTCTGATTGTCGCATCAACCACCACCTAGGCCAGAGTAATGATATAAACCGACTGTACTTATATAATGATAATAACAAATATTACTTTGAAAAATGGACTGGCCAGTCTATATTTGGACAATATTGACAATTGGCACTTGTTCATTTAAAGTATGTCTGTATAACTCTAAATAGCTTCAAAATTGAAAAGTGAGAAAATTGGATATATGACATTTTCAGAGGAGCAAACTTTAAAGGGGAAAAAATAGGACTGGAGGTAAAAAAATAAACACTAATGCAAGTAGCCTCAGTAAAAAGAAGATATTTGAATTCCCTCTTCTAAATCTTTCATAGTATAAGTAGTTTCTTCCTAACTAGAGAAAACATAGCCACTTATAATTGGTATTTTTTAATATCTATCGTTAAAGATAGATATCTATCGTTTTTAATATCTATCGAGATAACTATCGTTAAAGCCCAAAAAAATCCCAAATATCTAATACTAATTTGCAGGCAACCAAAACTGCACAAAAAAGACAGCTTAAAGTAACAACAGCATCAAATTCATTATCAGAGAAACAACCAATAGCTGCATTAATAATGTCTTTTTGATCGATCAAAACAACAATAAACAACAACCATTTTCATTCTCAAATCATTGTTTAAAACTCATCAGTGTCTACAGCAACAAAATCGTTATCTTCTTCTAAGTTATTGAGAACAAAAACTTTGATTACTTTTTTAGAGAAAGTTTGCATCATAAAAGGTTTCGAAATCGTAACACTCGAACGGTGTATAGTAATTATATGAATTTAATTTTCGTTTATCTAGAATTATTAGAACACTGCATAATGAAAAACAGAAAGCATAACTCAAAACTGAATTTTTCAAATGGTACTTTCAGGGAAAAAAAGAAAAAAAGACATAGCAGAAACACTGTATTTCATGTGAAAGTGAGAAAGAGCTATCGATATTGTAGTATAGTCATGGAAAGAGCTTGAATCATTGTTCAAACCAAGCTTGAATCATTTTTCAAATTGCAAAATGGTTAAATTACAGAAATCCCGGCTTAATAATGAATTACCAATAAAAATTGGACAGTGCTAAATGTAACCATCTACTTTGTTTCTGCAATATAGGTACATCTCAATTGTGTGTTGCCTCATTACAATTGTGACATACTTCCTATGGCGACCTCTCAAGTGCTATGCTCGCAAGCTGGTCATGGTCTACGCATTCGTGTCTCTCTACTTTGACGCCATCATATTATATGTTGCAGGTAAACTCCATAGATCTATCTCTTTCCTTGAGTTTTCCCTAGTATTCAGTCATGAAACAACAAAAATTGAATGTTGTTTCTTTACTTTCAGTTTTTGATACGGCCACTATTTGGTTTGCATCATGTCAGAATTCAGTTTCACAATAACACAAGTGACTATTGTAGAACATGCTATTGGACTACGTTGTTAAAACCTGAAAAAGAAAAAAGTGCAAGGCATATCTCATAAGAAAAAAAAGTTGAACTGTCATTCTAAAAAGTCCGTATAATAGGGAAGCCAAAAAAATTCTTCCAAACATCTGAAAGTGATATTTACTAATCTCTGTTGTACTTAGAAAAACACGAGTATCAGCAGTTGAGGTTGTGGCTCTGATGAAGCCACATAGAAAATCTGTCATTATCCATGAGAGCTGTGTAGCTTATCGAGATTCAAACAAAAACTTTGACGTGAACTCAGCACGAGTTGAGTAACTATAATCTCGTCTGCTGCGACGGCTTCAGCAGATCGTTTTATTTTATCATAATTGGTTCAGTAACTTTCACCTCTCACTAGCATTTATGGGACACTTGGACAAGTAATCACTTCGGAAATTAATTACATAAGATGTGTATATCAATTTGTGATGCTTCTTAAAAAAGATCACTCTTCAGCGGTCTAAAATGTTTTTAGAAATTAAGTATTCAAAAAATCAACAAACACTAATTAATGTCTCCAGCAGGGTTCATGAAATAGAAAAAAATACATAAAGGAATAAAGTCAATCATCAAAAGCATTAACACAACAAGAATATATTAAAAGGCTGATTAAAATAGGTGAAAAAACCTATTCGAAAAATATGTATGTGTCGAGGTTACGTATATTAGGTTCTGCACCTCAGGTTTAATTCTGCGTCCTTGAGTTCAAAACAAAAATTCCTTATTCAAAACAAAAACGAAAAGTCCCTATTCAAACAAAAACTCCTTTATTTTGATTTTTTTTAATTAGCTGATGTCGTCTTCCATTCTTGCACGTCTCAGGTAAACTAAACTGTACGATGCTGCTATAGAAAAAAAGTTCATTGTTGTTCTTGGGTTAGAATACTGTTTCGTAAATATTGTAAAATCCATCATCCACGGAAAAACTGACTTTCGAATCACAGTTGTAGCCTTGCAATAAGGACGTATGAAAGAAGTCCCAATGGAATTTTATCAGTTTGCTCTGGAATAATTGTAGATCTCTGTAGCAGAAAAAGGACAATTTATGTTCCATTTTGGACAGCAGCTAGTTCAACCGACTCTGATGTGACTATGACTTCAATGATGCAACCCAACTTAATTGCAAATCCGGCTTTAAAGGCTGATCATGCTCTTGAATTAGCAAAAAACTGAAGTTTAGCATACATGAAATCCAATGTTTAGGCACATTTTGTTTCGGCAACACGCTATTAAATTTCTAGAGGGGCTTTCAAAATAATCCAGGACGGTTATTAGAATAATTTTCATTGCTGACAAAAAGTTTTTCTTCTTAGTGTCTATCGGTTGTTCTCAACATACTGATACACTCAATTTTCTGAAACGCTCTCCGAGGAACTGCAGTCATTATAATTGCCAGAGCCACCGAACAGCCCAAATTTTCCAAATTATTTTACAAACCAGCAAAATTAATTGAAAAACTGTTAAGTTACAGAAATCCAGACCAACAATGAATTACCAATAAAATGGCACTGTGCATAATCATCTACTTTGTTTGGGCAATATAGATAAATCTCAATTGTGTGTTGTCTCACTACAATTGTGACGTACTTCATCTGGCGTTTTCTCGAGTGCTATGCTCGCAAGCGGGCCATGGTGTACATATTCGTGACTCTCTAAATTGATGCAATCATATTTTATGTTTTCATGTAAACTCCATCAATCTATCTCTTTTCTTCAGTTTTTCCTAGCAATTAGTACTAAAACCACATAAATTGAACTTTTTTCCGGTTTACTTTCAGTTTTTGATACGGCCACTATTTGCTTTGCTTCAAGTCAAATATCGGTTTTGCAGTATAACAAGCGGTTATTGTAGAACATGCAAATGGAATACGTCGTCAAAACCTGAAAAAGGATAAATTCCCAACAAAAAGCATTGGAAAACAAAATTGACCTGCAATTTCAAAAAGTCTCTGTATAATAGAACTAACCAACCGGGAAGCGAGAAACTTTTTTCCCTTAATCATGTCATACGGTAATGGATACCCTTCATGTATCCATATCCGTATTTTAAACTAATTTATTGTTGTAAGTTACTTTTGAAGGGCGAATGCCAATTTTAGTTCAGTGCTATATACTTCCTCCCATTTTTAGCAGTTAAGTCTGTTCATCTTGTCTGTACCGGATATATATTCATTCACGTTGTAAACAAATCAAACTTTGCTTCCTTTATGTATGATTAAAACCTGAACAAACTTTCTTTCATAATCTGTATTATCATTTAACTTTCATTCTCCAATTTGCAGCGCTAACGCTCAGTTTAATTTAATCCTTGCAAAATACTTCTCGTTTTAACTGAGTAGTTCAGTTAGAGTCAATCGCACCGCGATTGCCCAATCTAGAAATAATTTAGTTGAAAGTAACAACTAAACCTGCCATTCGCGACGCAAGTGCCTAACTCAGTACTTGCAAGGCCATTTGCGATTCAATTGGATTCAATTGACTATACTCCTTGTGAATGAGTATAACATGGCGCAGTTAGCAGCGGACTCAAAGAAAACACCACTCCATATAGAAGCATTTTGGGAGAAACCGACAGCAACACCTTCCTTGACGTGGATCAAATGGACGCAGCAATGGAAATTAGCTCTACTTGCTAAGGAAGGAATCCAATTGGATACCCTGTTGAATGATCCACCAGTAACAGTGACATACCCGCCTGAGCCTACCTATGAAGCACCTTTGGAGAACTACACACAGGCAACGGAAAGAGATCGTAAAGTCCGAAACCAACAATTGAAAGTCAATTGGCAAAATCGTTGTGCAAAGATTGAAGAGATCGGGATCCTCTGTGGCGACAAACCATGGGGAATTTGTGAACAGAAGACAATATCATTGCTATATCTAAGCATTGGTACAGAGGGGCGACGGATTTTCAAGAGCAAATACCCTCAATTTCAGATCGAGAAACAACCTTTTAAAGATTTGTGGCGAGCAATGGAGGACTTATTCACAAAGGTTCGTAATATAACTTACGATCGCTTCGTCTTCTACTCGTGTAAACAACAAAAAGGAGAATCAGTAGAAAGTTTCTACGGCCGTCTCATAGAATTGGCGGAGAATTGTAATCTTGGTAGTGAAGAAACTACACTAATTCGTGATGCATTCATATTAAATATGCTTGATCACGAGGCTCAGAAAGAGTTGTTGAAGGAAACCGTAGATCCACCAAAAGCATTGGAAATCTCGATACAAATGGAAATGGGAGCGCAGAACCAGCAGAAAATTAACCAAAACTTGATGTCAGGTAATACTTCAGTGAATTACATCAATAATAACTCAATGCGCAATCGCAACGCGAATGGACCTTCCACAAAGCGAGATTTCACTCGCTACGCATCTATCCCAAAAAACTATCAATACACGAGTATTTGTATGGATTGTGGTCTTCGTTGGAGCCACAACCATAAGCAGATTTGTCCCGCGAATGGTAAAAAATGCCATAACTGTGGTATTATGGGTCATTTCGCTAGAAAATGTCGAAAACCAAAACAGTCACAGCATCCAATTCAGAAAACTCAAAAATCAAATGTAAACCAAATAGATCAGACACCGGAAAAAAGTGATGATGAAGAATCAGTAAACTATATAACGAGCTATCAACAATTGTACGACCAGGTGTACGATTCAAACTATGATAGCGACTCTGACGACTACGTAGCAGCGATTTCTTCGGATTCAGTTCATCAATTAGAACCATTAAACGTGGAAGTCCAAATGGGAGAAATACAAACATCTGCTATGATTGACTCTGGAAGTGCTGTGAGTATCATCACACAAAGTCTAGCAAACAAAATCCTACGATCTACAAACTCAGCTAAATGGATAGAATCGACGGAAAAAAGGAATTTGAAAACTTTTTCAAATGAGCCGATCAAAGTCATTGGACACTTGGAAACCACAGTAGTCTACAATCAATGGCAAGACAAATCAGCAATATTGACTGTGGTAGATGATGGACACAAAAATATCATCGGGCGAGATCTGTTCACTGCTTTGGGACTTGCAGTTGTCCAACAACAACCAGAAACTGGTAAATGTGTTTATAACATCGATAATTCTACATGTAAAATTAAAGAGTCAATCGCGACGCAATTTCCACATCTAGTATCGAGAATTGGTTTATTTAAAACACATGTAGCAAAGTCAAAGTTTCATCAAACGTTCACAGCAAAGCATCAAAAAGGTCGACGTGTTCCGATAAATCTTCAACCTAGAGTATCAAGCGAATTAGAAAGACTACAGATTGAGGGTCATATCGAAAAACTATCTAGTTGCTCTGACGAACACTTCGTCTCCCCGATTGTAATTACAGTGAAAAAAGATCAGTCGATAAAACTCGCATTAGATTCAAAAGTATTAAATAAAGCGATACATAAAAACAAATACCAAATGCCTAACATTGAAATGTTAATCGACACCATATCAAAACACCT
This sequence comes from Convolutriloba macropyga, assembly GCF_964194025.1. Classification (NCBI taxonomy): domain Eukaryota; kingdom Metazoa; phylum Xenacoelomorpha; order Acoela; family Convolutidae; genus Convolutriloba; species Convolutriloba macropyga. The sequence goes on along the minus strand of NC_134468.1, from coordinate 26,704,860 downwards.
CACAGATACACAAAATGGTCAACAAGCATATTTCACCACATTAGATCTCAAATATGCATACAGTCAATTAAAACTACATCACGATACAGCAAAACACTGTAATTTTAATATCATATGTGGAGAATCTACAGGTACATATAGATTCAAAACTGGTTTTTATGGACTTACAGATATGCCGGCAGAGTTTCAAAAAGCCATGGATTATACTCTCATAGGTCTACAAAACACATATTGTTTCTTGGACGATATTATAATCGTTAGTACCGGCACTGAAGCAGACCATTTAGCCTATGTTCACAAATGTCTAAAGAAATTAGATGACGATAACTTGAGAATTAACCTCCAGAAATGTCATTTTGCTAAATCTGAAATAGAATGGCTCGGTTACAAATTTACACAGACTGGAATATAACCTTTAGAAAGCAAAACAGCCGCAATCTTAACAATACCACCACCAACAACATTAAAACGTCTTAGATCATTTCTCGGGTCGGTACATTATATTGGCAAATTTATACCTCACCTAGCACAATTATGTCATCCACTTAGACCACTACTAAAGAAATCAGTAAAATTCATCTGGACAGACGAACATACTAAGCATTTTAATCAGATTAAAGAAAAAATAGCAAATAGTACATAAAATAGCCATTACAACCCTAAACTGGATGTTCGTGTAAAATGTGATGCCTCCCGTTCAGGATTGGGGGCAGCATTGGAACAAAAAACACCGGACGGTTGGAAACCAATAGTCTTCGCGTCGCGATTCCTTAATTCAACGGAAGAACGCTACAGCGTCAACGAATTGGAACTATTGGGGATAGTTTGGTCAATCGATTATTTTAAATACTACTTATACGGAAAAAATTTTACGGTAGTAACAGACCATAGAGCCCTATTGTCAATACTTAAAGAACACCGATCAAATAAGTCATACAATAGCCGACTCTCTCGATGGATAGATAGATTGCTACCATACAATTTCACGATTGAGCATATGCCAGGTGCAAAAATGGGACTCGTTGACTACATTTCTAGAAACCCTTTTGCAAGAGCTAAAAAGATATCTACATACGACGAGCACTTTGTTGTAGCAACAATTTCTAGAATCCGTGATTCAATGAAACATTTAATTACCAATAGACAAACGGCAACTACAAAATTTAGAAACATATTAAAGTCGAGTTTGCCTTCACTAAAAGTTACACAACCATTTGCATCGCAATTATCCATACCAAAAAGTAATAATTCAACTAATTGTGATAAAGCATCTGTATCACAATTAACCATTCCACCATTGAAACCTCCATTCGCACCGCAATTAACACATACTAATTCTAAACTTAATCCGTATTCTGTACATCCATTTGCGTCGCAATTGCCACCTAAATTTACAAAATTACAATTTGTACCAAATCACTGTAAAGTAAATAATTTACATTCCATTAACAAATTCGCTGCAAAAGAGGTGCAAATCTTAGACAGTAAAGAATGTGAACAATCTGAACAATTATTCTTAATGCAGCCTATTAATGGTAATAAGTCAAGTAATACACCTAATAACACTAAATTAAGCGCGAAAACACAAATCCCCAAGTATAAATACCACTCATCCAAAAATCACTCGCTTTTTGCCCAAATTCTGCCCAAGAAACACTACTTCGTGAATAAACTCAAAAAACCTTCCATATCAAATAATTCAGTAAACAGCCTCAGCAAGATGTCAAAAGCTAAAGCAACCCGCTCTAAATCGACTCCTACTAAAGCAAGAGTAACGTTCTCCGACACAACACCTTCAACTCCTGAATCAAACGCAACAACCCATACTGAAACCCCAACTGTTAGTATGATAGACGAAGCTGAGGACATAATGTTCACCGAGACCCTCAATAAGGTGTTCAGTAGGAAATTTCTAGCAATACTCACTGGAAAAGACGCGATATTGAAAGAAGTACGGGACTGTGTACTTCGAAATGATGCAGAACGTCTACAAGAAATCAGTCCCTATCTCTCTTCATATTGGAGAGATCTTAGCGTGAAGGACGGGTGTGTCTGTCTAGATGAAAGAATTGCGATCCCAAAATCCATTAAAGATGCGGTGTTGGAGGACATACACTCCACACATCCAGGCAGTTTTGCTATGCTTTCCTTAGCTCAAAATATCTGGTGGCCCTACATTCACAGAGACATTCTGGCAAAGGCCAGTGAGTGCAAAGCTTGCACGGATATTGGTAAGAATCTAAAATCAGTGATTTCGCACCGCAAATGGACGCCTCTACCTAAATGTAGTGAACCAAATGACGAAATACAATTAGATTTTGGTGGCCCAATTTTAAATGAGAAAGGAATAGAACAATATTTTCTTACTAGTATAGATAGATACTCTAAATATCCCACAGCAGAAATAGTAAATAACTCATCAGGTCCAAATGTAATCAAATTCTTAAATAATTACATATATCATCATGGAGTACCTAGAACTATTAGATTAGATCAAGCTAGATGTTTTACAGGAAAAAAGTTTGAAACATTCTGTACCGAAAATAATATTACACCTATTTATGCACCTGCAAATGACCATAGAGCAATCGGATTAGTAGAACGTATCATTCAAACAATAAAACGACAATTATCTTGCATGAAATCACAATTAAATAAAAAATTTAATTTAGAAAATTCACTTAAAGCAATAATACAACAACTCCGAATATCAAAACAAAAAACAATCACAACCACGCCCTTTGAGGCACATTTCGGTAGAAAATGTAACACACCTACATCAAATGTTACAACTAAATCTGATAGTAAAAATCTCAACTATAATGCAATAATTAATTATTATTTAGACGAGGATACAATCCCGGGTCGTTCCTATCTTACTGATGAACAGTGGGCGGATACAGCTCTTTGTTCTGACACAGAAATAGAACGAGTCATTTGCGCCGCAAGTACTCGCACACGAACAGAACAAGAGAAAAGGAAAGACGGGGAAGATCGTTTTCTAAAGCCAGATGTCATCCACCGTGCAATTCCTTGCTCCGAACGAAGCGTACAAGTGAAATTGGCCCGCAAAATACATGAGAACCAGCGCCAAAAGAAAAACTTGGACGGCCTCTACGAAGTATTAGCACCTGGCAGTACAGTGTGCAAAATAAGCCCAACGACGAGTGTCATCAAAGAACCTTCCAAACCTGAAGTACGGGTCAGGAACTCTGACATCGCAAAATTTGGAACGCGAGCGGAACGGGAAACAACTTTAGCACAGTACATAGATCGACGCCCAAAGAAACTAAACGAAAAAACTCTAGAACAAAAAATTCAAGAACATAAAACAGACCTTTTTCGAAAAAATACTGGAGAGAAAAAGATAAAGCGAAACAGAAAAAACACAGACGATGTAAGTGTCGTTTCGTCGGCACGATCCTGTATATCTACAGCTAGCAATGTCGCAAGATCATTGAAGATGAGAGTACCAAAAAGAAACCCGAAATACGATGAGGCATTCAAAAATCGACCCGACCTTACACAAATATTAAATTTCAGTCCAATCGCGCCGCAAGTGGTATCGTCGGATATAGCAGGGCCATCTGGAACACAAACAACCTCTTCAGCTCAAAAACAACCTACACCCATATTGCGGAAGACTTCAAAACGCAAAATCACGGTCAGTGATACATCGGATTCGGATACGTCTTCCATTAGAAAAAGCAAAAGGACACTGAAAAAGAAATCTCATAAATCGCAAACAATTGTCGAAAAAGTCCGTAATACAGAAGGTTTACTGATTACCAAGACACTGGCATTGCGGGAGGGTCAAATGAAGGAGATGAGTACTCGCTAAACCAACCAAGGGAGATGACAGTTCTCCAGGCTGAAAATGCCGAAAATAGCGACAGCGAGTGATCTTCGATAAGAAAACTTTCACAAACTTTTATTCTATCTATTATTTAATATTTTATTACTTACTAACCAGTGAATATTTATTAATTTTCTGATTTTAATCTAGTAAATTAATTTTTCCCCAAGAGGGGGAAATGTCATACGGTAATGGATACCCTTCATGTATCCATATCCGTATTTTAAACTAATTTATTGTTGTAAGTTACTTTTGAAGGGCGAATGCCAATTTTAGTTCAGTGCTATATACTTCCTCCCATTTTTAGCAGTTAAGTCTGTTCATCTTGTCTGTACCGGATATATATTCATTCACGTTGTAAACAAATCAAACTTTGCTTCCTTTATGTATGATTAAAACCTGAACAAACTTTCTTTCATAATCTGTATTATCATTTAACTTTCATTCTCCAATTTGCAGCGCTAACGCTCAGTTTAATTTAATCCTTGCAAAATACTTCTCGTTTTAACTGAGTAGTTCAGTTAGAGTCAATCGCACCGCGATTGCCCAATCTAGAAATAATTTAGTTGAAAGTAACAACTAAACCTGCCATTCGCGACGCAAGTGCCTAACTCAGTACTTGCAAGGCCATTTGCGATTCAATTGACTATACTCCTTGTGAATGAGTATAACAAATCTGAAAGAGTGAACTGCCAATAATTGTTTTACTTAGAATTACACGTGTATCAAAACTTTAACCTAAATGACTCTGATGAAATCACACAAAGTGTTCATCATCCAAAGAAGCTGCGTAGCTCACCGAGATTCAAACAAAAACTTCGAAGTGAATTCATCAGGAGTTATTTCAATAGCATCTTTTCTGTTGCGACCACTTCAGCAGATCAATTTCACCTGTAACTAACAACTATCGGAACATCAGACAACCAATCTTTTATAAATTTAGATACAAAAATGGGTATATAAAAATTTAAGACTTCTCGAAAAATACCCTATCTTAGGCAGCTTAAAATATTTTTAGAAATCAACTGTTTAAAAATGTGACAAACACTTTTTAATGCCTCTAGCAGGGTTCCGCAACTAGAAAAAAATACCTAAATGAAAAAAAAAGTTATCAAAAGCATTAGAACAATATAATTTTGTCGAGCTGCTGATTTATGCAAGCAAAACCACACGTTTCATTCAAAAATTGTGTATGTGTCAAGATTATTTTAGATTCTATGTCTCAGGTTCAATTCGGCGTCCTTGAGTTTAAAAAACGTTTTCACCAGAATTAGATATTTCGCACGGAAGAAATGACAGGGATAGAAGACTTTCACGGTCACCGGGTTTTCTTACCACGGTCGTAGTGTTGCAGTAACGACGCATGATAAAAATCCCGATTGAAATTTATCAGCTTGCTCTGTTGTAATTTTAAACTTCTGTAGCAGAAAGACACCTACGGTGGGCATTTTTCAAGTCCAATCTTGGAAAGCACTTGGTTCAACTAATTTTGATGTGACTATGACTTCATCGATGCAACCCAACTTATTTGCAAATGCTGCTTCAAAAGCTGATAATGCTCTTGGATTAGCGAAAGAACAGAAGTATGGCGTACATGAAATCCGTTTTTGAGGAAGAGGCTTTTTGTTTCGGCCACTCGCTATTAAATATCTCGAGGGTCTTTCAAAAACATCCAGGACACTAATTAGAATAACGTTCATTACTGACGGGAGTTGAGAAGGTAGTTTTTAGTCCAAATAAGGTCAACATTGAAACCAAAACAGCAATAAAAAACTTTCAACATATTTGTTGGCACTGAAAACCAATTGCGTGGATTGCAGGTTGAAAATGTGTTCCAAATGAATATTTGATTTGTTCATTGTTTGAACCGATGAGAATTTTGTGATTAATTAAAATTCTATATAAAGATGTCTAACTACGGAATTCAAATTAAATTTTTGTACCTTGTATTGCAGAGAAAGACTTGGTATCCGAGAATTGTCGGTTCTCAGAGCAGCAGTGTCTTTTCACGGGTCTCCTAATCAACTTTGGATACAGCAGTCTCTGTGCATGGACTGTCGTCATATTCATACAAATATACAGGTAAACGACCAAAGTATAAAAGGAGAACAAGAGATGTAGGGTACCCAGACAAAAAGGATTTTTTTCATTATTTTCGCCAAATTTTTTAAAGCAAAAAGGAAGACAAGAAAAAATAGGTCAATTCCACAAAATAAAAAATACATCAATTAGACATCAAAACTGATACTTTTCAATCCAAGATAGAAATAGGATGAAATGTTTTGGATAGAATAGTGATCATCTGTTCTCCATCAGTTTTAATTCCTTTTTAGATAAAAACAATTTTTGCTCTCGTGATCTTAAAAAACAAGTATTAATCTGAATCCGTTCTAATCTGCGTTTTGTGGACATATAACAAAGTTGAAATCTAAGTTATAGCACTTATCGGTGGTAAAAGTTGTAGAGAATGCCTTGTTCACTGAAAGAAATGCTTTTAATTACGTTGTTTATTATGTTGTTTATTTATGTTGCTTCGTTTTTGCTTCTTTAATTGACATCCTAACGAAAACTGGAGAATTGTTTGAGTTTTGGTAGGTACTTAAACTGAGAATACTTAAATCTAGCTGTAAAGCAATTGCCCTTCTTAGACAATAAAGGCTCAAAAATTGTTGTTCCCCGAAATCTACACTAGCTGTTCGGGGTTTCGAAAAAAAAACAATTACAAAACAACCTTAATACGGATAGGAAACAAACCCCAACGGAAATAAACCCATACGGAAATAAACCCACATGGAAATAAACCCCCACGGAAATAAACCCACAGGGCTGTAAACCCACACGGATATGAACCCAGATGGAAATAAACCCCCACGGAAATAAACCAACAGGTAAGTAAACCCACACGCAAATGAAACCACACGGAAACAAACCCACATGAAAATAAGCCCACACGGAAATAAACCCCCACGGATATAAACCCACACGCAAATAAACCCACAAGGAAATAAAACTAAATCGAAATAAACCCACACGGAAATTAACCCACACTTAAATTAACCCACGCGGAAATAAACCCATACGGAAATAAACACCCACGGACAAAATTGCACGCGGAAATACACCCAAACCAAAATAAACCCTCCACGAAAATAAACCATACAGAAATAAACCATCGGTGAAATAAACCCCAACGGAAATAAACCCCCCACAGAAATAAACCTACACGGAAATAAACCCACACGGATATAAATCAACACAGAATCAAATCCAAACGGAAAAAAACCCACACGGAAATAAATCTACACAAAAATAAACCAACACGGAAAAAAATCTGTGGAAATAAACCCACACGGAAATAAACCCACACAGAAATAAACCCACACGGAAATAAACACCCACGGAAATAAACCCATGCGGAAATAATCCCACACGGAACTCAACCCACACTAAAATGAACCCAAACGGGAAAAATCCATACGGATATAAACCCCACACGGAATTAAACCCGCACGGATATAAAGCGCCGACTTGAATTTTACGAGTTGCACATATAACGCGTTTGGCCAGGCCATTCGAGCCGTGGCCATGCTTTAGCCGTCCTTCGGACTTTGTATGAAACTATCACAACCGAACAAATTATGACGATCAAAATCCAAATTTAAAATGGGGGTTAATGCCCGTGAGGGTTGATTTCTTTTGGGGTTTATTTCGTATCTAAATTTTTGTTTTTTTTTTTCTGTGGGGGTTAATTTCCTAGATCCAGTTGTTTGCTGTTCTCAAAACTGAAGACAACCTTGAAACATTTTTTTGCAACATGAGTAACCATTTTACCGCTGATCCGAGAAACTAAGGCCATAATTCGACCAACCATTGATGTTTTTTCCAAGTATAATCAAGAACAGTAATCTAATTGTCTCTACATTTTGAAAATGTTCGAAATTTTGAGAACCTCCTAGGTATGGTTTTCAATTTATCAAACAAGATGTTAAAAGTTTGTACTTCGAGAATGTTTATGACAGTCGGCGAGTTGATTTCACTCAATTGAGTTCCTCTAGTTCGGCTGAAGAAAAAAGTCGACTGGCTGGACCATTCAAACTTTTCTTCGTCTTGTTTGAAAGTTTCAATTGCAACCTCTTTCAATCTCACTGCAAATTGGTTGAAATGAAAATGGGTTTACATCCAAAGTTGATAAGGCGAGTCATCTGGCGATACTAAATAGTTATATTGTGCGATCGTTACTGACCCGAAAAAGAAGTTCACAGTTTAGAACCAGATCAATTTTAGTATGATGGATTTTTCGCTCGATAACAATTTTCAATAAAAGTTTTTTGAATTCGTGTTTAGCTAGTTGAGATCTGAAAAATTGTCCTAAAATATCTGTTTAGATTTTGAGAGGTATTGTATATAGACTTCTCAGTACTACCCCGGAACCTAGTGCCATAGTAAAAGTACTGATTCACCATATACCAATAGTAAAAAGCCAAATCAGTGCTGTTTCAGAGTATTCTAAGGTTTTCTTTGAAGTCTTTGCAGAATCAAACCAGAGTATACATCTTTTGATGAGTTTAGTCTGTAAATACTATTTTCGGCTTTGATTAACTTTCAGGAAAAAATGTTGAATTTTTGAGGTTAGAATTTTGATGCTCTGCTTTTTTTTTCACGTGACTATAAAAATTGACGGCTACTTTAAATCCATGGTTACAGCATATGTAGTACTAGATTTAATTAATAAGATAACTAACTTATGCGAGTTAGTCAGGTTTTTGTTCTTCCTGTGCCTGAAATCATGAGTTAATTAATAAGCATTACGATGTGTTTGTTTGTTGTGATAATGGTGGTGTGTTTAGAATGGCTAAAGATGTGGATGCATTTGAACCTACGTGGAAGTACCAGCTGGTGACTCACGTGATAGTCTGGGGAACAGCTGTTATCCAGGCCATAGTGCCATACGCCAATAAAATAATCGGATACATTGGTACTATGAAACTTGGCATTTGACCTCAAAGAGTTTTATAAGTTAGATTAGGAAGAGTATGTCTTTTTGTCTTGAATGTGTTTGCTTCTGATCTCAATTTTAGACTTTACCCTTTTGTCTTGAATGTGTTTGCTTCTGATCTCAATTTTAGACTTTACCCTTAGATGAGAGCCTTTTGTGACCTTTGTCCAGAATTTTGAGCAAAATTAGCCTTTGTGCGAGCTTATCACTTCTGTGACCGTGTATTTTCCCCACCCCCTCCCCGTTGTGACCCAAGATTGCGTAATCAGAGGTAACTTGGGTTTAGGACATAAACCTGGCTCAACAGCTGGTTCAATCTATTGAAAATTTAGCTCCATTCTTATACTTTTCGAGATAAAGATACAAAAAGTTTCCTTTGTAATAGCAGATTGAGAAACATTAGTTTATTCAGATTCCTATTTTGGGGAAAAGTACAGCTTACATGCACAGTTTTGCAGCATCGAAGGGAAAAGGATTTATGTCATGTTGGGCAGTCTGTTGAAGCCACAATGGTGTATGTGCGGTGAAATGATTGGATTGGGTTCAATGATATCAGGTAAAACTAATGGCAGTAGAGAAAGCCAGATATGGCCATTTTAGGTCGTCCCGTGAATGGATGTGGATACTGTTTCTGGGACAACGACTCAGTCGAAGTGATCGGACACTCTTTCTCCTCAAACATATCATGCTCCTCTTCTGTCAATGAGGGACACCAGTCACTCGGGGATAACAAGTGGCAGGACGACCACAGGTCCTCTAGGGTGTGGCTGTGGATGGCAGGCGCATTCTATGCTCTACTCTGCATGGCAATATTGACTGTTGTTTTTGTGGCCATCAAAATTGTACTCAGAATGGTTAGATAATGAGTTGATAGAGATTTTGGTACAGATTATACTCTGACAAGCATTAAACAGTTACGCGACATTTTACCCAATGCCAAAAAATAACATATTAATAAAACTAATTAGAAACTATTATTAGTTCCTGATAATTAGTTTAAGGTTACTTCTCATTCTACCCATTGCCAAAAATGACAATATTTAGCAATTGTTTCGCTTATACGTTATGTTTTTGACAGTCTTTCTGATAATTTTGACAATGAGGCAAAATATGCGGCAAAACAGTGGGTATTTTGTCGCAACGCCCATTGCCGGGTAACACTGACGATTATTTCAATTCAACATAAAGGAGTTGTCCTTCAAACTTTTAATATGTGACCAAATTAGTCACATCAGTTTACCTGATACAATCTTAAGAAGCAAAGCTGTTGATCCCACAGTAGTACTAAGTTCTGATTATCCCGAGATATAAATAGTTACAAAGCGGATGCGGCTATATTATTGCGCAATCTTCTCGTTGTTGTGAATTTTTAAGTTCGTCAGATTTATACTTTTCATTATTTAGCCCGTTGTCACCTCCCCCAAGAATTTGTCCATGTTTTTCTCTTTGAACTGCGACCATCATTAGTAAGAACTATAATAGCTTGAACTAGAGTCAAAGCCCCATTCTAGGCGGGTTTGCATTTTGAAATTTTTGCAATTAAATCAGTTGTTGTTGGATTTTCTCATTTTACAATTTATCATACGGTTTCGCTTTCATCCTAACCAATAAGGAAGAGTAATACCCTAGAACGTTTTTAGCATACTAATCCGGGTAAATTGGCTAAAAGAATCCCAATTTGATTTCTGTGGTGGCAAACTGAGAAGTTGCTTCTGAGTTTTTCTTATTCAAAACTCAATCCAACTAGCACACGTACAGTAAGCAATCTAGAAGAATTAGAAATGTAAGACACGCAATGAACAGTTAAACACATCCGGTTATCTGTTGCAGAGTTTACTTGCAGCAACAGTGATTTAGAAGAAATGCAAGGGTCACGGGTCTTGCAGTCGAGGCACTTGGTTCGCTTTGGGTTTCATTCCTCTTGACAGGTACTCTAAAAATAGAATACAGGCTGTTAATCAGCTTGTTAACATCGATACCCCAAGTACAAAGATTGTGTAAAAAGGGAAAATTAAAAGTTTGATAATTCCTACTAGTTAACTTTTAACTTTTGTGCGTCAAGCAGTTTTTTGGAAACATCTTTTGGTTTCTGAGTTTTTCGCTGCTGTGCTTTTGCTAATTAGGTTAACCAGTTACCGAGAGCTACATAACAGAAATTCCTTTCACTGCCCTGCTTCGCTAAGGATTGAACATGCTTCGACTTTTGGTATCTAAATGAAAAATGTGTCTGTCCCGAGCATGGGTATTCGCCGGGTATTGCCTCGTAGAATTGCAAATTACAATTGAATCGAGAAGAGATAGTTGAGGTTGCTTAAGGTAGTCAATTTAGGGGAGTCAATGTCTTGATCATGCTGGCAATTCACACCAGCATCAGATTAAAGTGACTACACTGATCTTTAAATTACAATGACAATTTTAGGATTTTAGGGAAGCGTTTCTGAACACACAGCAAAATAGAAAACAGGAAACCCTCGAGTTTGATGTGTTCTATGAACTTATGATTGAGACAAAAAACACCTGAACATATGTAGAATCACGAACTCCAGTTTCTTTTTTTTTGCTTAAGACGCTAGCTCAATTTGGCAACATAGTACGGTTTTTTTTACGAGCGGAAGTTGCAATGGGCAGAAGTTGTTTAATGCATTTTTGGCCCAGTAAGTTGTTTAGTTTCATTTTTTTGTTGAAGTGAAAATCAGAAAAATAATCAGAGTGTTGATGTGATCCAACCCATAAAGTCTTTTCCTGTTTAATTTTTGATAAAGTATGATACGTCTTTTGGTGTCTAAGTTTGAAACATTATTCCTGACTTACTCCTGACTGCAAACATAGTGTTGGTGCCATCTGGAACAGGGTTGTCCAGGTAGTGGTAGAGCTGTGCGTAGGGGTAGTCGTAGCAGACACAGTTCTGGTCATCTGAGTCATACCTCAGTACACTGATGAACCTCGCAGGCCACTCATCGCACGCAATCTTGCATTCTTCGTAATTGCACGTGTAGATTGTTCGAAGGGAACTCATAAAGTGCTACAGACATTAATCAGTTGAATCTACATTTTATATATCATTTCACTTTTGCTAGAGTATATAGCCAGTCCCATAAAGTTGCAACGCAAACGAACGTTCGAAAACTCCTGGCATGCAAATGATCATAAAAGTACTAATATCGGCATTTTTTAAATTTGAGCCTTTACCTGTGAAACATTCGATAGCGCTGCTACTTTATGGGACTTATAGAGTGTCCCATAAAGCCCAAACGAGGGAAAGTTTCAAAAATTATTTGACAGAGTTCAAAGGTTAAAATTCAAACTTAAAACATATACATAGAAAAAACATGATGTTATGGATCTGGAGTGAAAAAAGGCCTAAAAGGAGAAATAGCTACCTTGATGTTCAATTGCACGTTTTGGACTTTTTGAAGCGCCGATAATTTCACTTTTATGGAAACAATTAGACGTTATTGCACCAAAAAAATGCATACTTCAAATGATTTTTTTTGAAAAACACCACAAATACCAATAATAAACGGTTCACTATGTGCCTTTAGCTTTTTAAACATCTATTAGATAGTTTTGTTTGTGTTTTGTCAGGAAATCTTATTCCATTTTTTTCTAAAAATTTGCACTTTTTCTTTTGCTGGAGATGCCAGGAGCCTGATACATGCATGCTGTGGTGTAGTAGATCTTGATTTTAATTTTGTTTTTTGTTCATAAAAGTTGTGAATTCGAATCACAGCAGCGTGGCAAACAAAAAAACAAAGAAGCTTGACCATGTTCTCTAAGGGAGAGCCGAAAATAAAAATTAAATCACGTTCACAATTTTAAAATTTCACTCCTTTTTAAACCGCAAAAAAAAGAACTTCGAGGATACAAATTGAGTTGTAGAGAGTTGAGACTGGTATCATTAGAAAGCTTGTCCAGCGTAGAATATGGAAATAAAAAGTTTTTTACAGGAAGTTGTCGAGGTTTAAACTTTTAAGAAAATAGAGTGAGTTCCGTTGATTTTTTTCACTTTTTCCGGAATTTCTGACTAAAATATTGCTAGTTTTGCTAAAATTTGTTATTTTTTAAGTGTTGTTGAATTTATTTTTGAAGACAAACAAATTTTGCTGGCTATTTTTATTTACTTTTTGTTAAACATTCGGGCTAAACACTTCAAAATTCAGACTTCTTCATCAAAAACAATACGAAATAAGGTTCTTTAAACCCAAACACCACTAACACAATCTTTGCAAACTACAAAGATAGCTTCTTCTACTTCCACTTCCATTGAGGGTATTCTGACACAGTCTTTATAGACTCAAGAATGGGCTATTTATAGATTCAAAAAGGGGCTTTTTTGGTTTTTAGCTAACAAAATATCTATATCTATAACATTCGAAAAATTAAGTGTTCTTAATGGACGAACAGGTTTAGCAGAGCCTGTTTTGGACCAATCTCTGACTGTTACAAGCCAAAAAACATTCGGGTAGTAATCAGTTGTTCTTTGCTATAAAAAAATTCGATCTTTTTATATAATAATTAAATAACAGAACAATTCAAATCAAAGCTCACTAGTGATAGGTACAATTTGCTCCCCGATTAGCTCCAAATTTTTGTATCTATTTTTTAACTTGAAAGCTTATGATGGTTTTGACTTTTAAAAACATTTCATTTTTAATTAAATACTGGTTTAATGAACTTTGCCTTTCTTTTTCTTTTAATTTCGTCAACTTCTGGCTGAGTGTCAGCAATGAAGGAAAACATTTTCTTTTGCATGAATTAAAATTTAGTCTTAAATGTGGTTTTACGCGTTAAGTTATGGTTTTCTGGCTTTGATACCACTAAGTTTCATTTTTTTTATTTTCAGGTTTTTATCCAATTTTCACGTTTTCTAGCTTTGTCACACTATCGCGTTACTGACAGCTCATTTATCACACTATTGACGTTCAAATTAAGACACAATTGATGATATTAGAATCCTTAAGGCTGTAGACTCTGGGTTTAATGTTTTTGACAAAAATTTGCTGTACAATGACCCGGTTTCTTTGGTTTTTCACGGATGGACCAATATTCTGATATTAGTAGATAGCTGATGACTTTGATGACTTTGAAAACAATTGTTTTCCAAAATAAAAAAAAAATTCTTCTAAATTTTTTTCCAATTACTATCTATTTGTGACCTAGTCTCGTTAGTTATAGGCCAAATAGGACAGTATTGTTGCTACGAAAAAATGTCAAAGGGATTGTTGTCCTAGAATCTAATATTTTTAAAGATTTCGTTATAAATTTACTGGCTGCGATTACTTTCTTTTTTCACAAAGAAAGTAAAATAATTTTTGATTTCGGTCATATTTTACGTTCTTTTTGTGGACGTAAGATATATTCTGGATAATTGCCAGTCTCAAAGGCATCCTTTGGAAGAAAAACAAACTTGTTTAATTACTTCATTTTGTAATTAATGGCTTTCATGACTTCGGAAATTTTTTTTTCGAAAAAAAACCAGTATTAACTAAATTTGCCATTTTTTCTTTTTTGTCTACTTGTTACCTGGTTTCTTAAAAGATAGGTCACATAAAATATTATTGATGTTCAAAGAAGGTGCTATTGAACATATTTTGAGAGCCAAAGTATGGCTTTACGGCTTCGAAAGCGTTTTCTGGCAATGTTTAACTGTTTTTTTGTTTGTTGTCTATTTGTTGTTCTTTTTGTAACCATATAAAAATTGAACACCGACAAGTCTTAATTCCCATCGATAACACTGGTTACCGTATTTCTATGGGGGATATTTTTGTTGATTTCTGATCGTTTTCATTACTTTGAAATTAATTGTTTTAAAAAAAAAGAAATAGGCGCATTTTTCAAATTTACTGTTTTTGTTCTTTATTGTCTAGTTGTCTCTCGCTTTTGACTTTTCTTTTACGTTTTTTTTAAACAGACATAATTTTTTTGATGTAATTAATGTTCGTTGTTGTTGTTTGGTTTTGCTGTTCATCTTGACTCGCTTTCTTAATATTGGCATATCGCATCTAATATAGATGTAGTTGATGACACTGAATACAGAAAACTAAGTTTGAGATTGGTTAAGGTGTTGCAATTTGTAGGCGTTGTTTTGACAGCATTGCTAAAATATCCTGTGCATCGTAATTTTGAAAATCTAATGTTGACAAATTAATTAGCACAATTTAATTTTTCATTGAGTAACATAGCTGGTGTTACCCAGATGAATTTCCAGATATTGCAACTGAATAGGCCGTCTTTCAGCCGTTGAGCTTTTAGCTAACCATACCAGGAACCTCTAATCAAACCATTGTTGGGCCAGAAAATGTGCAGTTTTTGTGCAATACAATTATTTTTCTATGATCACTAAATAACATGATCACAGTATGATCACAGACTAAATAACGCTCCAAACATTAAGAGTCTGATCAGATTATTTTCCAACCTTATGATCAGAGGCATGTTCCAAAATTTGACCTCTGATCAGACCATTTTTTAAAAAAAAATTTGCCCACTGATCAGAACCTTGTGCCACCATTTTTAGCATATTGAGTGAGCATTGCCAGATTTGAAGTATCCGCTCGAATTTACCAATAGAAAGACTCCATCAAAATCGAACTATGAGGATGGATATGTTGGGCGCTTTCGAAATTACTCGGTTGAGCGGATCGCCTAAAGTTTGCTTCAGCAATTTTGAACAAGTCGGAATGTGATCGCGGCTGATTTAGATCGAGCTAATTTATGATTATAAACAACTTGAGTTAGCAGAAATTTGATCATAAATGACCGTCAACGAGCCATACTTTTGACCATAAACAGCTTGATTCAGTAAATTTCTCAATAGTAATGATAAATATAGGATTCTAGACCACGTCGGCTCCATTCGCTACGCCACTTCCGCTCACTTCACTTCGCTTTCTATAATTCTATATTTGCCATTACTATAAAATTTTTCTTCTTATAAATCACATTTTTCACCAGAAATTTTACTCTTTAAATCACGATATTTTACCAAAATTAAAAAAAAATACCCTTCAAAAATCACATAATAACGTAAAAAATACATTAAATTGTAGAATGCGTATGTTGATGGGAATTGAACCCCAAACCTTCCGTCTGTTAAACTTTTGTCTTTTAATCTATGTAAATATGGTACATATAGGTTTCTAGAAAACGAAGTGAAATAAATAGCTGGCGGAGCGAGCGGGCCCGAAGTGGTCTAGAAATCTATATTTGCCATTGCTTTCTATTGGAATATTGTATCTCCTGCTTTTTAAGTTTTTGTTATTTTTTAGCGTTTTTCAGTGCTTAGCAATCTGTTAGCTTTTAGTGCGAATTCGGATCAGAAGTGACTTGGAATGAGACAAAAATACGCCAAATGAAATGAACAGACCAAAAACGGGAGCTTAATTGTAAGCGAGATGAAAAAACACACAAAGTATGGTTCTACATGGTCATAGCCCACAAACCGATTTGAAAAAAACTCAAGTCTGCTCATAGTTTTTTATGGACTAGGATGGTCGGAGTATAATCAATTTTGAACGTGACCTTGACATGGGAACCACCATGGAAAAGTAGCTCTTATTTCGGTTATTACATTAAATCAATTTGACACCCAGGATCATTTAATCAGACATCGCTTGGTCCTGAAACCGCAACCCGTGTAGTTACTCGAAAATCTTTCCAAAACTAATTCATTCTTATTTTTGAAACGAAATTTTTCTTATAGTTTATAACTTTATAGAGAATGGTTTGACAATTACAGCATATCACAGCCTTATTATAACTTACGTAATTTGGTGAATATGTCAAAATGAAGGGAATATCAACCCACGCATTTTTATCCGCAGCTCCAGCGATTTCCATGCACTGCATCGCCACAAACACCAGAAAAGCCCAAATGCCCGACATACGTAATTGGTCCTTGTACATGGTCTGCTCTGTGTGTAAACTATAACTTGAAGCTACGAAGATGTTGAAAGTTGTTCATGAATAAGTGAGATTACTGAGTGCTAGGAATTGCGTTGGGAAAAACTACTTTAAAATTCACAGGTGTTGCTTTTGAGAATTTATATTTTTGCCAGCGCATAATATGCTATGCTTTCATTGCTGGGAGCTTAAACGTAGCGTTTACTTAATCCTATTTCTATACACAGAACAGACTATTATTTATTGAATAAAAACAGGAGGCAGTGGGCATGTTTTCAACCTGTTTGCAGACGATGCAAGTTAACAGACGATTGTGTTGTTTTTAGATGTGATAGCAAGTAATATGTATTCAATTGTTGGCGTACCATTTTTTATCAGCCACCAAATTATATAAAGCACCTAATTTAATCATAGAAATAATCATCATTATATGATACAAATGTAGAAAAGAAAAGAATAAAGTGAACGAAATAATTGTGTATGATGTTTGTCCTTCTCGTCATAATAAAGCCTGTAATGAATCTCTAGCCGAGGCCTCGAGTTATGAAAAAACAGTCCTGGGCCATAAGAGGTTTAAATTGTAGAGGGAGTAAATTCCTTTATATTTTTATTACACCGAATGAAATCACTTAAAACACTCACGTGCACACTTTAAAATGCCGAAAGTCTGCAGTGCCAGAAGTCAAAATGCCAGAAGTTGCTACTTAGCCAGAAGTTGAACTTCGTTGACTTTCGTCATTTTAAAACAAGCGCATTTCGTGTTTTAAGCATGGTTAACTGACTCTGCAGAAGTTACTTCGAAATTCTGACATAGTATCTCGAACCGCTTTGCGGCTCCCGATAAACGCCAGAAGTTCTCAGTGACTTCAAGCAGAGTCACTTAACCATTAGCTAAGACATCTCAGTATGATTTTCATTTCCTCGATGTATGAAATGTAAATAATTACCATTTTCACCAACAACTTAGCTGAAACGATACGATTGTGTTAGCTTAACTATCTTGCAACAGAGCTCTCTTTCAAATGGCTCTATTTTTTGTTAAAAATAGTTTTTGATTTCTGAATCCAATTCGAAAAGCTCAAACATCCGATATCCAATCAAAATGGCTTTTGTATAGGAGTTTGAAATTTTCTAAGAGGACATTCTCGACCATTTTTAGCTATGAATGGATTTAGGTTCTACCGTGACAAGCGTCCTCGATTATGTATTTAAGTCAATTGACCACACCGGTCTATTTACTTGACATTGAGGCATCAACTAGCAATCATTTTGATTAATACATGAAATAGAAGTTAGCGTTCAAGAGAACCGGATCTTAATTTTACTCAAATGTGAACCATGTAAAGGTTTATCTTTTATCTGCTCTCAATTGAAGTTCGCAGCTGCTGCGGTATTTTTTATCTAATTTTTAGTTTACTTGTTGCCTGACCCATTTCAATAATTTGTTCCCAAAAAAGGGTAAACAGCTAAAAACTACAAGGCATTTGGTTCTCATATAGCCTCACGATTCAATTGTTCCTGAGAATGCAAATCACTGGAGCAGTTTAAGAGATATAAACTCTTGATATGAAGGACTGTTCTCAGAGTTAGTGAAGCCAATTCAGGAAATGCAAACTTGTCAGTTTCCAATCAAAATTGTCTTGATATAAGAGTGTAAATATTTTTATGAGGGCAATCTTGACCTTTTTTAAACTATGAATAGATGTGGTCTCAACTATGACACGTGTCTTTTTTTGTGTAATTCAATTCAACCGCAGCCATTGATCGGCGTTTTAATGAAGTCAAGACATCAACCAGCAATATTTATAAACAAGACGAAGTAAAATTTAGCGTCCACAAGAACTGGACCCCAGCTTTTCCTCAAATTTCAACGCAGCATGTGCCATTTTTTTATATAATGATTTTCTGTGTAATGGCACTTGTTTTCTCATTACATAAAATCCAAGTTTTAGTAGAGTCTCATGGCTCACTAGTCTCTAAGTATGTGATTCAATGATGCTGTTTAAGACCCCTCGAGTTTGGTCCATCGCCCTTAAAACCCCCTTAACCCCCTCCTCCACCCCCTAGCCTTCCTTCAGTCCCTTTCTCCACTTCCCCACTCCCCTACATGATCCCACACTCCACCTCATTCCACCTGTAATCCCGAATACTTGCTCCTCGCCCGCGCTCTCACCAACTCCCGCTCCACCTCGTCTTTCTCCCCCCACATGCTCACCCACCCCACTCAATTAATCTTAAGCTAGCCTCCATGAGCCTCACAGGTCACTATTGACAAAGCCGACTGCTCGCCAATCGTTTGAGAGCAATTCACCCGACGTTAGTCTGTTATGTTTGCATATTATCCGCTTGCTAATTACTCCAAATATCAACAGTATTCTCAGTTTTTCAAACATATTGAATTATTTTGCCCTTATCGAGGCCATGAATTATCTTTAGTAGCCTGTCTTTATTTAAGAGAACAAGTGACGCGAATGAAGTGCGGAGTACTGGAGCTGGTTCACGCGAGGACTTGGATACGCAAGGAGGCTTCCTAGATCTCGATGACCAGGAGCTGGTTGTGTTGTCTGAAATCCACAGGAAAAAATTATCTGCTATCACTGTCATGCATATTATAGGTGATTATTTCAGTAAATCCATCGCAATTTATAGCAGCAAAAAGTCAGATTTATCTAGACCCTTGAGGTAAGGCAAGTCCTTGCGCGGAAAATTTACCTCAACTTTGTCTAGTTGGAAGAAACTGTTTATAATTGTAACTGTAAGCACTACTGGGGCCGAATTTTTATTCAGTTAATTGAAAAACTGTTTGGGTTTCTGGACAATAGTTTCATGCTTTATGCCTTTATAGGCTGAAACCACTATATGAAAAGGTTTATAGCTTTAATCCCGTTCAATTTAATTTTAAAACGATTGTTTCTTCTTCTTTTGATATTACAACCGAAGTCCAACATATTGCCGAAGAGGGAAATACTGTAACAACTTTGAATTGCCAGGCAGCACAGGTAGCAGTTACGAACTCAGCGGTGTGAATGTTTGCCGATATTTGGGTGAAAGACTGTCTCTATTAAATGTTGCCCCCTTATTGTACATCCCAAGTTCAGGCCTCGACTCATGGAAAGATTAAGCTCAACCCAAAAAGCCCATCAACAAAAAAGTGCTCTGAGCATGAAAAGACTTTATCGCGACTTTAAGTAAGAAGCTCCACTGTGCAATGTCAGTACTCACAATGAAGGCACTCTACACAAGAATTTTTGGATCTTTTCATAAGTTAATGTCTAAACCTGGGATCAAATCTTGTTGATGATCATTTCTGGTGCTCTCATCAAATAGGCCACAGGGTAAGCTTTTTGAATTCATTATCTTAGAAAGAAGCTGATAATGTTTTGATAGTGACGATGAGTATAGTGGCTCGCACAATCTGGTCGATGAATGCAGGATTTGTCTACAACAATGGCAAGTCTCCTCATTGTAAACTGACTGTTGATGACGTGTTGTGTGTGCCCACGCAATGTGTAGGGTCCCTGGAAAATGTCAGTGTCATCTACAACAGAGATACCTCAATATTCATGATATTTGAAGCATGTGGTAGGGACAAAGTTTGGACCCCTTAGTGAAAGACATTATTCAAATTTGTAAGAACAAAAACTTGAACTGAAATCTACAAATTTTGACTGTTCTGACGAACAAGCCTCGTACAAAAGTTGAGATCCTGGCTCGTCTCGAGACAAAATAGGACGGCGTTTACATTTCGTCATTTTTAGGAATCTTCAAGAAAAACCATTCATACTTCTGAAAGGTCTGATCTTGGGTCTGCATACTGTCTGTATACAACTATAATCACAATCAGGTTACATAGAAGCAATTTGGCACAATTTTAAAAGGCTACTAAAATTAAAATATAGACTCCCTTGTTTCTTGGAAAAAAATAGAGGTTTAAATGAACCCAAAAATCACAATTTTGATGATTTTTGAAGCAATAAAAATGACAACCGTCTGTCGAAGCGTTCTTAGATTTGTATCTACTGTTGATGGCTACCGCCACGTCTTTGTTGTTGAAATTATCGTTTGAGCTGATCAACGTTTAACTCATCCAATACCACAGAAAAATTCAAAATTTCGAAAGGCATTTAAGATTACGATGTTTTTGCAGATTTTTTCCCCTAGTTTCAAATCTTGTCGAAAGACTCCTGATCATTCAGTTTCAATTTCAGTGTCTCTGTTCGCGGGTATAATGAACTTCCTCCTCTTCTGTGTCTTCTCGAGGACATTTGCGACCTGCGGCAGACTGTGGGTGGTCAACCTCTTCACTAAAGGTTAATTTCACCTATATTATATAGTTGAACTGTTTGCTTGTTGAATTTAAAGTGAATCTTAAAGTCTCTTAAAAGTTTTAATTGCAAAACGCTTCTGCAATTTTAATGTACGACCAGAGATGACAACCTAAACAGGATTCTCTGGATATGATCTCTTTAATGATATTTACAGCTTCTGCTGGAGCGGAAGTTAATTTTATCGAAACTGCAGCGCTTATAACACCAAATGACCACACGTTTATTTAACTGTATGAAAAGCAGCATACAAGACAAGGAGGCTCGTTAATGTGCGTTCGCACATGATTTTCCGACCCGAGCTTATAAACATTCTTTACTTAATTGTCAACCAAATGACGATATAACAAAAATAGATATTTGAGTTTAAAACAATCGTTACACAATCTAACCACTAATTGAATTACATAATGCCAACCAGATCTGCCGTTAAAGAGACTACGAGAAAAAAAAACAAAAAACAAAATTAGCAAAAAGAAAAATTTCACGGCAAAAAATGAATATCAAAATTTAAAAGCACCTAATAACAACGTCAGAATGCAGTAAGATAAAATCTTAACTACAAAAATTTACTTTTTCCTAACTATACAGCAGATGGAAATTTTTCTTAATGAGACAAGGTAACAAGTCGACAAAGAGAACGAATAATGAGGCGAAATTCAAAAATTAATCAAAATTTTTTTAACCAAGAAATTTCAAAAGTCCTAAAAAGCATTAGCTTTTAACTAAATAACTAAATAAACCTTGACAAATAACTAAAAAGTTGTTACGAAACCAAAAGGACCTGTCTTTGGTTAGACTAAGCCATAGAAACGAACCAAAGATGAAGAAAAACTGAAAAAATTACAAACGATTTGCGAAATTATTGATATCATCAAAATCTTTAGCTATTATCTGAATATAATGTACCTTTGATTCAAATGTTATTTCTACTATTTCAGCTAAAGAATTTAAACTGAGACATTAACTAAGTTTACCTGGAAGAGAAAAAGAAACACAAAATTGACCACTCAAAACACGTTTATAAAAACGCATATTGTCAAACAAACAAAACGTCAGTGACATATCATATAAATAGATATGTTATCTGTTGAAAAACGAGAAATTGGACGGGACTTCTTAAAGATGGAAATAAGTTATAAGTTGACGAAAAGAACAAAAAAACTGAAAAGTATGAAAAAAAAGAGAATGTATATCATAAATTTTCAGACTATTCGCTATAAACTGAGAACTTTGGGTAACATCAGTTATTCAATCTTCAATTAGAAACTTATGCGACCGGTCAGCAAATTACGGCTACCTAAAGAACAAAAAAACAGGAAAAAACAGGAAATTCAAGAAAAAAATTGAGCGAGAAAAATGTCGAAGGCATTAAAAAGTGAACATTTCAATAAAAACTTTTCTAGTTTTAAATAATTCTTTTTAACAGCAATGGGATTTTTTTTAACAATATAACTTCAAAAAATCACCAAATATGAAAAAATACATTAGAGCCACGAAATTTTTGAGAAACCTCGTAGTATCAACGCCATAAAACTCAATAGCTTTCAACGGAAGCTAGTAAAAACGCTAAATTGATGGGACGACAAGGTTGTATGCCATTCATATGTCATCAATAAACCATTACAGCACGTCATTGACTATGAAAACAACAATAAATACAGTCAAAAAAACGAAAAATTCAGTAGAAAAGTGCCTGAAGAACGTGTCGAAGCAATTTAAATCATGAGCTCTACTCTAAAAACTTTATGTATGATCCATTGAACATCTTCCGTAAACCATTGGGAACTATTAGTATTGGGATAATGTGATAAGACTTCAAAAGGAACCAAAAAACGAAAAGTATGTGGATATTGTGATAAGAGTTCAAAAGTAAGCAATAATACGAAAATATCGAAAAATCTAAAAAATTATATCTTTGAAATCTTGTAATTGAAGTCAAAGAACCAATTGTTAGAAGATAAAACCTTTAACTAGATTAATTTTGTTTGCAGTAGAAAAGGAGGGGGTCCTGTTACTATTGAGACTGACTTTAAGACTGTTTAATGTTCAGAAAAATTTTTCGAAAAAATGTTTTCAAAGCCTTAACAGCCATTAAAAGTACTAGCTTTCAAGGGAAGCCAATAAATATGCGCAACTATAACCCAATGTGAGGGCAATGATATTTGTCATTCATGGGTAATCAATCTTATGACAATGAAAACAACAACAAAAACATGCAAAAACCAAAAATTCAGTAGAAATGTGCGAGAAGAAAGTGTCGAAGCCACTTAAACCATAAGTTTTTCTCTGAAAACTTTATCAATGATCCACTGAACAACGTCTTTTAAAAGCCAATGGGAGCTATCAATATTTGGATAATGTGATATGAAATCAAAGGTAAGCAGTAATACGAAAATAAACACAAAAATATTTAAAAAATTTGAGACCTTGTGTCATTGAAGTCATATATACAATAGTTAGTAGATAAAACCGCTAACCAGGTTAAATTTGGTTGCAAAAGGAACCATGAGAGTCCTTTCATTACTGAGACTGACTTACAGCTCACGAAAATAAGTTTATGGTAGAATAATTTTCAAAAAAAATTTCGAAAATTATTCATAAAGTCTTAACAGCCAATAGATGTCCATTCAAAGCACTAGATATGTTCACTTAATGATCATAGCGGAACATATTACGCCTTTAATCAATGAGTTCATGCCTTAGTAAATCCCCAGACAGAAAATCAAATTTTAATTTAAAGTTACGAAAACTCAGTGTCGAAGCCAAAAGAAAACATGAGCAATTCCTTGAAAACGAATTTTTTTGTTCATTGGGCTTCATTTGACTGTAAATGAGGTTTGTTTTTAGCGAAACCTAGATATGAAAAGTGACTAGTATCTAAATGACTTAAAATCAAAAAGAAACAGAAAAGTTTTCTAAAAAAAAGCTCTCAAACAGAATTCGATAATTTTTTGATAGTGAACTTCCGTATGAGACCAGAACTAGTCTTTTTTATCGCCTTCAGTCTATTAAGAACACACAATTGGTTCATTTTGTGGTATGAAATGTAAATTTGAAACATACTTTTTATAGAAAATATTTTAATTTGAAGAAAAATTACACTAAAAGTGAACAAAAATCATGCCAAATATCCCGTGTTCACACAAAACTACAATCCTCGATAACTCCTCGAAAAAAAACGAAATTAAAAAAAATCTTTTTAATTTTGAGTTCTACGCCGGAACAGCTTTTAAATGATATCACTCTCATTTCTCTACGATGAATATATCGATCGGCCAAAATTGATTGAACAAAAAAACCCTTTGAGTATATAGTTCCTCCCCCCGCAAGTAGGTCGGAACAAAATTTGAATTCTAAAGTTTGAGCACACTGTATTGATATAGTTTTAGTAGTGACGATGGTAGATTATAAATATTCCTCACAGCAGTTGTTTTTCAGAAAAAGAACTGACCAATTTTTTGTCTTCAATGTGTACTTTTTCAATATTGCCTCATATTCAATCAAGACTTTGCAGATTTGTTAAACATTAGGAATCAACTTTAAGAATTGAGTTTTTGTCGTCCAAAAAAATCAGAATTAAAAAATTAAACATAATAGTTTTTTTGTAACATTGTTTTTCCTTGATTTCCTGTTTTTTTTACAACTCATTGCTCAAGCGTTTATGTTTAATCAGTAGACGGAAACCATTTTAAAAACTGCGTAATAATCAATGCTAATTATTTTTCTGCTTTCTGGAATAATAATTGAAAAATTTTAATTATTCTTTGCTAGTTTTTTCCTATTAATAACGAAAAATAAACTCAGATTTTTAACTACCAGAACGTTCGTCTGATTAGGCTCCTTTTAAAAAAAACATAATCGCGTTTGACGTCTCTTCACTGGAATTGAGAAACCTGATAGAAATTGATGAAAAAATTAAAACTCTGTGTTAAATGGCGTCCATCATTTTTTGCTAGTGTATATATCCAGATAATTTGAATAAATTTCAAAAATTTTCCATTGTCCTTTGGAAAAAAAATCTTTTTGCCTGTTAAATTTCAAATATTACGTCTGGAAGAATAAATTAGTTGGCGCCCGAAAAGCATTTTTTGTAAAAAAAATGATGAGATTATGCTATTTTATTTAAAATTATCAAGAACTTAGAGAAAATTTAGATCTTTTTAGTTATTGACAAGAGACAGAGGCTTTTTTCAATAGAAAAGTGAGTGCAATTTTTGTTTAATTTGAAGCTCAGTGTGTATATTACATACAGTAAGCGAAACGAGAGATTTCTTAAAGTCTCAGGAAAGCTCAAATTCTAATTTGTGCATGGGTTTTAAGAAAAATTAAGACTGAAATTTTTTATGGGAATAGAATATTTCCTATTTAGTGTTTGCGCAATTTACAATGCATGGAGTTTCAACAAATGAGGCAATTAGACAAACAGCAAAAACGAACAAAAGTAATAGAAGAGAGAACTTTCAACACCAGGAGGAAAGTTTTTTGTCACTTAAGCGAACTTAACCAAAATAGTGCAGATTCAAAAACGTATGCTAATTTCAACTATTACTTTCTTTTTTTTTTTTTTACAAAATTGCAAAAAAAAACATTCATAAATGAGAAATGGTTGGTTGCAATCAACTCTGACCAGAACATTATAACCACGCTGTATAAATTGAACAGTCTCAAAATCATAAACCACAGTTGTCGACGTATTCACCGCTAAAACCGGCAATTCTTACATCTCACCGCATTCGTTGCAAATCTTAAATTTTTTAAAGCGATTTATAACGATGACACCTGGAATCTTCTGGGTTGCTATTTCAATGAGGTCCTAACTACTCCCTTTATCATTGCTGTGTCTTGCTGTTTTCGCTGTTTTGTAATAGTCGCCGTATAAGATTTTTACACAACGCTGTAAATTCGGAACAAGAAGCCCACTCTAATCAGTGATTCCTACTTTGATTTAAAAAGAAAATTTTTTGGAATCCTATTCAACGCTTGCTTGATAACATTGTTGCTTCTTAGGTCAACTAATTTTGCCTGACGACGCATTAGAGGACCACTACTCATACGACGTTGATGAGCCATTTGACGAACAAGTGTCATCATCATTTGAAGATGGCAGTGTGATAAACGATCGGAAGAAAAAGCACTCGCCTCAAATCCAAAAAAGATGACGAATAAATTATGTAACTTTCGGAACTCATAACATGCACAAATGCCAGAGTGTCGCTGCTGTTTCCATCTGCTGGTATTCTATGATATCTATCTCATTTTTGATTCGGCTATTTCAACATATTAATTGGTTTACGTTGGAATATTTATCTATTTGAATTGTTAATTTTTTTAAATATCTTGTTTTGTGCTTATCTACCATCGCGGTTTCGGTGGAATGCCGAGTCACAAGTGACTGCTAGTAAACACTGGCTACTATCCGATAGACCTGCAAGAGACGGGGAGTTATATAAGGATATAAAATGGTATGGCGGGATCTTTACATCGCCTTTATTTTCCATGAGCCCAGTAATCTCATTTTTGTAAAAGTAATGGTTTCAAAACTTCTAAACAATAATTAAAAAGGTTTGGCCGTGGTGGTCGGATTGACTTATGCCTCTACTATCAGCTCAGCAATCAAATTTACGGAATAAATATGAAACCTCAAAGCCTCATTTCACATTTTACTTTAACACAAGCCATTAACTTTGAGAACAACGTTAATCAGAATAACAACTCATTGACTTTTGCATCATTTTCCTGATGTTGCTATTACACTTTTTTACTTCTCAAAAGAAAACTATTTTGCTAAGCTTATTCATAAAATTTAAAAATGGACATTGCCAATGGATATATCATTGCCTTTAAGTAAAGTGTCAAGGTTATCTCAAGAACTGTATATTAGTGTAATTCATTATTACTGCTACAGTTTTCTTAAGGATTATCCTTCAAATTTATACAGAGGTTTTCAAATAAAAGGAAGATCAAACAACCATGAGAGAACAATTGCTGCTTACATGAATCTTTTTTAAAAATTCCATATTTAAATTATCTCGGTTTTTCTGCTAATTGTCAAAGAAAGACAAGGCGGCTCGTTAATGTGCGTTCGCACATGATGTTCCGACCCGAGCTCAACTACATTTTTGACTAAAATGTCAACCAAATCAAGAGATAACAAAAATAGATGTTTGAGTTTAAAACAATCGTTACACATTCTATCTACTAATTGAATTACTAATGCCATGCTTCATTACAGCACCAACGTGACCTGACATTGAAGAGACTAGAAAAAAAATAGCACCAACAAAATTTTGGCGGCAAAAAATGAATATCTAAATTTAAAAGCACCTGGTAACAACGTCAAAATGCAGTCAGATAAAACCTTAACTACACAAGTTTACCTTTTACTAACTATACAGCAGATGAAAAGTTTTCTTAACGAGACTAGGTAACAAGCCGACAAAAAGAACGAACAGTGAGGCGAAACTTAAAAATTAATCAACATTTTTTGCACCAAGAAAATTCAAAAATCTTAAAAAACATTGGTTTTTAATAAAAAAATCCTTGATAAATTACTAAAAAGTCATTACAAAACCAAAAGCACCCGTCTGTGGTCAGACTATGCCATAGAAACAAACTAAAGAGAAACTCAAAAAATTACAAACGATTTGCGAAAACACAAACCTTTGCTACCATTAAAATCAATAGCTATCATCTGAATATGTATTTTTAATTCAGTTGTTATTTCTGCTATTTCAGTTGAAGGATTTATACTGAAAGATTAAATAAGTTTACTTGGGCCACATTTAAAAACCATTGGGATCTGTTATCACGCGATTGTTCTGAAGGAAGAGAAAAAGAAACGCAAAAACTGGCCATTCAATAAACGTTCAGAAAAACGAAACAACAGTGGCACATAATATCAATATATATGTTATTTCTTGAAATACACGAAATTCGATGGGACATCTGATTGATGAATAGAAGTTAAATTTGACGAAAGGAACCTATTCGCTATATACTGAATGTTTCGAGCAACATCATTCATTCAGTCCTCAATTACAAGCCTATGAGATCTGTGAGCAATTTACGGCTACCTAAAGAACAAAAACAGCGAATTCAGGAAAAAAAATTGAGCGACAAAAGGGTCGAAGGCATTAAAAAAATGAACTTTTCACTAAACACTCTTCAATTTTAAATTAATTTTTCAGGAGCAATGGGAAAACCTTTTTTATCAATATAATTTCAAAAAATCAACAAATATAAACAAATACATTAGACGCACGAAAATTGCGGGAAAACACGTATTATCAACGCCATTAAATTCATTAGCCTTCAAAGGAAGCCAGTATATACAATAAATGATGCCTCGAGGGGACAATAAGTTTTTTTGCCAATCGTATTTCATCAATAAGACCTTACAACAAGTTAATGACTATGAAAACAACAACAGAGAGAGGCAAAAACCACAAATTCAGTAGAAAAGTGCCTGAAGAAAATGTCGAAGCAACTCAAATCATAAGCTCTTCCCTGAAAACTTTATTTATGATCCGTTGAACTTCTTCCCTAAACCAATAGGGACTCTCAGCAGTAAGATGATGTGATAAGATTTCAAAAGGATCGAAAAACAAAATAAAGTACCCAAAAAAAATATGAATTCTCGTGGCATTGATGTTTTAAAACTAATAGGTAGAAGATAAAACCGCTAACCAGATTAATTTTGGCTATAGTAGAACGGAAATGGATTCTTTTAGAACCAACAATGACCAAGAGTATTCACGAAAAAAAATTAGGAATGGTTGAATTTCAAAAAAGTTTCGAAAAATTATTTTTAAACCCTTAACAGCCAGTAAACTCAATCTTTCATCGGAGCTCAATGACGATGCTCAGATATAACCCATAGGGAGGAAAATGATGTCTGTCATGCATAGATAGTTAAAAAGACATCACAATAAGTCTTATGACAGAAAACAATAACAAAAACAGCAAAAACTAAAATTCAGTAGAAAAATGCGAGAAGAAAGTGTCGAAGACAATTAAACCATTAGCTATTCTCTGAAAACTTTCTCTGTGATCCACTGAACGTCCTCTCTAAGCCAATTGGATTACAATAATCTTTGGATAATGTGATAAAGAGTTCAAAAGTGACCAATAATTCAAAAAATCGAAAAAAAAAAAATTTAAAAAAATTGAAATCTTTGTCATTGAAGTCATATAACCAATAGCTAGAAGATAAAACAGCTAAACAGAATATTTTTAGTCGCAGTAAAAAGCAAGTGGGTCCAGTCAATACTGAAACTCACTAACAGTTCAAGAAAAATTTAGGAATTGTTATTGTTCAAATAAAATTTTCGAAAAATGATTTTTATTTTAACAGACATTAAATTCAATAGCTTTCAACGGAAGTCAATAAAAACGCTCAAAGATGCCCCGGTGGCAGTACATTTATGTTTGTCATGCATAAGTATTCATTATGAGATCACAGTAAGTATAATGACTATTAAAACAACAAAAAAAAAACAGGAGAAAACCAAAAAATCAGTAGAAAAGTGCAAGAAGAACGTGTCGAAGCCATTTAAACCATAAATTTTTGTTTAAAATTTTTATTGGTCATCCACAGAACATCGTTTTTAAGCTAATGGGAACTGTCAATATTTGGATAATGTGATAAGATTTCAAAAGTAACCAATAATACGTAAAAATCCAAAAAAAATTTTAAAAAATTGAAATTTTTTGTCATTGAAGTCATATAACCAATAGATAGAAGATAAAACCGCTAACCAGTTTAATTTTGGTTGCAGTAGGAAGGAAGAGGGTGCTCTCACCCCTGGACTGACTTACAATTCACTATAATAAGATTATGATTCTTTAATATTCAAAAAAAAATTCGAAAAATTATTTTTTAAGTCTTAACAGCCATTAGCCGCCCCCTCAATGAAATAGACATGTTCACTTAATGCTCATTATGGAACATATTGCACTGTTAGTCAATGAATCCCTACCATAGGACTCCAAAACAAATAGTAAAACTTCAAAAAGAAATTCAAAATTTCATTCAAAATTACGAAAACTCAGAATCGAAGCCAAAAAAAACATGAGCAATTCCTTGAAAACGACGTTTTTTGTTCATTGCGCTTCATTCGACTATAAAAGAGTTTTGTCATTAATAGAACGTCGATATAAAATGTGACTTGTCTCTAGGTGACTTAAAAAAGCAAAAAAGAGAAAAGTTTTATTAAAAAAGGGCTCTCAATTAGAGTTCGATTTTTTTTTGATAGTGAACTTCCCTATGAGACCAGAACTAGTCTTTCTATCGCCTTGCATTCAACTTTTACGAACTCAAAATTTATTCTTTTTATAGAAATTTGAATTAATGTTTTCGTAAAAAAGATCTTAGTTTGAAGAAAATTGTACTAAAAGTGAACAGTCATGCTAAAGATCCCATTGTTCACACAAAACTTCAATCCTCGATAACTCCTCGAAAAAAAACGAAATTCAAAAAAATCTTTTTACTTTTGAATTCTACGCTGGACCAGCTTTTTAATGATACCACTCACATTTCTCTACGACGAATATATCGATCGGCCAAAATTCACTGAACAAAAAAAAAAAACCCATTTGAGTATATAGTTCCTTCCCCCACAAGTGGGGTCGGAACAACAAGGACTAGTCGTTTGACTTTTCCTGAGCTCAAAAAATTTGTTCAAATGATTTTTTAAAACATGTCCCAATTTTTATTACAAGCAAGTAGGTTGAGGAGGCTCGTTAATCTTCGATTGCATTCAAGGTTTCAACCCTAATCATCTATATTTTTGACTCAATTGTACACTAAATGAGGAACATACAGGAAACTTTCAAAAATTCCCATACCGTCTGAAACTAATGGATGTTTGAGAGTAAAATATAGTTACCAAATCAAGGCACTACATGACAGTGCCGGAAATGAGTGCATTTGGACCTGCCATTAACAAAACTACGAGACAAAACAAACACAATAAAGCGATAATTACAGGAAAGCCCACTACCAGCTTTTCTTAGAAAGAAAACTTAGCAAGAAAAATTAAAAGAGCACAAAAACCGAAATTAAACGATTTAACTTATATATCACTAGAGAGCCAATGGCACTCGCTTTTACTGAAGCCAGGTGACAAATAGATAGAAACAACAAAAATAGAGGCAAATTTCAGAGGCTATTGATTTAATTCCATCACGTGGTTTTAAAAGTCAAAAAATTATAAAGTTTAAACTAAAATTGTCAAATATTCGCGTAATTAATGAAAGAAAGTCATAGCATTACAAAAGTAAACACATTCCAACAATTAGTCAAGTTCAATTTTATTTGGAGGAACACAGTGTTGAAGCCATTAAAACAAAGATATTCACTGAAAATCTAAAATATAATCAATTGGACCTTTTTTCAACGCCAATGGTATCAAAGAAGAACGATGTATTTCGAATAACTATCGATTTAGATTAGCAAAAACCGACACAATTCCAGGACGCTTTCACAAGCTTTTGAACAAAAAACAGCCCTCATATGAGTTTACAAAGAGAATATTAGCAGTTTTTAAGCGCCCTCATTTTGGCCAATTACGAAAAATTGAGAAGCTAAAGAAGCTTATTTGGTGAATTTATAACAACCCGGTAGGTATTAAAAAAAAACGAACGTTTGAATTGCGAATGCGGGATTCGAGATTGGGTTGTTTTAGTTTTTTTTGTTGAAATTAACAACTTCAATTTAATTGATCTTACCTTGTTTTCTGTGCTCTATCTTTTTCTTTGGAAAATCGACAAAGTAAGTTTTCAGAATATTGAATTAAACTGAATAGGTTATTTATAAAAGCTTGTTGAGAAAAAGCTCAACTAACTGGATTGTAAGCAGAAAAGTATCAAGTGTCGTTTGGGCGAAGGAACATGGCCAACGGAACAAATTCTCAATTAGCTCTTGAAACACGCAAAAGCTAAATAAATTGCGTGCCAAATTGTGTTATCAATAATAAATACACTATGGTCCAGTGGCACGAAAGTAAAACAAAGCTTGAGCGGAAAGGCGCTATAAGATTAATAGATTAATAGCTGGAACATTATACTGCCTAAGGAATAATAATGGGGTAGGGCTGTTACATCACCCCGCTTAGGAAGGACATGTCCTCATGTCCCACTATTCTGTCTCCGAACCCGATGAGGACGATGAGCTCGAAGAACGCGAGCGAGGCTTCCTTTTTATTTTCTTGTTTTGTGGATTATGATTTCCCCGAAGTAATTGAGAACGCAGGGAGCGGAATTCGTTTTGGAGACCTCTGAGGTGACGACAGGTCGTTGAACAGGACTCAGAGGCAGACATAGTGTCCGTATTCACCCCTGCATTGCGGACCTTAGAGGATTTTGGCTTTTTAGGTTGTTTTTTCTCCAGCGTAACAACCTTCGCGGAGAGCAGACGATTTGCCGTCCGAGAATCATCTAGCATTTGATTCAGCTCGGAAATGCGAGCTTTTAGTTTGTCGATCTCATTGGTAGCCTGGTAAAGGTCACGCTCGTGAGCCTCACGAGATCGACGAAGTCGAATAAGTTGATCTCGAAGGTCGCGATTTAACATTAACTATTCGTACTCTTTCATGCGTGGTGGCAAGAAAGCTGGAATTTACTTCACCTGGCCTGTGGATTGGATTACCCCAGGTGGATCGAAAATTCACGCATCTGGTGTTATAAACGCAAAATTAACCATCGGCAAAGTAGTCGCAACTTTGGACAAAACCAGCTCTCCATGGTCCTTAATCTTGACAGATCCCAATGAAAGATCCACGTCCTGCAGTTTTCCAGGTTCTGACTTTCAGCATGACTCAATCACCTATTTACCGCATTTCTACGGTCAGTGTGAGATTAAATCAATATTTGAGTTCTCTCCGGAGCATCCTGGCGTTCAGATCTCTTCTGCTGATTCAATGTATTTGAGTGGAAAAACTGCTTCCAGGGATGATTCCCGCGTCTTTTATATAGAACTTCTGAACACAACTGTTAGTGTTTGCTCATATAAGGTCCGACCAACAACCTACTCTGGTGTTTACTTTGTCATTGAACCTATAACGGAGCAACTTCCGGAAATAGATTACAACACAGATGCAATTCCAAACTTAGTCTATGGGACAAAAATTGAGTTTGTGCATGTCAACGCGCATCTTTCGCGTCAACGAATTGTAAATTTCATCAAAAATGAAATTTGCAATACGCGTCAGATGATCTTAAATGGACTCATTTCTTTAGCGTCAAACTTGGACAATCCTAATCTCTTCCTCGGATCCGGTTCCATGTTAGGCATACATGCTGAAAAAGCGGGAGCTGTTCTTTACGTCCACAAATGTGTTAAAGTCGAAGCTCGAATTGCAGACTTCCCCTACTGCACAGAGGAAGTTCCTGTTCTTTTGGGCAATGATACGCAAATTCGTTTCATGAATCCGATAACACAAGTTGTGTATCCAAACTATACTTTGACTGCTTGTGATCCCATAGCACCTTACATGTACCGCACGTCTGAAGGCATCTGGATGCACTATGGAGATGATTATTCGGTCGCACGTACGCCCGAATCTCTAAGTGTTTTCAGCCATCTAGATTTTAGTGATAACTTACCTTCATTACACACCGCTGGTCTCTTTTCTTATCAGAACTTGAGGCAGAGCGCAAAGGCTCGGGTTCTAAAATACTCGCGCCGAACAATTTCGGGACGAGAAGTATATCTTGGTCCTCGCAGCCAATATTCTCATCCTGGTTTAATGCATTTTAATCCAAGCGTTTCCGAAGAACTAGAAAATTTGGCGGCTTGGAAATATTTGATTGATTTGCAATCTGTTGCGAGTGGTGGTTGGTACTACGCCGAGAGGTGCACTGTAATTACGCTAACAACTTTAGCGCTTCTAGGGCTCTTTATCTATATATTGAAACTTGTATTTGCGCTTAGGCTCCTTTCTCATGGAGTTCCTTTCTGGACAGTTTTCTGGCTTCTTAACCCCCTTGCGCCTTTTACGCAGATGCTTCAAAATCACATAAATAATATACACGCATCTGCGCCTGTCAATCATGACCAACTTGTCAATGAAACTGATGGGAACCCTGATAATCGCACTGTAATAGTTGATTCAATTTATCCGTCAGCACAATTAAATTCTGCCCGCTACACAACAAAAATTTAAGCACAGGTTGACTCTTTATCGCCTATAGTGTTCTGTCTTAGAAAAAAAAAAAAAAAAAAAAAACTGCCGCTTTCTGATTTTTGTCTTTTGCTTCATTCAAAATTTTTTTTTATTTTCGTTCATCAATCACTAGCAGCCCTGATGCACTTCTGTACACAAATGATTGACATTGCTTGTTTTAGATGTCGACAAGCTCAGAGTCAATCAACACTATGCCTGCTTCTCCAGGCCCTGATATTCTTCTGGACACAGATCTTCTTTCAGGTGCTTCTTCGCCTGCAATTCCGTTGCTGGACGATAGTATGGACTCTCAAGCAGATACAGGAATAACTGGCAACTGGGCAAGTGATCAGTCGCTTGAGTTCCGTCAAAACCTCTCGCAAAATCGGGATCCTCAGCCGCACACGGATGTCTGCTCATCTGCTTCTTCGGATGAAATGACAATCATCTTTTGTCCGCCTTCCAAAAACATTCCAGTCGTTCAGACTGCTTCTGCAACAGCAGCTTCGGGTTCGAGAAGCAGCCCGCTCGAAGGAAGCAATTCACGCCAGGCTATGGGTCCACCTCGCAACGGTCCCTTACGCCTCAACGGTTTGGTGTATTCAGCAAATTTGCATGCCGTGTTGAGGGTTGTTGAATTTTACCGCAATGGGAAAGTTCGCCTTCAGGATCCTTACAATGCAAGGCGAAGGCCTCTGCTGGATCCTGCGGATCTAGTCGCTATCCCTGTTGACAACTCGGCTGAAAATCGCGACCTTCGAGATCAACTTAT
The DNA here is from genome assembly GCF_964194025.1 of Convolutriloba macropyga. NCBI lineage: Eukaryota > Metazoa > Xenacoelomorpha > Acoela > Convolutidae > Convolutriloba > Convolutriloba macropyga. The sequence goes on along the minus strand of NC_134468.1, from coordinate 26,669,843 downwards.
TCGACTTCGTCGATCTCGTGAGGCTCACGAGCGTGACCTTTACCAGGCTACCAATGAGATCGACAAACTAAAAGCTCGCATTTCCGAGCTGAATCAAATGCTAGATGATTCTCGGACGGCAAATCGTCTGCTCTCCGCGAAGGTTGTTACGCTGGAGAAAAAACAACCTAAAAAGCCAAAATCCTCTAAGGTCCGCAATGCAGGGGTGAATACGGACACTATGTCTGCCTCTGAGTCCTGTTCAACGACCTGTCGTCACCTCAGAGGTCTCCAAAACGAATTCCGCTCCCTGCGTTCTCAATTACTTCGGGGAAATCATAATCCACAAAACAAGAAAATAAAAAGGAAGCCTCGCTCGCGTTCTTCGAGCTCATCGTCCTCATCGGGTTCGGAGACAGAATAGTGGGACATGAGGACATGTCCTTCCTAAGCGGGGTGATGTAACAGCCCTACCCCATTATTATTCCTTAGGCAGTATAATGTTCCAGCTATTAATCTATTAATCTTATAGCGCCTTTCCGCTCAAGCTTTGTTTTCAATTTCTCGAAAGCTTTTTGTCGGCGCATTTCCCATCCGTTTTTCTGAATTACGGACTCGAAAATGGTGGAAGATTCAACTAAACGTTGAAAAACATAATCCCGATGACCAACAATTGGAGTGGGCAATGTTGGATATAGCATATCAACAGGCATGCGCATTTCTTTCCCAAAAACTAATCGGAAAGGCGATTGACCTGTCGACTCATGAACTGCAGAACGATAGGCCATCATGAAAGATTGAAGATGAACAGACCAAACTTTATGCCGTTCTGCGCAGTACTTTGCCAACCCATCTTCCAAAGTGCGATTTATGCGTTCCACTTTTGCATTTCCTTGCGGGTGGTAAGGAGTAGATCTTGAGCTGGTTAACTGCAGCTTATTGCACATATCTGACTTGCCGGTCCAATCGCAAGGTTGGAACTTTGTGCAGCATTTTTTTATTTCCATGTAATTAATAACAAATGGCTGACGCAGCTCTGGAAGCTAAACTTCTTCTACCGGAGCCTTTTAACGGAACAAGTGATATTCAGGCCTATATAACACAATTCGAAATCTTGAGTTCGTTACAAAATTGGCTAAAAAAAGCATTCAATAGTGATGGAACTCCGCAACACGACAGCGCTGGTCAACAGGTTTACATTGATAAGCGTCATACTATTTTTCCCTTGCGCTTACGAGGCAGTGCTATCGAATTTTATCAGTCATTAGATGACGCAACAAAAAATGATTATTCAGAGCTTAAAAAGCAATTTTTGCGCCAATATCAGGAACCTCCTGAATTTTTTCGGTCATCCCTTGCAAAACGTATTCAAGGCGAGTCCGAAAAAGTAAGTGAATTTTTAGCTGAGCTCAAACTTCTAGCTAATAAGGCTTATCCCCAAGACACGCAGGCAATCAGAGACCATATTGTGCTTCAATCTTTCATTGATGGCCTTCACAATATTCATGTAAGGGTAGAGTTAAGAAAGAAAAAGCTCAACTAACTGGATTGTAAGCAGAAAAGTATCAAGTGTCGTTTGGGCGAAGGAACATGGCCAACGGAACAAATTCTCAATTAGCTCTTGAAACACGCAAAAGCTAAATAAATTGCGTGCCAAATTGTGTTATCAATAATAAATACACTATGGTCCAGTGGCACGAAAGTAAAACAAAGCTTGAGCGGAAAGGCGCTATAAGATTAATAGATTAATAGCTGGAACATTATACTGCCTAAGGAATAATAATGGGGTAGGGCTGTTACAAATTTTCTCATGAAAATGAGCAATAGTGTCAAGAATTTAGCCAAAAATTCAGTCAAAATAGTCGTATCAAACGGCTCAACAACCTTCCTCTATTTTAAATTATAAAACCAATAACCAGCTGAATGTTCACAAAACATTAAACCTCGATGACACCTCAGATAAAACTGATTATTAACTGATTAAATGTTGTGCACTTGTCATTTCCAATGATACCAATCACTACTTTGCACGATGAATATATAGATTGTCCAAAGCTACTGTACAAAAAACCAGTTCAGCATCCCCCCAGTAGGGCCAGGTCGGAACAAAATAAATTCCTTCATATTTGATTGAATTGTCAAAAGCTCACCATTATTAGTGGTTGAGGTTTTCAAAAAGATCATATAGACCAGCGAGCGATGTTTTCTTTCCTTAGAATTCTTCAATTCTTTTTTAAACTATCTGTAGGACAATTGTTGAAGTGTTCCTGCAGTATTTATATTTAGATTTTTAAGTTTTTAGTTTTAAATATCTCAATGATTATGTACAGGCTGCATTTTGAGCCACCCGTTTGGGTCAATCAGTGCAGTTTATAAGTGTAGCGCGCAAAAGCTAAAAGAAGACGGCCGAAAGAAGGCTGTGAAAAGAGAAGAACTCAATCACTTAATCTACAATTAATCAATCAATCGTTGATTCTTTCTTCTTTATTAACGTGAAATCATTTAAATCATCTAGTTCAAGATATATTGGTAATCTGTCTTGATGCTGGGGTCACAGGGGGTGGTTGGGCTGTGGAGAGTATCGACTTTTTTAAACTTCCCACCAATACTGATTGACTCGCCCTGATCTCTGTCAACGTCTTCTCAGGGCCTTGTCTGAAGTGCAAAATGTCCCTCGGGTATAGTGAAATTACGCCCGGATCCGCGAGTGGTGGTTTGTAGGGCATAGACCAGGAAATGGGTACAAAAATGGGTTTCAAGTTTGGGTCCGAAATCTGTTGAGTTGGTTTTGGAATGTCGATTTCTGGTACAGGTGATGGTGGTGAATGTTTGTTGAGTGTGGATGTGGCCAGATTGCGAGGAGTTGTGGATGTCGAGTGTTGCTGTTTGAGGTTGTATCTTCTTAGTGGACCACTTGTTGTAGAAGTGGAGTTGGCCATACTTCTATCGCTGATGGAACCTCCTGGTGATGGCGCTGAGGAAATTTTTCTATGACAGAATAAAAAAATTAATTAATAATTATTGAAGCTGCCTTAATCCAAAAGAGCAGTCATTTGTAGAAAATTGGATTTCAGAACGAAACTAGTCTTTGCTTTTATTGTGAGTTGTAAAGAAGCGTTTTGAGAGTTGTAAGAAATTTGAATCGTCACTAACGATAGCCTTTTTTTCATGTTTTGTCGCAACAAATTTTGTAACGCCCGGGGGTTAGATTGAGGCCATTTTTACCCACAGCAACTACAATCGCGTACGCACTAAATAATGTATAGGTAAATTTACCTGAACACTGTGCAGGTAAGGCCATGTGGAGGTAAATTTACCTCAATTTTGTCATGTGCAGGTAAATTGCAGGGAATTTGTGCAGGAGGACTGCCTGAATTTTTCAGGTAATTTAACCTGAAATTACAGGTACGTTCAGGTACCGTGCAAGTAGCGTGCAGGAACGCCAAAACACGTGCACAGTTCAGGTAAGTTTACCTGCAATTTTAGGTAATTTTACCTGCACATTTTTTAGTGTGTAAGCTGCTATACTCTATGTGGTCAATAAATGCCCCAGAAAGACGATTGTGAATTTGTCAGAGTTTCGAAATTTTCAGTTTTGATCTAAAGTAGCAATATTTAGAGGTTCAACAATGCAAAAGAGAATGTTCATTCTTCATCTTCCTCTCTGTCATTTATTCGTTGCATGAGAATAACTTGATAAAGATGACAAAAAACTAGTTCAACATTCCAGGTTATAGGATGTGTGCTCATACAGAAAAGGTCAACCAAAACTAAACACTGATTTCAACTTAAAATATACCCGGGCTAATTGCTTTCGACACCCTATCCATACTATATCCAAGAGGGTCTGATCAGAGCAGACTAGTGTCACGGACCTCAGCTTCTGAAACCCTCTTACAATGTGTCTATTTACCAACCCTTTCTGCTCCCTCCAACTGACTTTCCGCTCCACTAATTTCTTCTTCCTCGAGGTTACTTTCTGTCCCGTTAAGCCATAAGTTACACAGGTCGCGTTTTCTGGAAATTGTCGACCTATCTTCAAATTGGGCACTTCTAAGTTTATCACAGGTCTTGGTGAGGTAGAAGTTGTATAATGTGACGACATTCTTGAGCCAAAAAACGGTGTAAAATAAAATTAACAAGACAATATTTAGTAGTGTTCACATTTGAAACGCGTAAATCTTTGAGCTAGTAAACATTCATTCAAATAATGACAAACAAACTGCTTCAGTATGTGTATGCGCTTTGTATTACAATTGAGAATGTATCAAATGGCTTTAAACAAAGCTTATCTTCGAATTCGGCCACAATCCTTAAGTTGGCACAAAAGCCATCACTCTGCAATCAAAATATTACAACGTACTTAAAAAACAATCAAAACCAGCTAAGCTAAAAACGTGTTGAATTGCTTTTGGACGTTGAGATTAATTGAAGATGCGAAGTATGGTAAAGGTGGCGCCTGGGGGATTATTATTAACCACCAACACTATGTAAATAAGGCTTTTATAATAGCAAGAGAACAGGAGCAATAGGTGAACGGGTACTCAAAAATCGGGAAGGCTGAGAGGAGGATTCTGTTTGTAAAAAGAGCTAATATTAGCGTTTTTACTATTTTTTTTCAAAAAATGTATTACAAATAGCTTTCATGGAAAATAAGTTAGAATAAGTACTTTTTATAACATAGTTAATAGGTACTTTTTCGCCACTTCTTACAAATAGAACCCCATTCACGGATTTGGGAGCAACCGCTCATACCTTATTGACAAAGAACGGAATTAGACAACAGCCAGCCAAAAATATTAAAACTGTTATCAAAAATACGAGTAACCTGTAAAAATAAAAAGACCAAGATAAACACTGAAGTTCTTATGTCCCTGGTCGAGATGTGCGTTAATGATCAGACAATTAAAAACGCACGGGGGGTGTGAAGTGCGTTTTTGATTACATGGACGAGCACCATATTAAAGTCTGCCTGCATGAACGAGCTTCCTAGTCAAAGTCTGCCTTAATTCCGATCATTAACGAGCCAAAATTCTGATCATTAACAAACTAAATTCTGATCATTAACGAGCTAAATTGTGATCATTAACAAGCTAAATTCTGATAATTAATGAGCTACACTATGATCACCTCCGAGATAAATTGTGATCAGAAACGATCTAAATTCTGATCATTAGCAAGCTTTATTTTGAAAATTAAAAAAATAGCTGAAGTTTTCGAAAACCATGCTCACTGAAAAAAGTTATAAACAACTGGAAATTTTAAACCGCGGTAGAAACGAGCCGATTTTTAAAAACTAGGAAAAAAACGAACACAAATACTAAACACGAGCTGTAGTCTGGTCATGGCTGGTTACTGTCGGGATGAGTCTGATTATGTCAAAAACAAAAACAAGTATAAAATTAGCATGTAGGAAAAACGAGCTAAATTGTGATCATGGCTGACTATCGTCTGGATGGGTTTGATTATGGCAGACTTTAGTCTGTATGAGTGTAGTCCTTAACACAGACCTCCGCCTGGTTTGTGTTTAGCGGTATGACAGAAAACGGGCAGTATACAAACTCTGGAGCCATCATAAAATTTTTTGTTGATACGAAATCTAAACACCTAATGATTGAAAGGAAATGATTGGTCAATTACGGTGCCATAGAATATTTGTAACTACAATGGACTATTTGTTTGGACTACAATGAACTGTTATTGACGATAGATTTTCTGTGTACAAAGAGACTAGCAGGGAAGTTGAAACACCTCTAACTCAGAGGAGGATTCTGTCACTAGTATTTTTAGTATTCGGACCAAAGGGATTGTTAGCTCAGTTCAGTTTTAACATTGCAAGACTTCTGAAAGTCATCTGGACTAAGAATGGACAACATTGGAACAACGCATTGGAATTCTGGCAAAGAAGCAAAATTCTTGAGATGGAAAAAACAAATTCTATCAGTAGTGGAAACAAGCATCGATAGAAGATACTTCATAACAACGAGGAAGAAAAGCAAGCTTCATGGGTTTGCTGACGCATATGAATGCACCATGTGTGCAGTGGATCTTGTTCGTTCTCAACCATGCGGTTCCGATGAGACGTTTTTCACCACAACGTTTAGAACTGTAAGTAGTAGTCATGGAAATGAGGTTCAAAAACCAATAGTCAACAAAAACGACATGATGATAAATAATTGCAGTTTTTGATCAGACTCAACTATAACTATTGCAGTGGATATACAGTTCCCATCGTAAACAACAAGCGTTTTTGGCCAATCGAGTAGCTGAGATATTGCATACGAATGTTGTTTCTCAGTGGACTCATTTTAGTGGTATCAACAACCCAGCGCACATTGGCACCAGAGCAATCAACATTGAAGAAATCATGAGAAGTGAGTGGCTAACTAGGCCGGCCTTACTGAAGCGACGAGTAAGTGGTTGGCCAGAGGAAGTGATGATAATCAATGCCTCAGTTGAAGAGAATATACCAACATCAGTTTTCAAGTTTCATGTTAAAAGTTGAAGAAAAGAAATCTGTTATTCAATAGGAAAAATTCAGCAACTTTAACAGTTAAGTTAATAGTTACTTTTTCGCCACTTCTTACAAAGACAACCCCCTTCACGGATTTGGGAGCAACTGTTCATACCTTATTGACAAAGAACGGAATTAGACAGCAGCCAGTCAAAACTAGTAGAATTGTTATCAAAAAAACGAGTTAACTGGAAAAATAAAAAATCAAAGATATACACTGAAGTTCTTATGTCCCTGGTCGGGGTGTGCGATAATGATCAGACAATTAAAACCGCACGGGGGGTTTGAAGTGCGTTTATAATTACATGGACGAGCACCATATTAAAGTCTGCCTGCATGAACGAGCTTCCTAGTCAAAGTCTGCCTAAGTTCCGATCATTAACGAGCCAAACTTCTGATCATTAACGAACTAAATTCTGATCATTAACGAGCTAAATTGTGATCATTAACAAGCTAAATTCTGATAATTAACGAGTTATTTTCTGATCATTAAAGAGCTACACTATGATAATTTCCGAGATAAATTGAGATCAGAAACGATCTAAATTCTAATCATTAGCAAGCTTTATTTTTAAAATTAAAAAAATAGCTGAAGTTTTCGAAAACCATGCACACTGAAAAAAGTTACAAACAACTGGAAATTTTAAACCGCGGTAGAAACGAGCCGATTTTTAAAAACTACGAAAAAAACGAACACAAATACTAAACACGAGCTGTAGTCTGGTCATGGCTGGTTACTGTCGGGATGAGTCTGATTATGTCAAAAACAAAAACAAGTAAAAAATGAGCACGTAGGAAAAACTATCTAAAGTGTGATCATGGCTGACTATCGTCTGGATGGGTTTGATTATGGCCGACTTTATTCTGTATGAGTGTAGTCATTAAGGCAGACCTCCGCCTGGTTAGTGTTTAGCGACATGACAGAAAACGGGCACTATACAAACTCTTGAGCCATAATAAAACTTTTTGTTGATACAAAATCTAAACACCTAAAGATTGAAAGGAAATGATTGGTCAATTACGGTGCCATAGAATAGTTGTAACTAAAATGGACTATTTGTTTGGACTACAATGAACTGTTATTGATGATAGATTTTCAGTGTGCAAAGACACTAGCAGGGAAGTTGAAACACCTCTAATTCAGAGGAGGATTCTGTCACTAGTATCTTTAGTATTCGGACCGATCGGATTGTTAGCTCAGTTCAGTTTTCACATTAGAAGACTTCTGAAAGTAATCTGGACTAAGAATGAACAACATTGGAACAGCGCAATGGATTTTGGCAAACAAGCAGAATACTTTAGATGAAAAAAAAATTCTATCAGTAGCGGAAACAAGCATCGATAGAAGATATTTCATAACAACGTGGAAGAAAAGCGATCTACATGGGTTTGCTGACCCATATGAATGCACCATGTGTGGAGTGGCTCTTCTTCGTTCTCAACCATGCGGCTCTGCTGAGACACTTTTCATCACAGCGTTTAGAGCTATAGATAGTAGTCATGGAAATGAGGTTCAAAAAACCAATAGTCAACAAAAACGACATGAAGATAAATAATTGCAGTTTTTGGTCAGACTCAACTATAATTATTGCAGTGGATATACAGTTCCCATCGTAAACAACAAGTGTTTTTGGCCAATGGAATAGGTGAGATACTGCATACGACTGATGTTTCTCATTGGACTCATTTTAGTGGTATCAACAACCCAGCGCACGTTGGCACCAGAGCAATCAACATTGAAGAAATCAGGAGAAGTGAGTGGCTAATTAGGCCGGCCTAACTGATGCGACGAGTAAGTGTTTGGCCAGAGGAAGTGATCATAATCAATGCCTCAGTTGAAGAGAACAAACCCGCATCAGTTTTCAAGTTTCATGTTAAAATTTGAAGAAAAGAAAGCTTTTATTCGATAGGAAAAATTCAGCAACTTTAACAGACTAATGAAAACAGTGGCACACGTAGAGCGTGCATTGAAAAAAACACAAACCAGCAAATGTACTCAGCATTGAAAACAGTCAAAGAAGAAAAGAACCAACTTCAAGTTAAAACAGCGAGAACAATTTGCTGAAGAAAAGAGATCTCTTGACATTGAAGAGAAAAATAAAAACAAGGAAAATTCTACAGTTTGCACCCTTCTTGTATGAAAGACTTTCTCAATCCATAAGCAGAATAAGTAATAAAAAACTAGATTCCCATGCAAAGCATTCAATGTTCCTATCAACATGCAATTGAATTCCTTTTGCGAAATGAAAACAAGTAAAATCATTAAAAAGGCACTGAGATTGCGAGAACTGTTGCTCAGCAGAAAATGTGGATCCTAGGTATACGAAACGCCCTGCGATGAATAATGAACTAGTGTGTACAATACGTAAAAGGCAGAGCAAAAATGATACGACTAGTAAAGGCAGGTTTATCAGAAATGGTAAACCTGTTTATCATAAACGGTTACATGCTTCAACAGATTTTGCAAGCGCTGGAGTTTATTCTTTTAGTCTTTTCACAGTAAAGATTGGGCGAGGGAACGAAAAGCAATGGAGTTGGCTGTTCACTTGTCCAAATATGAGAGCGGTGTTTATTGAAGTGATACTCAAGTTGGACACAGAGATTTGTCTCAATGCAATTATTCGTTTTTTTTGCACGAAGGGGGCAAACCGAGTACAATCATTGATAAGAACCCGGCATGGATTAGAAAGATGTTCAAAAATCATCATATTGGACGTGAATGGAAGTTGAATTCACTCAAAGAACTTCAATTTAGAGGAGTATGTGAACGTTTGCTCAAAAATTGCAATAGAGCAATGTATGTAGTGTTGGAAAACAGATCAGTCACTGAGGTTGTTCTTTCGACTGCGATTTTATTGTTGGGCCGGCATTGTTTGCAAAAATGTCGACTCCAGCCAGCTCTACCTTGCGCTAATGAATGTGTCGATCATCGACAAGCGAGGATTTTACATTTTGGTTCGAGTGACGGAGGCCATCGGTGGGACTGACGGTGTAGTTTGGTCAGCGATAATTTGAATAAACGACAAAATGACTGTGTAAATAAGAGACCAGTAGTGAAGCTCGTTCCTTTAATAACAAAAAAATGCTTTTTCGGAAAATAGGGCCGGCAATTTTTGGGCCAAATTTAGCTTTTAAACAACTCAAATCAAGCCAAACAAAACAGTGAAATTAGAACAGCATGACAAGCAAAATTTACTGCTACAATCTGTCGAAGCCAAATTGATTTGCTAAGATTGTCAACATTTGCATTTAGTAATTATTATGAGTACGTGCGTATCATACATCTAGGGAAACTCAAATTCGGAGTGCACTAACATCAGCAAAACAGTTTTACTAATTAACAATGTTGTATCACATTCTTTGCGATTACCTTGCCAATCAACCTTTTACTGAAAGAGAATATTCGGCAAAACTTGAACATGGTTACCATACTTCCCATGACATCAAATTTACACTGATATTGTGACTTTGTGGAAGACTGTTCTAATTCCGTTGACATATTTATCTATAACCAACCGGAGATGCGGTTTTTGACATTTAATTTAACGTGATTTGCAGTGAATTGAAAAATGAAGGGAGCATGGAAAACTAACAAAAAAATGTTGAAACCTGTATACTTTGTCTTACTAAATTGGCATACAGTACGTTTTGAAATACAGTTTCTCGAGTGGTTAATTAATTGTTTTTGTTTCTTGTTTTTGTAGATCATCTTGGTGATTGTACAATTTCAATTTTGACATGTGAAAGATCAATTGACTTTGAATTTCTCAGTCTTTCCTTCTAGGGAAAACATTTTCTAAGTGAGAGAAACTTTGTGCGAAGCTCATAGTCAGTTGCTACTACTAGCTATAGCTAAGACTATTCTAGTTCGACATTGATGTAAGCGAAAACAACGGAGAGACTTCCTAACATTTATTTTAGAAAATTGACGTTGTTGTTGGATTTGCAACTTGTACGATTTTTTAACAACTATAGGAGATCGGAACTGTGAATTTTGCATAGTTATAGCCAAGTCATAGGGCTACAATTCTATGGAACAGAAAATCCCAAATTCGGTTTATAGGTTGAGTTGTCAACAAAACTCAGCAAAAAACTGATTTTTCAATTTGAATTTGTTTGTATTCTGAGTAAAACTTTTTCGTTGAACAGCAAAGTTGAGCGATAAATGAATATTAAGTACTTCAAGGGTAATCTACAGTTCAACGGATGAAACATTTCACAAAAATTATTTGCAAAAACATATTTTGGGCGGTATAAAGTTTTTCTTGTCTTTGATAGCAAAGCAGCCGTTACATTGCTCAAATAAAACTAATGCATACAGCAATAGTAAGACAGACATCAAGCTAAGAGTTTTTTCATGTATTCAAATTTTGCTAAATTGGTCTGGCGATATTTAGTTGAAGAAACCTGAGAAGTCAAGCTTGAGCAAATTAAAAACGCCGAGTTATTTGACACGTTTTTTGTGTTACGGAAAACAACGTTAATGTTGTGTAAGAATTTGTCTTTTAAGTGAAACTTAATTTGCGGAGCCAAGATAGAATTGAAATGGCTATGAAAAAACTTATTCATGTGAACGGCTTCCTTGGTTGCTTCTGAATGTAATGATATTGTAGAATATCGCACCAAGTGTCACATACATTTCATTAGATTTGTGATCATAACTAATTTTACCTGAAATGTGCTTGTAGTCCCCTGTACATTTTACCTTCAGGTTACCCGAACAGTCCAAATTTTAGGTAATTTTACCTGCAAAATCCACTAAATTTTTAAGGTTAGTTTCCTTTACAGTCATTTCACTGTAAGGGTAAATTACCTGCAATTTTAAGATAATTTTGGACTTTTCAGGTAAATTGCAGGTAAATGTGCAGGGGGACTACAAGCACATTTCAGGTAAAGTTACCTGCAGTTGCAGGTACGTGCAGGTAGTGTGCAGGAATGCCAAGACACATGTACAGCATAGTTAAATTTGCCTGAGATTTTAGGTAAAATTACTTGCACGTGTTTTAGAGTGTGAAAGCCCTCTAGTGGTTTATGCTACTACAACAACTTTTTTTTACTTACGTGGCAGAATATTATCAGCAGCCACATTTGAGATCTCATTTTCTGGTAGTTGGTTTTAACAAGCACTAGGTTGACCCTAAACGATGAATAGAATTTTTCAACCTTTCGGATTTTTTTTATTAACGGTGAAGCTGGTTGTTAAAATTTAGGGAAACCTCCAATTATTAGTTTGTGGAAAGTTGTTTTTTGTTGTGGTTTATTCCAAAAATTTTTACGTGTCATTAAAAAAACTCCATAATTTCCTCAAAAAATCTTGGTTGAACTTTGTCGACAAATGTTTTATTAATCTCCTAAAAAAAACAGGAAAAAAAGTGTGAACAGAGGTTTAAAAGAAAAAATTTTATTTGATGTTTTTTGTTTATTTCATCCTCTGAATTTCGAAATCTATGTGTAATCTAGTAGGTTCAATTTCCTAAACAACAAAACAAAAAAGGCGTTTTCAACGTCTAAGAAATCCCTAAAGCTACGCAAAAAATATCTTGAAATACCATCTGAAATTTTGACTAATGTTGAAATCTCAGTTAGCTTGTTGTCTCTTAGTTTCATTGAACAATTATGTCAGATATGTGTTCATATTAACGCAGATAGTAAAAACCAAATGCTTTTAAGATTTATGTAGAAGTATTTTTTTTAAGTTTCCACTCTGCTGTTCTTTTTTATCTATTTGTTACCTATTTTTTTCAAAAAATAAAGGTAGCTTATCAAAGTATTGGTGTCAAAAACAGCAGTATTGAACATATCTGAGGTTTATAGTGCATTGATTACTGTTCTAACTGCTTCGATGACGGTTTTCCGCAAAATTTTAAATTATTTTGATTTTTTTTTAAATAAAAAAATTTTCGACTATTTACTGAACAATGACTGATCACAATTGCTTCATTCTTTGACGGAAAGAACCTTTGAACCTATTCAACGATTTCAGTTGATAGCTATTACTTTAATGCCTTTGAAGTAAATTGTTTTCGGAAAAACTAAAGTTTTTCTTACCTTTTCAATTTTTTGTTATTTTTATTGTCTCATTATTCAGAGGTCAAATATCTCATTGTTGGAATTCTAAGTAAGTTCATAAATCGTTAATTATTATATTTTTTTAACGGAATAGATTATAGTTTTAACGGCTTCAACACCGTTTTTTGCAAAATTTGTTGATTTTTTGTTCGTCTGACTTTTTTGCTTAATTTTTTAGACGTACGATACCTTCTGGATAATGGCAGTTCTGAAAGTCTGTATGGCTTGAGATATGAATCAATATTTAATGGTTTTCAATAATTAAACCTATTTGTTATCAAAAAAGTTTTTTTAACTTTTGTTCTTTTGTCCATTTTTGTTCTTTTTGTCTACTTGTTACAAGGTCTCATTAGGTACTGGTTCCATGTTTTTTTAGTGATGTACAGATTAATTTGCTCGGTTTATGTTTTATTTGAATCTATTTTGTTTTTGTGTGTAAGAAGTTTTTTAAAAATGAGTTTCGGATGTAAGTTTTTGTTCTTGTTTTTTGAGTTTCTATTTGTCTTGTCACGTACTCTTAAAAACGGCAGTTCTCATCGGCCCAATAAAGTGGATTTATTAAACTTCCTAAGTGATTCGAGTTGGGGGCATTTTGTTATTCATAGGCCATTTATTTTGAACAATATTTTAATTTTTAGTACATTTCTTTTGTCCTCATATGGTAGTCAATGAACCAAAAAACATGGATAAGCGGTATCGAAACATCTTGGGCGAAACATCAAGTGTCTCCTTGTTTTGCTTAATAATCAATGTCGACAGCAAGAAACTGAATGTAGTAAGTAGCTTCTCGTTAAAATGAACTTGATATCAGTTATCCCTTATTTGTTCTTAAAAACCCCGAAAGAGCTCTCACTTCTTCAATTAATAGTCTTTTTTGTGGAAAAGACTAATGTTAGCCTAACATATTTTCGACTACTGAAAATTGATGAAATCACAAAAAAGATGCCGATGTTCAAATGACTGAAGGTATGTTTAAAACTGGAATACAAAAAAAATACAGACACTGGCAGATAAAAAATGACTGCGTTTCAACTGGAATTTTTATTTGCAGAAAAATTCCAATGTTTCAACTATAATAATTAGACAACTAAACTGTTTTTAGTTCATGGATCAAATTTTTTCAGAGTTGGCAGTTGATTTCTCTATGCGTTTGCCCAATAGAAAATGTTACAATAGACATCTTATGGGCCGCATAGTTGCTTCTGAAGAGGATCTAACATGACCACTGTTCAAAGGAATCATAATTACCGATACGTTAATATACACTATCTAGAAAGTTTTTAGCTCTTCCACGCCAGAACTTTCCAACAACTTTTTTTGCTCTTTTTTTGGATACTGGACAAGAATTGATTTAGTTTTTTATAACTTCATGACAAAATATAAAAAAGTGTCAGGGAAGGCTAAACGTCTAATCCACGAGGGCGAAACTAACGGCATTGATCGATGTTTATGTTATCGAATGAGAGAGCGATGTGACATTTTGAAATCAGATTTTACAGTTTGTTGAAATTGTTTGACAAACTTGTAGAGAAAATTGAGATGCAGTTAACAATGGAATCTGTTTCGGCTGAATTAGTCAAAAAAGTTATCCTTCCAATATGCTTTTTTTTTCGTTTTTCAAAGAAGTCACTAGCATGTCAAATATTTTTTCAGGAAGAGTTTGATTAAATGAACTGACATACTGGTCAAACATGTGTGCAACAAATTTATGTAAATATTTTTTCTGTTATCTACATGTCATATTATTTATTGTATTACGTTTGCAAGTTCAACAACAATTAAATTGCATCAATTTGATAAAAATTGGTTGTGCACATATCCTAGCTTCTGAAAGATTTTTTAAGAAATAAAGGATCTGTGAAATTTAGCTTAGCAGGGGGAAGCAAATCGTTAAAACTTTAAATCGTTTTCTATGTAAAATTTACTGCTGCAATCTGTCGAAGCCAAACTGATTTGTTAACTTTTGTCAACATTTGCATTTACTAACTATTAAAAGTACGTGCTTATCATACATCTAGGGAAACTCAAATTCGGAGTGTACTAACATCAGCAAAAAGGTTTTACTAATTAACAATGTTGTATCAGATTCTTTGCGGTTACCTTGCCAATCAACTTTTTACTGAAAGAGAATATTCGGCAAAACTTGAACATGGTTACCATACATCCCATGACATCAAATTTACTCCGATAATGTTACTTTGTGGATGACTGTTCTTATTCCGTAGACATTGTTATCTATAACCAACCGGAGATGCAGTTTTTGACATGTAAATGAACGTGAATTGCAGTGAATTGCAGCATAAAGGGAGCATGGAAAACTACCAAAAAATGTTGAAACCCGTATATTTTGTCTTACTAAACTGGCATACAGTACGTAATGAAGCACAATTTCTCGAGTGTTTAATTAATGGTTATTGTTTCTTGTTTTTGTAGATCATCTTTGTGATTGTACAGGTTCAATTTTGACATTTAAAAGATCAATTGACTTTGAATTTCTCAGTCTTTCCTTCTGAGGAAAAAAGTTCCTAAGAGAGAGAAACTTTGCGCGAAGCTCATAGTCAGTTGCTACTACTAGCTTTAGCGAAGCCTATTCTAGTTCGAAATTGGTATTAGTGAAAACAGCAGAGAGACTTGATAACATTTATTTTAGAAAATTGACATTGTTGTTGGATTTGAAACTTGTACGATCTTTTTAACAACTATAGCAGATCAGAGTTTTGCATAATTATAGCCAAGTCATAGGGCTACAATACTATGGATCAGGAAATCCTAAATCCAGGAGTTGTTAACAAAATTCAGCAAAGAACTGATTTTTCAATTTGAATTTGTTTGTATTCTAGCAAAACTATTTCGTTGAACAGCAAAGCTGAGCGATAAATGAATTTTAAGTAAAGCAAGGGTAATCTACAGTTGAACGGATAATACATGTCACAAAAATTAATTGCAAAAACATAAATTGGGCGGTATAGAATTTTCCTTGTCTTTGATAGGAAAGCAGCCGATACATTGCTCAAATAAAACTAGAGCATACAGCAATCCTAAAACAGACATAATGCTAAGAGTTTTTTCATGTATTCAATTTTTGCTAATTTGGTCTGCGATATTTACTTGAAGAATCCCGAGATGTCAAACTTGAACAAATTTAAAACGCCGAGATAATTGACACGTTTTGTGTGTTACGGAAAACAACGTTAATGTTGCGTCAGAATTTAATTTTTAAGTGAAACGTAATTTCCGGAGCCAAGATAGAATAGAAACGTCTATGAAAAAACTTATTCATGTGAACGGCTTCCTTGGGTGCTTCTGAATGTAATGATATTGTAGAATAACGCACCAAGTGTCACATACATTTCATTAGATTTGTTATCATAACTAATTTTACGTGAAATGTGCTTGTAGTCCCCTGTACAATTTACCTTCAGGTTACCTGAACAGTCCAAATTTTAGGTAACTTTACCTGCAATATCTACTAAATTTTAAAGGTTAGTTTCCTTTACAGTCCTTTCACTGTAAGGGTAAATTATCTGCAATTTTAAGATAAATTTGGACTGTTCAGGTAAATTGCAGGTAAATTGTGCAGGGGACTACATGCAAATTTCAAGTAAAATTACCTGGATTTGTAGGTACGTGGAGGTAGTGTGCAGGAATGCCAAAACACATGCACAGCTAAAGTAAAATTGCCTGAATTTTTAGGTAAAATTACTTGCACCTGTTTTAGAGTGTGAAACCCTCTAGTGGGTTATACTACTACAACAACTTTTTTTTACTAGCGAGCAGAATACTATCAGCAGCCACATTCGAAATCTCAGGTTCTGGTAGTTGATTTTAACTGCACTATGTTGACCCCCAACGATGAATAGAAGTTTTCAACCTTTCGGTTTTTTTATTAGTGCTGCAGCTGGTTGTTGAAATTTAGTGAAACCTCCAATTATTAGTTAGTGGAAAGTTGTTTTTCGTTGTGGCTTATTCCAAAAATTTTTAAGTGTCATTAAAAAAAACTCCAAAATTTCCTCAAAATATCTTGGTTTAGCTTTGTCGACAAATGTTTTATTAATCTCCTAAACAAAACTGGAACGAAAACTGTGAACAGAGATTTAATAGCAAAAATACTACTTGATGTTTGTTTGTTTATTTCATCCTCTGAGATTGGAAATCTATGTATAATCTAGTAAGTTCAATTTGTTAAACAACCAAACACAAAAGGCGTTTTCTACGTCTAGGAAATCCCTAAAGCTACGCAAAAAACATCTTGAAATACCATCTGAAATTTTGACTCATGTTGAAATCTCAGTTTAGCTCGTTGTCTCCTAGTTTCGTTGAACAATTATGTCAGATATGTATTCATGTCAACGCAGATAGTAAAAACCAAATGCTTTTAAGAATTATGTAGAAGCCTTTTTTAAGTTTCCATTCTGCTGTTCTTTTTTGTCTCCTTGTTACCTATTTTTAAAAAAAAAACAAAGGTCGCATATCAAAGTGTTGGTGTCAAAAAAAGCAGGATTGAACATATCTGAGGTTTTTAGTGCATTGATTACTGTTCTAACGGCTTCGATTCCGGTTTTACGCAGAAATTTAAATCATTTTCTGATTTTTTTAAATAAAATTATTTTCGACTATTTACTGAACAATGACCGACCACAATTGCTTCTTTTTTGAAACCTATTTTACGATTTCAGTTGATAGGTATTATTTTAATGCCTTTGAAATAAATTGTTTTCGGAAAAAGGAATGTTTTTCTTACCTTTTCCAGCTTTTTGTTATTTTTATTGTCTCATTATTCAGAGGTCAAATATCTCATTGTTGGAATTCTAAGTAAGTTCTTAAATCATTATTTATTCTATTTTTTAACGGAACAGATTACAGTTTTAACGGCTTCAACACCGTTTTCTTGCAAAATTTTGTGGCTTTTTGTTCGTCTGATTTTGTAGCTTAGTTTTATAGACGTACGATACTTTCTGGATAAAGGTAGTTCTCAATGTCTGTATGGCTTGAGGTATGAATCAATATATAATGGTTTTCAATATTTAAACATATTTGTTACCAAAAACGTTTTCTTAACTTTGCCCCTTTTTGTTCTTTTTGTCTACTTGTTACAAAGTCTCATTAGGGACTGGTTCCATGTTCTTTTAGTGATGTACAGATTATTTGCATGGTTTAACTTTTATTTGAATCTTTTTTGACTTTGTGTGTAAGTAATTTCATAAAAATGAAGGTAGAACTTGAATTTTAAATGTAAGTTTTTGTTCTGGTTTTTTGATTTTTGTTTGTCGGGTCACGTAGTCTTTGATTTTTGTTAACGGCAGTTCTCATCGGCCCAATAAAGTGGCATTATTAAACTTCCTAAGTGATTCGAGTTGGAAGCATTTTGTTATTCATAGGCCATTTAATTTTGAACAATATTTGAATTTTTAAAAGCTTTCTTTTGTCCTCATTTGGTAGTCAATGAAGCCAAAATGTGGATAGGCGGGATCGAAACATCTTGTGCGAAACATCAAGTGCCTCCTTGTTTTGCTTAATAATCAATGCCAACAGCAAAAAACTGAATTTAGTAATGAGCTTCTAGTGAAAATGAACTCGGCTTCAGTTATCCATTATTTTAAAAGTTAAATCAGATTATCTCATTTTTACTATTGTTTTCCGTTTTCATGTATAAAAGTGTTCAATTTTGTTACTATAAACCAATTCGTCAAAAAATTATGTCCTTTGTTCTTAAAAAATCCGAAAAAGCTCTCACCTTTTCAATATAAAGTTTTTTTTGCGGAAAGGACAAATGTTAGCATAACATATTTTCGTCTACTAAAAATTGATGAAGTCACGAGAAGGATGCCGACATTCAAATGGCCGAAGGTAAGTTTAAAACTGGAATGCAATAAACAATACAGAGAACGGCAGAGATAAAAAATAACTGCGTTTAAACTGGGATTTTTATCTGCAGAAAAATTTCGATGTTTCAACTATAATTTGGCAGTGGAGTTCTTTATGCGTTTGCCCAATAGAAAATGTGACATCATTATGGGCCGTAAAGTTCCTTCTAAAGAGGATCTAACATGACCACTGTTCAAAGAGATCATAACTACCAAGACTTTAAAATGCACTATCTAGAAAATTTTAAACTCTTCCACGCCAGAACTTTGCAACAACTTTTTTTGGGTTTTGCTCTTTTTTTGAATAATGGACAAGAATTGCTTTAGTTTTTTATAACTTAGATGTCAGGGAAGGCTAAACGTTTAATCAACGAGGGCGAAACTAACGGCATTGATCAATGTTTATGTTATCGAATGAGAGAGTGATGTGAAATTTTGAAATCAGCTTTTACAGTTTGTTGAAAAACTTTGACAAATTTGTAGAGAAAAGTGAGATGCAGTTAACAATCGAATCTGTTTCGACTGACTTAGTCAATAAAGATATTACTCCAATATGCATTTATTTTTCGTTTTTCAAAGAAGTCACTCGCATGTCAAATATTTTTTCAGATTTTTCAAGAAATAAAGGAGCTGTGAAATTTAGCTTAGCAGAGGGCAGCAAATTTTCAAATTTTTAAGTCGCTTTCTATGTAAAATTTACGAAATTACGCAATAAAAACGGGTTTCCAAAAATTTTGGCTTTACTTAGCAAATTATTTTGCAAGAGAAGGACTTCAATGAATAACTGCTAGAATATTTGTTTGGAAATATTATTGTGAATTTTCTGAAAAGTCAATTTCTGAGAATAAAATTTTATAAATGGTGGCTAGAATTAAATCTCAGTTTTTTTTTACGTCTAAAGAAAAAGATAAAAATCATAGATATTCGCCTCCAATTTGAGATACTATTTTTCTGATTGATTGAAAACATTGCAATGACAAATTATTATTCCACAAAACTCTACGGAAATTTTTAAGTTATTTAATACTTTTCCCATATATATTAGTTAAAAATATAGGAACATTGAACAGGCATTGAATGAGGTCAAGGGGATCGCACTTTATCAAATAAAATGTATAGTAACGAAAGACAAATCTTCCGACAAAATTTTGCAAGAGTTAGATATTTGTATTTTTCTGTGATCTTTTATGCGATAGACTGAACGAAACGCGTGAGTTTGGTCGCAGACCCACATTTTTAGCTCCCGTATCCTGAGACGGTTTCTTCATTTCGAATGTTTGATTTTGTTAAATTATTTTAAGTTCATTCTTTTAAGTATTTGACAGAATACATTGTTTTTATTTTAAATATTTTCCTTGATTATATGTGCGCAATAGTCAGTAATCTGATTTTCTTTAAATTGGGGCCAGGTTGTCCAGTTTTTTTCCTAGTGAAAACAATTTTCAATTTAAAAATGTATTGATGTAATTTTTCAAACGATGATTCTCCTTAATTTGATTGCGGTCTGTGAAAATATAGACCCTGAAACTCCAAAAACTGCTGTACATTTCCATCAAAATTGCGAAAACTGTAAACTCAATTGGTATGTGCGATTTTACAGAGAACATTTTCTGCTCTGTGTTTGTTTCTGCATTTTCGGCAAAATTTTTATGGAAAAAGCACTTATAATCACAAATCAGAATAAGAAGCCAAAGTCTTTTATTCAGAAAAGAATAGGAAAGTTTTGTTTAATTTTGTACGAAATAAACAATGCTGCTGTACTAAATTCAAAACAAAATTTTTTCCTGTAGACCAGTAGCGCCACTATGAAATTCATCAACGAAAAAAAACGGATAAACCATTTCAAAAGCTCCACGAAAAATTTTAACTCCCTTTCTTAACTTTCTTTTATTCAATCTTACGAAAAAAAAAATTTCAAATGTAAAATGCTAAACTATGAGAGCAGGGAAACCAAGCTGGAAAGGCAAGAGTAGAAATACTGTATGAACATGCAAAAGATTACAGTTTCAGAGGAATTTGCACATATATGTGAACAAAATCTGGAAACTCGGCAATCAAAAGCAATAAAATGGGGTATCGATTGGTATCATATAGAAAAGAGTAGAAAATTTTCTGTAAAAAAACAGTTCACTTTGAAGAGTTTAAGGTAGGTAGGTTTTATCAGAGAATATTTGAACACATAATTGTTGCTCATTGATGATACAAATTTATTGGTTGCAATCCTAGTTCGTTCAAAAGGTCAACGAAAATACAAAAAAAATCAAATAGATAGATGGACAACAGAAAAGGCAGAGCAGCAAAAAATCATCAAATTTCCAAACATAACCAAGTGTCGTCTAGCGAATTGTTCTCAAACGGCCGGTGAAAGGTTGAATGCGGTAGTAACCAAATGGGGCTCAGGGATTCTAGCATTAGAGGGGAGGGGGTGATTACAACATTGGCAAATTGGGAGATGGAGATGGTGAAGGTTCTAACACAGCTGATCAGCCCCATAGCGCCCTCCAAGTTTAACTGAATTTACCTTTTCAAGGACGAAAAGTTAAGGGGGTCAGACCGAAAACTTTTTGATCGCTACGTATCACGAATATGCTCGATTTAAGTACCTCTTTTTTGCACGCAATGTAACTCTATTTGCATTGAATGAAAGTAATTTTCACACTGATTTTATCTATAATCAGCAATTGAGCCTAATTTAATGCGCGTTTAATATTTGATAGCAATTAAGCGATTAAAAGTGTTTTACAGCTTAATAATATACTATATAGGGCTCAAGTTTATCACAATGTTTTTATTGGGTATTTATGATGTGTTGTAGGTCGGGAAATGGAATTTGTATCACTCAAAGCTATTTTAGGGCTTTTTCGGAAATCTTTACAAAGAATTTAATTTCTGAATAATCCCACAGTTTCAAATTTTTCTTTTTTTATGTTCTTTGGTTGATTGGGCTTTTTCATAAAAAAACGTAGCATTCAAGAAAATTGTTCATTTCTATAAAACAATGGTTTTTCCTGTATTAACTCCTCTCATTTATCCATAACAAGAAAAGAAAGGACAGACGGAAATATTGGTAAAAAGTCACCTGTGAATTGAATACTCTTTTCTGTGGCTAGAATTGATTTAATGAGTGATTTGCATTTGAATTCCGCAAAAGAAGAGTTAAATTGAGTTTGTTGAAAATTTTTGCGTCTATTTGCAGATTTTGCAGGTGTCTAGCATTTTAATTCTGCGTCTGAAATGAAGCCCTCAATTCTGCGTCTGTTTTGGATGTACAGTATTTTTTTCTGAAAAATCCCTCCATTGCTCAAACGCTTTTTACATATTTTTATAGGTTTACAGGGGTCTATAAATTTATTGAGTCTATTTACAGGTTTATTGGTGTCTTTTGAATTTTTTGCGTATATATACAGGTTTACTTATGTCTCAGAATTTATTCTGAAAAACTCCTCCATTCTGCTCTTTCTCTATAAATTAAGCTCATAAATATTGAATTCAGAGACATATATTTGCAATTGTTTTTTTGAATGGCAGTATATAAACATTAACAGTTCAACACAAACATTACAACGGCAGTTTTATATGATACTCAGGTATTAAAACTGCAATAAAAGGATTAAATAGTTTTTTTTGCCGATGAGTTATCGTTTTCTTTGGGATGTCTTAAAAACTCAGTCCTGGTGGTGTATCTGCTGCAATAGTACTGGAAATGAAAAGGGTGTATATCACATTTGAAGTGACTTCCACTAAAAAACAACAAAAAGCAAAAGTCTAAACAAATATAGTTTGTCGCGTCATTAATTCTATCTTTAAGTCACTTTAAAATCTTCAAATCACTTTTGTATGCTCAATTAAAAATGCTTTAAATGACTTTTGCATGCTCAAAAGCGCGCCTTTAATTAGGCTCAATTGCGAATTAGAGATAAACTTTTTGCGAAAAAAATTGATACCTATAATGAGCGGAAACGTGCTACAAGACTTTTCACCTATTTTACAATTTTGAAGTATCCCAGTTTTGCAAAATGGCGTTACACTTTTTCGAAAAATAATATACAAAGCTTGTCTCCTAATTTCGTTCATTTCATGTATATATTTTTCGCACGATTTTTACTAAGTCGGAATTTTTGGGGTTAACCTCTACGTCGTTATGTTTCGAAGTTGCATATGTCCAGACTGTAATGCTTTCAAATTTGCCTATGTCCAGACTATCGTGCATTCAGAGTTACACATGTCCAATTTATGGTGCGTTCAGTCATGTTTCCTGACCGTGTAATTTTTAAGATCGGACACCCCCTTGTGCTTTCAATTCGGTCTGCAGACATCGATTTTCGGTCTGGGACCTCAACCAGGGAAAATAACTGCGTTTGAATCATTTTTAAGTTTTTTGCTTTACTCTTGGTGTAATTAAAACAAATATCGCACATGTTCTTTCCCAGACCGTTCTCGAGAGAAGAAACTAGAGCACTTGAGATATTTGATTGAAGGGCACTTGTTAGCAACATTTAATAATTGAGCTAAGGCGAATTTTGAATTTCAAATGAAATAAGCATTTACATATAAATTTCAATTATCAGAAAAAAATTGAGTTTTGTTTATAATTCATGAACCACTTTGTCGTCTAATTCCCCATATCGCACGCGAAAAACGAATCAGTATTCTTCAACCTTTTCCGCAAGTTGGGCCAATCGGAAAATTTCTCATTGCACTTTGATGTGTGAACTCTGCTGAGAGTGTCATTTGTAATTTCATCCACCGACACGTCTAAAAAGCTAAACAATAGTTTCCAATATTTGTCCGCAAACTTTCCAATCATCTTCTCATACGCCAATTCGAAATAAAACACTTCGTTTGAAGCGTACATGAAACGACGGCGAAACAAACTCTTCAAGTTTTCTAAATTTTTGACAAAATTTTCAGCACCAATTGAGTCTACAATATCTAAGCTGATCTCATTTGTCAACAGAGATGGTGAGACTGTAACGTGTTTACTTGTCCTGATCGCATTCTTGTCTCCTGTTTGAAGCCTGTCTAGAAACTGTGCGTTGTATGTCCAGTATGAAGCAACACTTGCTCCTCTGTAAAAGTGAACAACGCGAATACTGTTCATTGCACAAAAATGAACAAATTCAGGTAACACGTGACGCACTTGTGAATACATAACTTTAAATCCAAGAGCTAAAGCTTCTGTACCTTTTTCGCCGTTTTTATCTGAAGCTTTAAAATTAGCAAGCCGTTGATAAGTTTCAACAATTTTTTGTTGAATTTCGCACCAGCTACAGAAATTGCCATTATTCCGAAGACTAAGTTTTGTGATCCATTCTATGGGCTCATTATCAGTTGTGAAAACATTTCTATGCGTTCCCAGTCGCCTTACGAACCAGGTAGAGCCGGATTTTTGAGTTGTAATAATTATAAATTTTGTAAAACTTTGGGACAAACTTTCCAGGGATCTAACGTGACTGCATGAATTTATGGAAAAACTCGAATCTGCTGTCCTGTGCAACTCTAATGACGTCACAGGTCGGCTCGTAATTGAGTAAAGTTTAACTAATCCGGACAGTTGAGAGGTAATGCAAATGCCAGAGGAGGAACAGAACACAGTAAGGAGTAAGATCAACATAGGGACATATGCTAAAATAAGACATACAACGCAAATATTAAGTGAAGATTTTCGGAGAAACCGTCGTACAGAAAAGTTGAGTCTCATCAGGCAAAGAAACGTTGTGCAACTCCAATTAATAAATAGCTTTCGGGATCCAAAACACGATTAATGTCTAAACAGAAATTAACATGATCATTTTACGAAAGACAAATATACAAAGTAATTTTGAGCGTTCCTGAAACGTAATAAATGACATTTTTGAGGGTTAATAGTTTTTAAACGACAGATTATTTAATCGTTAATCAAAAGAAGAATTTTATCAAATTTATTGCAGACTTTACCAAAAATTGGAAGAGAAGGAAAGTCTCATTGCTGATCATGTGGTAAACGTGAGTGAATTCATTTAAAAATGGGCACTTGTAACAGCTCCGCCTATATCTACAATAACTCCGACAAGTAATGCGAGGCCCAAAAACGAATTTTTTCGCGGAAATTTGAAACGTTAAAAATCGAGGAAATAGCAGAAGTTTTTTCAATGGGTGGTAATATTATCAGACATCTAGGAAAAGATGGAGCAATTATTCAAAATTGCAGTGTACCTGCGTACCCAGGTTTGACATCAATGGACAAATTGCAATTATTATCTAATCAAAAATGATTACATTAATATCGAAAAAATATAATATATGAAACGTAAAAACTTAGGCGATTTGTTTTCAGCTTACAAAAATCTTGTCGCCACAATAGATGAAAAATTTAGCCCCAAAACATTGGTATTAATGGAATCGTCCTTACTAAAATAATTGTCAAAAAGGAACAGACAAACATCAAAATTTTTGAATTTATTGAAAATCTGCGAGAATTACATTGCACAACAAAAATACTGACCGTGTGCAGCATGTTGAGTCAATCGGCATAATACAACGTTTCTTTTACAATGATAAACATTTTCATCAAGAAATTCATTCAATTTGGAAAGAAATATTCAGAGGATGGGATAAAAGCTCCTCAAAAACAAAAACTTGATAATTTATACAATATATGTTCAGAAAACAAAGATCTTGTCAACACATGAAACAAAAAATGTCAACGCTTGAAATCCTTGAAATTGTCGTTCATGGTCTTTTTCTGTTATATCTTGTAATTTTGTTTGTTTACAATCAAAGCAAATTTCGCAAAGTACATATGTGAGCCGGGCTAACAAATACAAACCGTTGAGGCAAACACATCGCTAATTGCATTTTGTGTTATTTTCTTATCTGTTTTGCATCTACTATTGAAACAACACATTCAAGACGTTAGTTACAATTGCAATTATACTTTTGGTGAAACATAGTGGTCGAAAAAGTATCCTGAAAGGTTTTGACATATAGATAAGCAACGCTTCGTTTGTTTTTTAAAAGAGTGCACCCTAACAAGAAAGACGTAAATCGATTGTTTTTTAGCCACTATTGTCTCTTTCTGAATCAAATAAAATTATCTGAGAAAAATCTTAAGGTTAGAATTTTCGCTAAATTTTTTTTCCAAATTTTCCTAAATCAAGTAAGATTGTTCATTTGTAAAGTTGTTTAACAAAATAGAACGGTTGAAACGATTTTCAAAATACAATATCAAAACGGAGAGCTTTTTCTTCATGACAAAATAGCAACAAAAAGAAATGGTTCAAGGTAATTGGTGCTAAATAGACGAATTAGAAAAAAAAATTGAGTAAAGTTGGGTTACAAAAACACTTCAGATCTGTTAAAGTTTTTTCCCTACTACTAGAAGAATATGTAAACAAAATGTTGGGTGCACTGCTAAGCAAAAACTGGGAAAAATTCAGAATCAGGGGAAATTCAGAAAAAGTTTATTACAATTTTGTTTTCCATGATGCAAGACTTCTCACTTTTTGTGCTCAATCATTAAATTATAAATATATTTGTATCAAAGGTTTGTACAAGAGCACCACTTTGAAAAAAAACAATAAGCTCTCAAATTACACTATGATGGTTAACCGAATGCCAATTCTTTGATAATTGATAAAAGGCCAATCATATCGTTTTAATAGGTTTAAACCTGGCTAGAATGAGTCCCCGGGTTGAGGTGGAAGATAAACGGTGAATGCGGAGATAAAAATCTTAATATCCTGGTAGCGTTAAAATTACCTGGTTTCACCGCTGAATTTAGCGGTGAAATTACATAAATTCACAGATTTGAAAAAAAGTGTCCCAATTATTTATGATAAGCGGTGAAAGCGATGAAATTACACAAATTGACCGTTTAACTTGGTGGTGAACTTACATAAATTCACCGCTTGGAGAAAAGTGTTACAATTTTGTGATAACAGTAGTGAATGTGGTGAAATTACATAACCTCACCGCTTGTAAAAAAATGTTAAAATTGTGTGATAAAAGCAGTGAATGCAGTGAAAGTACATAAATTCACCGCTTAACTTAGTGGTGAAATGACTTACATTTTCCCCGCCCTCTCTGTGCCCCTTTGTTGTGCATTTTGATGTTCATTTATATGTTTGCTTGTTTCTTTGTCTTAGCTATTTAGGGTCTTTGTTTGTTTCCTTGGCGGCTAGGTCAGGTGCACTTCTTATGGAGCACAGTAAGGCACCGGCACTACTCTAAATAAACTAAAAAGGCCCATGCAAAAGCTACGACAAGTTTACTGCTGCAAAACTCAACGCAAAAAATCGGAAAAATATGTAAGATAGCCCGTGCAAAATTGTTTCTTTTTCACCGCAAATTTTGTACATAATTTTGCGGTGAAATGAGGTGAATTTATGTAAGTTCACCGCTAGAGTAAGCCTTAATCTTACAAAAATTCAACGCAAAAAATCGGAAAAATATGCCGCCGAAAGATAAGCGGTGAAAAAATAGTTTTTTCACCGCAAATTTCGTACATAATTTTGTGGTGAAATGCGGTGAATGCGGTGAAATTATGTAAGTTCACCGCTAGAGTAAGCGGTGCTCGTACAAAAATTCACCACAATTCACCGCTAAAATATGTAATTTCACCGCTGAATATAGCGGTGAAATTACATATTTTAGCGGTGAATTGTGGTGAATTTTTGTAAGATCACCATTTACACTAGCGGTGAACTTACATATTTTCACCGCCTTCACCGCATTTCACCGCAAAATTATGTACGAAATTTGCGGTTAAAAAACTAACTTTTCACCGCTTATCTTACATATTTTTCCGAGTTTCTCTCGACCCGCGACCTAAACTGGTTGTAACGTCACAATCTTGACAACTGGAGGGGTTCAATGGACTTAGCACTTGCTTAGCGTATTGGGAAGAAGCAAAATTGAGAATAAGCTAAATATAAATTGAATAGCAGATCGTCGGCACACGTGATAAAATTTGTGAATGACTTTTTGCATTAAGTTCCAAAATTTTTTGAACATTTTTCAACCAAAAACAAAAAATTTAACAGATGAAAAATTGTTTCAGTTGTAGTTCAGCAAAATCTTTCTGAAGCTAAACAGGTAATCAACAACGAAATACTAAATTGACAGCGTTTTGGACCTCGTCTCTTTGTTGGACACTTTATTAATAATTTCACTAAAATTACATATTAGTTCCACATCTGATATTGCAACCCATGTTGTGCATCAGTTGGAAAATTTACGTTTTTAATGGTGTCAAGTCAGTTTAAACAATTCCATTTTACCCATAGCCAAATCACGTATTGCCAATTTTGTTTGACTGATTGCAAAAATCAATTTAGTAGGTGACCTCTAATTTGAGTTGAGAAATCTGAGTTTATTTGAATTTTCTCAATCGGGACTGTTCAGACATATTCAGAGATGCCATTGCTTATCACGATCACTATTTGTTCAAAAAACTGCCAAAGGTCTTAAATTATTCAGCCATTATTCTCATACTCTGATCAAAGTAATAGCATCTGAGAAACAATATGTGGGAATTTCCTAAGATAACTTAAGTAAGAGGTTTCATTTCTGCACTTATTTGAAGAATTAGAAGGGTTGAATCTATGTTTAGTACGCAATAGTACAATGAAGCGCATTTTTTTTTATGAAGCTTGACAAACAAAGTATTTGATTTAAGGAAATTGATGCCAAATGCCGACCCACTACCAAAACATTGATAAACTGTGGGATAATTGCAATATTTCGTCTTCACTGCTAAACAGAAAATAGGTCTTTTTAAGGATTAGTGATTTTTACTAGGAAAATCCTGAATAAAAACAAATTGATTTTTTTTAATTTTCCATAATGCAAATTTCTCGCTTCTCATACCCAATCATTTCTTTATTTGATTGCTTTTCTCTCTGAAACGTATTGATGTGACATTGTGGCAGAGAAACAAAGAACCATTTCCAAAAATGCAGGTATCCATAATTGAGTTTTTAAAAACAAAAGTGCGTAGTATCAAACACAAGAAAGCATTAATTGGAAACAAAGAAGTTATAAAGAATAGTATTCGACTAGCTAGAAAGAGGATACCAGCTCTCTTTGCAGAAACTAAGCTAACTATTGAGTGAAGAAAAATGAACTGCACAAAAATCCGCTAACATTTATGAAAATAATTCTAAAAAAACTCATTGGCGACCTCACTCAGACTAAGCTTCTAAGCTCCAGGTCAAGAGGACTATGATATAACAGGTACATAGTTCAAAACGTCACTGATTTTTATTAAGAAAACAGACATAAACAAAGCCATAAGAACCATTAGTTATCAAGAGAAAACGCAGCATAGATTTAGTTTTACCTGTTGAATAGGGAAGTTGGATTTTGTATTAGTGGGACTAGCAACAACAAAACATTGGACTTGAGGTTGTCGAAATAGATTTCGATGATCAACAAATTTTCTGCGCTTGGTAGATAGGGTATGCAAACCTTCTTGTTGCCAAGCAAGAAGTGATTGGAAGTCAATGCTTCCAATTCACTAACTTCTGAACTGACTGGAGTCAACGGTATTGCGTTCAATGCCTGCTCAATAAAACACATCGTAGTTGAAAGAACGTCCTCCGTGACTGATCTGTTCCCCAATACTACATACATTGCTTCCCTGCAACTTCTCACCAACATTTCTCATACTCCATTGTGTCTGCCTCTTTTTGTAGTAAAACTCATGATTGCACTAAGATAACTTTATGTGTCCAACTTGGGTATCACTTCTGTATGCACCGCTCATAGTTATACATGTGAACAGACAACACCATCGCTTTTCGTTCCTTCACACAATCTTCCCAAAGAAAGGGTCAAAATAATCCACTCCAACATTCGTAAAGGCTGTTGAACAATCTAATCGCTCCTCGGGTAGATCGGCCATTACTGGTGTTATCATTTGATTTATATTTTCTCTGAAAGTAACAAACTTGTTCTTGATTGAGCATAAGGCGTTTTGCATGCCTAAGATCCACATCTTCTGCTGAATATTGTTTCTCAGATGCTATCTGCTGCTGTTTTGATTGTCATTGTGCTCATTTTGCTAGAAGAATTTAAACACAGGATGTTTCCCAGGTAGCGATATTGGATGATTTGCATTGAAGTCCAATTACTTTCACCTATTCTGCTTTTGGCTCGAATAAGTCCTTGTTCCACCAAGAAGGTTGAAAATTCTAAGAGTCTGCTGCCTTTTGGAGTTTCATTTCCAGCTTTCAGAGATTTTATCTCTTCACTAGAATGTTCTCGGTATAGTAACCTGAAGATGATTGCTATTGCTTTTTCTCTTTTATCAACACTGACTATGATTGTTGCTGTTATTTGTTTGCTTAATGCCCGCTGTACCTATACCAACTGTGTTCACTATCGTGTTAAAGCTACTGAACCGTTCCCGCTTTGTTTTCGTCAACCTGTATCATGGAGACTGATGAGGGTATCTTCTGATGATCAGCCTGATGAGGGTCTGAGGCAAAGATTAGGTTCCCCTAATCTGGCCATTAGTTTTCTAGTAGCTTCAACCAGGTTGGGTGGGTCCAATGAGCCAATCACTTTTCTTGAGTTCCTCAACGCTGATTGCTTTGGTGCCAACATCCGCTGGGTTATTGATATCGCTCACTTGTTTCCACTGTGAAACATCAGTTGTATCCAGTATCTCAGCTACTCAATTGAAAATAAATAGGTGTTGCTTGCGATGGAAGCTGTGTTTCCGATTCAATACTGTAGTTGACTGTGACCAAAGCGACAAAAAATATATCTTTATTTCGTCTTCCTTGACTATCTGGTCCTTCAATCTCACTGCCATGACTATTGAAAAATGTATCACCCGGGCCACTCTGCATTTTCCAATGACAAATGCTATGTCAGTTGAGTATTCCTCGGTTGTGAACGTAGATATTCCACTGCGCACATTGTGTCTTCAGATGCGTCAGCAAACACATAAAGTTCAGTTTTATCCCTCGCTGTATCGAAGTATTTTCTGTCGATGCCTGTTTCAGATACAACTGGAAGTTGTTCTTTCCATCTCACTGCTGGATTCGGCTTCTTCATCAGCCTCTACTTCGTTTTCTCAATGTTGTCCATATCTAGTCCAGATGTCTTTCAGAAGTTGTCTCATGTGTCACTGAACGGAGAAAACAGTCCGATCGCGTCGAACAATGTAGATACCACTGAAAGAATCTTCCCATGGAGATTGGCACACTTGAAGATTATCATCTTTAACAGTCCATTATAGTCGAGGCACTCAGAATCCCTCTGCATAAGTTTCAACTTCTGTTTGCTTCGTTTTGCTGATTGACTTCAGGTGTTCCGCGATTGCTTGGGTAACTGCATGTTGGGAAACATCGATTCAATATCATATGTCAAGGCTATTGGTCCTTTGCGAAGTCTGAATATCGTTCCAATCAACCCGTGTAGTAGATCAACTTCTGCTAATAGCTTGTTTTTCGGGCATACTTCATCGTACTTTGATGCAGCATTGCAAACACGCCTTAATCTGCCTGGCTTGTTCGAGTTTAGAACTGGACGGTGTGGCAAAGACCATTTTTCTTGAAGATGCATTTCATTTCGGATTCGTTCAATACCTTTTCGAAACCCCTTTTCCACATCTGTATCTATTG
The DNA here is from genome assembly GCF_964194025.1 of Convolutriloba macropyga. NCBI lineage: Eukaryota > Metazoa > Xenacoelomorpha > Acoela > Convolutidae > Convolutriloba > Convolutriloba macropyga. The sequence continues at coordinate 26,638,803 of NC_134468.1, read as the reverse complement.
AATGTTGATATAAATTGTTCAGGTGTGGGTCCCTTGGAAATCTTCGCTGCAGTGAGTAAAGCTGACCAAAGACTGCTATAGTTCGTCGACAGGTTTGGCTCTGGTTCACTCCTCAGCATTCCCACTTTGTACTGCTCTCCGATAAATTTTGTCGTACCCTCTAGATTTGTGTGCCAGCAGTTCTTTCTTTGACTGACTGACGACGTTGATTTTGAAAGCCAGATTGGAAGCGGACGTTGATTTTGAACTAATTGGATATTGTCGGCAATTTTAACATCTTCTGTGAAGGCGATATGACAAACTTTTCTCTTCTTTCCCGGCATGAGTCCACTGACTACCCATCCCAGCTCTGTTAGATTGGCAATAATTTCACTTCGCGTCCATTTCTTGTAATCCTGAGGGCGTTGTAGCTCGTAAGACTTTTGACCAAAGATAATGCCAGCTTCCATCAAGTTGAAGCATTTGTTGGGTAGAACACTCAAGTCATTGAAGCTTTGCTTCAGCTTGATGCAGTCGTGGGTAGTGTTTCCCAAGGAGATGTACAAACGCTTCGCTTGAATGCACCTTTGAATGTCAATTTATTCTGAGAGAAACCGTTTCTGTCTTCAGATCCTTCGTTCCGTGCTTACCAGCTATGCTGATCGTAGCATCGGTGCCTTGGGCTCTTAAATTCTCTTGCACTACACACTTTGCTTGATGAATGAAATTGAAGATCCACTATTGAGGAAAGCATATGTGTTCAACCTGTTGTCACCGCTTTGTTTTGAGACAAGAACTATCTGAAGAAAACTCGTAACTTCGATTGCATTGACGACGTGATTGCCCTCGTTAATTTTGTTTTCTGAGTGTAGCAATTGGTTGTGCTTCATAGTAAACCCATTGGTATCACATGCATTGACTTTACAATCTTTTTTTCATGGCATTTGCCTAGACATCCGTAATATAAGCGTTGCTTCCTCACTGCTACGCACTGATCATTCATACTCACGTTCCAGGTTAGTGGACAATTCCAAATTAAATGAGAGCCATCAGCAAGTAGACAGCGATTTCTTTGCATTTGCTTCTTTTTTTCACATTCGAACTCGCACTGGTACCCAACGCTTTCGAGAACCGTTTGTTATTATTTGTGCTTTTTCGGTCTTTTTCTTGTTTCTCTGACTTGAAAGCTGAGAAACCTTTGCGCATCAATGCCGTCCTAGATAGCCAATTCCAAACCTAAACAAATTAGGCAAGTTCTCGTCTTGATCGTCAACACAGAACCACAACTTCCCTTTGAGAGCTTGAGGTAGTTTATCTACTGCCCTATACAGTATCGAGTTTGATTGCAGATCACCAATCTGCTTGCTTGTATTTTTTGAGCACAATCACAGAGGTTGAAACCACAACTGAGAAACTGATCGATCTCTTGAGTTGTGAGGTTTCAACAGTCTAGCCTTGCAAAGGATCTCAACGACCTCTAGTTGTTAATCGATGATCACAAAAGGACGTCTAAATTTCTTCTACAGAATGCTTCATGCGGCACTATAGAATTGTCCAGAATAGCCCTTTTCAGATATTGCTGACCTAGTTCTCTTTTTCAGTTGAGTCTTCAGATGGTCATCTTCTCTGAGTAGGATATTGGTTGTTGATCAACTATAGAAATGAACATACTAGACCACTCCGGTCATTCGCGGTCAGAGGTTTTCCGTTGAAGTTATTCAACTTCAGCTTTGGTAGGTTAATGCTACCGGAGTAACCACAGTTTTATCGTAGACCAGCTCTAGGGGAAACGTTTTGGTCTTCAACACTTGACGAACAATCGCTTGAACTGCGATATTGTGAGAGGTAGCTATGCCTGTTCACTTCCGGGGTTGCTTCAAAGCGATGTGTTGATTGGTCTGGTATTAGAAAGTTGTCATATCTACTGACCCAGTCTGAGAGATCTCTCTTCTTTAGGGTTCAATTGAAATGCGATTTGTCTCGAGCATTAGTTGTTTGGGTACGAAAATAATCATTCTCATCACTGTGCGCTCTAGTTCACGCTCTTCTTCCAGTAGTTGATGTTTTGTTTCCAGTTCCTTTATTTGCATTTACAGCTCCGGACGCCTCTGCTCAAAGCGTGCCTGTTCTAGTCGCATCTTAATTTCAAATACGATATCAAATTGTATTATCCGTTCTTCGCCCCTTTGATTTGCTGAAGATGTTTCTGAAACGTTCTCGTTATCTTGGCTGCCTGCTGTTGCTCCACTTTGCTTTATTTGAGCAACTGGGTTGTCCCTAGGATAGTTATTGCTATTCTCGCTGTCGATCATTGTTGAATTTGGGCTGCTTTGCTCTGTATTCATTGATGGTTGCGAGCTTTTGCTTATATAAGCAAGCCAATGATATGCAGTTCAAAGTTGCTCTGCACTTCCTTGCTTCTCTTAGTTGTTCTTCAACGAAGTTTGCTTGGTAGTACGTGAGTTCGTTTCAACGAGGCAGGTGCTTGGATTTTTATTCCTCTAGAAGGTGAACAGTCTGTTGGCATAGGATTTTTAGCTTGTTGGGTCGATCTGAATTTTCAATTATTTCGTAGCCAAGCTTTGGATTAGTGTTAACTTCGTCCACTAAATCTTGAAACTTCTTGCCGTAAAAATGCGCTGTTCCTTGAAACTGTTTTTTGCTGATTTTGTTCAAATTGTCTAGTTTCGGTTCGTTTCCTGTTGCTTAATCAAGTCAAACAGTGTTCGCACTTCAATTTCTTGATTGAACTGCACTCTTCTTTTTGCCTCACTGGCATTTTGCTGTTGACTCGTTTGACTTTTTTGATGAGTGCCTTTGGATATCTGTTCATCATGGTGGACAGCGATTTGCCTTCACTATCCGGGTCGGGGAACAAATGTTTCTGCTGTTCTCCTATCGGAGACAAAGAAAAATTTCACACCACCCATTTCGTTTTAGCAGTTTCAAATCCGTCCGGATATTAAGTTTCCAGTTAATTTATTTGAATTGTATAAACTGCTATAGGTTGCCGTTGCTTTAGTTGTTTCTCAATCATTCTCATTAAATAGTCGCTCGGCTTTGCTGTTCAACAACTTGTTTCTCTCGGAATAACAAAACAAATTAAAATCAAACAATCAAGTTTTGTTGAGTTTTGGTTAACAACTCAAGCTATAAATCGAAATTTCAAAGTATCTTTAATTATAGTGCCAGAAAAAAATTTTTCTATTGAACGCAAAAACAATTAATTAAATTGATTAGGTAACAGAATTGTGCGGACCCAAAGAAAATCTTAACGAATTTCCAATTATTCGCTTTAATAACTAATTTCAATTGGCCTTCTTCACGCCAATGTTGAAACTATGCTAGGCTTTGTTCAAGCCAATAAGTGCTTCTGTCTATGTGCTTTGAACAAAAATTTTCGCTTACTTGGGAAATCGGTTCCTCAGAAAGTTTTGAGAATATAAAATTTAATTTTCTTTTCACCAGTCAAAATTAAATTGAGCGGTGCAAATAATACGATGATCTTCAGAAACAAGACACGATAAAAATAAATTTAACGCTCAAAAAATGTGCTTCAATACGCAAAGCAGGTCAGTTTAATTTAACCAACAAAGCAACTTTCCACTGATTTTTGGTAGTTTTTCATGCTCCTTTTTTATGCTCCTTTTCAAGCTCCAGTCACGTAGTTTTACTTATCAAATTGCATCTTTGATTGTTTGTAGATGAGGATGTCGACAAAGTGTGAAATGTTGTCCTAACGTCACTTTTTCCCTGCAAACTTGATATCAAGTGAAGTTTGTTAACCATGTAGAAATTTTGTCCAATAATTTGTTTCATTAACAGGTTGATTCGCAAACCAATCGCAAAGAATCTGATGCAATATTGTTAAGTCTTTATTTTGTTTTGCTAATCTTGAGATAATTCGAGTTTGACGTTCACTTCAATTCTTCAATTATAGAATTCACCTACTAATAATATTTACTAAAAATAATGATGACAAACGTGAACAAATCAATATGGCTGCGATAGAATGGAGCAATAAATTTCGCTTGTCATGCTATTTTAACTTTGCTTCTGGATTGGATCGTCAATTTATTTGATAAGCGTAGCCTCAACATAAATAGAGTTAATGGAAGGTGAAACAAAGTTAGTCCTCTGGAAGGTGAAACAAAGCAAAGAAGATTATGCTAGCTATTCTAAAGTCTCTACTTTTGGCAAATTTGAATAAATGGGCTTGATCAAAGCATGTTTTTGACAAGAAGATTTGCAAAACAAAAAAAAGATATCAGTTCGCCGAAACAATCGGATAGAACCATTCAAAACCATTCAACCCTCCTCTATTTTTAGAGAAAGCAATAAAACTTTGATTACAAAAAATATTACACTTCAAAAAATTTGCGGAAAAGAAGAAGTTCAAAAATTTTTTACTTATATATTCTACGCTGGACGGGTCTTTATCACAATCTCCAATAGTTGTTTGTTTTTAATTCCACCGTAGCAGTTCCCTAGCCCGATTGAGAGAAGGAGGAGGGGAAAACACTAAAAACATACTGGAAAATCTCAAAAATATGTTCGTTAATTCAACTGTAGATTTTTTGCGACAGTGCTTAATCTATGTCATACGGTATGGATAAACCATCATATATCCATAACCGTATTCAGTTCAGTTTTACCCATTTGATGGGCAAGTGCTAGTTTTATTAAGTTTAATTTGAGTTCATCCAAATCTTCATCACTTGGATGTTCATGCTGTCTGTGCAGGAACTTGTCTGTTCAGCTTATAAACAAATCTTGCAGTTCCTTCCTGTCTTGTGATAATGTTATGAACAAAACTTTCATTTCCTAAATTGTACTTTAATTTAATCATTCTGTATTTTGGACTGCTGAAAATCAGTTCCAATTAAAATCTAGTAATTCGCTCTTCAATCGGACTCAGTCAAATAGAATAGCGCCAATCGCACCGCGATTAGCCAATTTGACAATTAGAAAATCTAATTGTAGTTATTGAAGTGCCATTTGTGGCGCAACTGCCGAAACTGATTAGAACTATAAGCATTCGCGACTCGATTGGAATGATCTGTCGCAATCGAGTATAACATGGCGCAGTCAGCAGCTGAATCAAAGAAGACGCCTCTTCATGTAGATGTATTTTGGGAGAAGCCTACTGCCACCCCTCCATTGACGTGGGATAAGTGGACTCAACAGTGGAAGCTAGCATTGCTAGCAAAAGAGGGAATTCAACTCGACAACCTTCTAAACGATCCAAAAACAGTGGTAACATATCCACCCGAGCCAACTTACGAGGAACCAGTGGAAAACCACACGCAAGCGACAGAAAGGGATAGAAAAATCCGTAACCAACAACTCAAGAGAAATTGGCAAAGTCGTTGTTAAAAGATTGAGGAAATCGGTATCTTGTGCTGAGATAAACCTTGGGGGATATGTGACCAAAAATCGATATCTTTGTTGTATTTGAGCATTGGAACGGAGGGACGACTATTTTGAAAAGCAAACATCCTTATTTTCAATTAGAAAAACAGCCATTTAAATAACTATGGCAAGCAATGGAGGACTCCTTTACAAAAGTGAGACATATAGCTTACAACCGCTTTGTCTTCTACTCTTGTAAACAACAAAAAGATGAAAATGTTGAAAGCTTCTACGGTCGTTTAATAGAACAATCTGAAAACTGTAGTATAGGAATTGAGGAAACTACCCTAATTCGAGATGCTTTCATACTAAATATGATAGATCATGAAACCCAAAGACAGTTGTTAAAGGAAACAGATGGAGACGGGGGCACAAATTCAGCAAAAGAATAATCAGAATTTGATGTCAACCACAAACTCAGTGAATGTAGTCAACAATTACCAGACACGCAATCGCAACGCGAATGCCAAACAACCCAAACGAGATTTCACGCGATACCCAACTGTGCCCCAAAACTACCAATACAGCAGCATCTGTATGAATTGTGGCCTACGATGGAGTCACAATCATCGACAGATTTGCCCCGCAACTGGAAAAAAGTGAAATAATTGTGGAATAACTGGCCATTTTGCGAGAAAGTGTCGAAAGCCAAAACGATCACAGGGACAAACACATAAAGCCCCGCAAACAAACGTCAATCAAATTGATAAGTCTCCCGAAAAAAGTGACGACGAGGAATCCGTTAACTACATAACTAGTTATTAGCAACTATACGAGCAAGTATACGATTCGAATTTTGACAGTGACTCTGACGACTATGTGGCGGCAATCTCGTATGATTCGGCAAATCAGCTCGAACCTCTAAACGTCAAAGTACAATTCGGAGAAGTAAAAGCAAACGCTTTGATTGACTCTGGAAGTGCGATTAGTCTCATATTGAAATTATTAGCAAATCAAATAATTTGAACTACACAATCTGCGAAATGGATCAATAAGAGGGAAAAGAGGGACCTAAAAACATTCTCCAATGATCCGATAAAAGTCCTCAGACATCTTGAGACAACGGTTGCATACAATAATTGGATAGACAGAGAAGCCAGTCTGACAGTGGTGGAAGACGGTCACAAAATCATCATTGGCGAGGTCTCTGCCAATGATGATTTTGTGACCGTCTTCCACCACTGCCTCGGTCTTGCAGTTGTACAGCAACAACAACCAAAAAATGGTAAATGTGTCAATAACATTAATAATTCTACAGGTAACAATCAAGAGACAATCGCGGCGCAATTTCCACATTTAGTTTCAAGAATTGGTCTTTCAAAAACACATGTAGCGAAATCAAAATTTCATCAAAAGTTCACAGCAAAACATCAAAAAGGTCGACGCGTTCCAGTAAATCTCCAAACTAGAGTCACGGCGGAATTATAACGCTTACAGAAGGAAGGTCATATCGAAAAATTATCTAGTTGCTCTGACAAACGTTTCATATCTCCGATCGTAATTACGGTAAAGAAAGACCAATCTATAAAACTAGCATTAGATTCTAAAGTACTACTTAAAGCAATACACAAAAGCAAATATCAAATGCCCAACATTGACATGCTTATTGATACAATATCACAACATCTTACTAACACCCAAAATGGCCAACAGGCATATTTCAGCACGTTAGACCTAAAATATGCATATAGTCAATTAAAACTCCACCATGACACCGCAAAACACTGTAGTTTCAACATTATCTGTGGGGATTCCACCGGCACCTATAGATTCAAAACTGGATTCTACGGTCTCACTGATATGCCGGCAGAATTTCAGAAAGCAATGGACTACACTTTAGTATGTTTTACAAAACATCTATTGATTCTTAGACGACATCATAATCGTTAGTACCGGCACTGAAACCGATCATTTGGCATATGTTATAAAATTTTTAAAAAAGTTAGACGAAGATAATTTTAGAGTAAATCTTCAAAAATGCCATTTTGCAAAAACGTAAATTGAATGGTTAGGATATAAGTTTACACAAATTGGAATATCACCATTAAAAGCAAAACCGCAGCAATATTAACAATACCACCACCAACAACACTAAAACGTCTCCGATCCTTTCTCGGATCAGTACATTATATTGGTAAGTTCATACCACACTTAGCACAATTATGCCATCCACTTAGACCACTTCTCAAAAAATCTATAAAGTTTGTTTGAACGGAAGAACACACCAAACATTTTAATTTAATAAAAGAAAAAATTGCCCACAGCACAGAAAATAGCAATTACAATCCAAAATTCGATGTTCGAGTTAAGTGTGAATGCCTCACGTTCTGGATTGGGTGCAGCACTTGAGCGAAATACACCCGAAAGTCGGAAACCGATAGCATTTGCGTCACGATTTCCTAACTCAACAGAAGAACGCTACAGTGTTAACGAACTAGAACTGTTGGGAATAGTCTGGTCATTTGACTATTTCAAATACTACCTTTATTGAAAAGATTTTACTGTAGTAACGGACCATCGAGCGCTATTGTCCATTCTAAAGAAGCACAGATCAAACAAATCGTACAATAGTCGACTATCTAGATGGATAGATAGATTACTTTCGTACAACTTCACAATTGAATACATGCCGGAAGCAAAAATGGGTTTAGCAGACTACATATCTAGAAACCCATTCGCAAGAGTTAAAAAAATATCTACATATGACAAAAATTTCGTAGTAGCAACAATATCTAAAATTCGCAACTTAATGAAACATCTAATTAAACATAAACAGAACACATTACAAAAATTTAATAGCACAATAAAGTTACATTCGCCTTCATTTCATTCAAAACAGTCATTTGCACCGCAAATGCATACACCACTAAACACTAATTCACAAATTAGTACTAAACCACTTGCACCACAATTACTGCTTTCTCAAAAGAAAGTACATTTCGCGTTGCAATTAACACTATCAAATTCAAAAGTTAATGCGCATTTAAATCCTCCATTTGCATCGCAAATACCTCTTAAAGTTAGAAAATCACAATCTGTACTAAATAACCGCAAAGTGAATAATTCATATTCCATTAACCAATTTGCTGCAAAAGAGGTGCAAATGTCAGACAGTAGAGAATGTGAACACTCTAAAAAATTGTACCCAATAAAGCCCATTAATGGTATTAAGTCAAATAATCCACCTAAAATCACTAAATTAAGCGCGAAAACACAAATTCCAAAGTATAAATACCACCCGCAAAAAATATTCCAAAGTATAAACACCAAACGCTTCACACAAGTAATTCAGTCAACCATATCAATAAATTGCCAAAAACTAAAGCTACTCGATCGAAATCTACCCCAACAAAAGCAAGAGTAACATTCTCTGATATAACTTCTTCCTCACCCGGCACATATACCTCCTCTAACACCGAGACCCCATCAGGCAGTTTGATTGAGGAAGCAGATGACATCTACTTCACCGAAACGCTAAATAAGATATTTAGCAGAAAGCTTTTGGCCATATTAACTGGGAAAGACGCAATTCCCAAGCAGGTGAGAGACTGCGTAATTCGAGATGACCCCGACCGACTCCGAGAAATAAGTCCCTAGCTATTCTCTTATTATCGGGATCTTAGTGTGAAACATGGCTGTGTCTGTCTTGACGAGCGAATAGCAATCCCGAAAGCCGTAAAGGACGCAGTACTTGAGGACATACATTCGATGCATCCCGGGAGTTTTGCCATGCTTTCACTTGCGCAGAACATTTGGTCGCCGTATATTCACCGGGATATACTGGCAGATGCCAGTGAGTGCAAAGCTTGCACGGAAATTGGTAAGAATCTTAAATCAGTGATTTCGCACCGCAAATGGGCATCTTTACCAAAATGCGTCGAACCGAATGACGAAATACAAATACACTTTGGTGGACCAATACTTAATCAAAAGGTTATAGAACAATGTTTCATTACAAGTGTAGATAGATATACAAAATATCCAACAGCAGAAATAGTAAATAACGCCTCCGGTACAAATGTAATCAAATTCCTAAATATATATATATATATATATATATATATATATATATATATATATATATATATATATATAATCACGGGGTACCTAGAACAGTTAGATTAGATCAAGCTGGATGTTTAACAGGAAAAAAGTTTGAAACATTCTGTATATAAAATAACCTTACACCTATATTTGCACCAGCAAACGATCATAGAGCAATTGGTCTAGTAGAACGCCCTATCCAAACAATTAAACCACAATTATCTTGGATGAAAACACAACTAAACAAAAAATTGAAATTAGAAAATTCACTATATGCAATTATACAACGACTGAGAGTTTCAAAACAAGAAACAATAGACATCACACCATTTGAAGCCCACTTTGGTAGAAAATGTAATACACCTATTTCTAACATCACCACTAAACCTAATAACAAAAATCTAAATTATAATAAAATAATTGAACATTATTTAGATGAAGACACGATACCAGGCCCTTCGTATTTAACGGAGGAACAATGGACAGATACAGCTCTTTGTTCGGACACTGAGATTGAGAGAGTCATCTGTGACACAAATGCCCGCGCAAGAAAAGAAGAAGAGAAAATGAAAGACGGAGAGCAACGGTTGGTCAAGTCAGAAGGAGTGTCCAGGCCAATTCCGTGTTCGGAAAGAAGCATCCAAGTGAAACTAGCCAGAAAAATACACGAAAGCCAGCGACAAAAGAAGAATCTCGATGGACTTAACGAGGTGCTTGCTCCCGGAAAAACAGTGTGCAAAATCAGCCCGACCACGGGCCTCATTAAAGAGCCGAATTGACAAGAGATTCGGGTACAAAATTCGGATATTGCGAAGTTTGGCACAAGAGCAGAACGAAATACGAAGCTTACACAATACATCGGGAGAAGACCAAAAAAGACATACGAAAAAACGATCGAGCAGGAAATCAACAAACATAGACGACACTTAATAAGAAAAAACACCGGTGACAACAAGATCAAGAGAAATAGAAAGCAGGCTGATGATATTAGTGTGGTATGTTCAGGAAGATCTTGCATCTCTTCAGCTAGTAATGTGGCACGATCTCTAAAAATGAGAATCCCGAAGCGCAATCCAAAACATGGCAAAGCTTTCATCAATAGACTTGATCTTACTCAAATACTACATTTCAGCCCACCTGCTCCAATTGCGCCGCCACCGATTAATCCGAATGAAGCTGGGCCATCCGCGGTACAAATGGCCTCTCCGCAAATACCCACTCCAATTTTACGAAAAACAAGCAAACGACAGTTAACTATAGGCGATACGTCTGATTCCGATACGTCTTCCGCGAGAAAGCGCAAAAAGACTCTTAAACAAAAGAAGTCATCACAGTCATTGGTGGAGAAAATTCAAAATACAGAAGGGTATTCAACGGAAATCCCCCAACGAAGTCTAATAGTGACTTTATTGGACAGGTTTCGCCACGGAAGGTGGACAGCAGGTGGCCAAACCCAAATCTCCCAAAAGCAATGACGGTCTTGCAGGCTGAAAAAAAAGAGAACTCAGAATCCGATTAAAAACTCATTGATACTTTATGAACTCTTTATAATTTACATAATAATTAATATTTTATTACTTATGTAATCGGTGAATATTTATTAATTTTCTGATTATATATACTAATTTTCTTTTCTCCTAACAGTGCGAAATGTCATACGGTCTGGATAAACCATCATATATATATAACCGTATTCAGTTCAGTTCTACCCATTTGAAGGGCAAGTGCTAGTGTTATTTAGTATAATTTCAGTTCATCCAAATCTTCATCACTTCTTGTCTGTTCATGCTGTCTGTGCAGGAAACTGTCTGTTCAGCTTATGAACAAATCTTGCAGTTCCTTCCTGTCTTGTGTTTATGTTATGAACAAAACTTCCATTTGCTAAATTATACTTTAATTTAATCATTCTGTAATTTGCACTGCTGAAATTCAGTTCCAATTAAAATCTAGTAATTCGCTCTTCAATCGGACTCAGTCAAATAGAATAGCGCCAATCGCACCGCGATTAGCCAAGTTGACAATTAGAAAATCTAACTGTAGTTATTGAAGTGCCATTTGTGGCGCAACTGCCGAAACTAATTGGAACTATAAGCATTCGCGACTCGATTGGAATAATCTGTCGCAATCGAGTATAACAAACTATTTTAGCTCTCAAAACGTCCTCTGATCAGACAAAAGTGCGTTCGAAATGTCGCTCTGATTATACTAAAGTGCGTTCAAAACGTCCTCTGATCAGTCTAAAGTGCGTTCGAAACGTCCTCTGATGAGACTAAAGTGCGCTCAAAAACCTATCTTGATCAGATTAGTGTGCGCTCGAAAATCTCTCTGATCAGACTAGTGTGGGCTCTAAATTGTCTCTGATCATACTAGTGAGCGCTCAAAACGATCTCTGATCGGACCGTCCCAGACAGAAGTGATCTCTAATCAAACAATTTCCAGAATATTGTTCATACTAAAGTGCGCTCGAAGCCTTTTCCAGACCATGTAATTCGAGAGCACCGGGAACATGTGTGCGCTCGAAGATCGTCTGTTCAAGGGTCACTTCGGTCTGGTCACCTCGACCTGGGTAGTGATACATCTCACAACTTAATGCGATGAATATATCGATGGGCCAAAAAAGACTGAACAAAAAACATGTGAGTTTATAGTTCCTCCCTCCCACTATAGTGGGGTCGAAACAATAAGCAGCTGCATATAAGTTTAAGATATCACAAGTTGCTATCTTCCAGTAAACCCATGGTGTATTTGAAATATTCAGCATTCGTTATTCGCTTTTGTTTCATAACTGTGTTATGAGCGATTTGAGGTGTGTTAATTGAGCCCAGTCAGTTATGCGCAATCTCCTTTTCATATGTCAGAACAAGAGGTTCCTGTAACTTATTTCTGCCGTAAAACGTATTCAAGTACCACACAGATTTGATTTCCTGATTTTGTACATTGCCGTGTCTATTGATGAGTTGCTACTTCAATTTTTTCATCATACATTCTTGCGTTGCTCAGTTGGCCATTAAAGTAGAATTTTAGAGTTTTATAAAAGAAAATCTATAGATTTTTTTTCTCAACTCTTTTTGCACAATCTAAGACACCGCCCAGACTATTTTCTCTAGCGTCATTGGCGCCTAATCTTGGCCTAAATTTGAGCTGGTTTCTGGTTAAACAGGTTGTGTATCAATGGAATCTAATTTTTACTTGTTTACTCAAAGTTCTATATTGACGCAAAACATAGGTAGGTAATGTTCTGCAGTTTCAGGGCTATAATTTTTTAAAAAATTTTTGCGACCACTCTTTTATTGTAATTCGGAAACCCACTCTACTAATTAAATTCCTTCAAAGAACTTGTTGTTCCCACCCATTTTAATGGGGGAGGAACTATGTACTCAATTTTTTTTTGTTCAGTCGATTTTGTCGGATCGATATAATGATCATATAGGGTTGTGAGTGGGATCTTTAGAAAGCAAGCCCATCCAGCGTAGAAAATGGAATTAAAGATTTTCTTGAATTTCGCTTTTTACAGGGTGCTATCGAGATTTCAATTTTTGCGAGCATTCGGCCGAATTACGTCGCTTGCGTTAAAATTTTCCGTAATTTTTGTCCTATTTTTCGTCAATTTTGACAGAATATGTTAAAATTGTTAACTGTAGTGTTTTTGTTTTTATCTTAAAAGATAGAGCAGGGTTGCTGAACTCTTCGAGTCGAGTATGTTAGCTAGAAGTTATGCCAAAGTTTTCCGAAATTCAGCTTTTGTTTGCCAAAAATGGGACCCAATTTGCATGTTGTCTAAATTTGCTGGAAGTAGGCACCTAACAACTGCGGACAAATTTTTTGTAAGCTCAAAAGGAGAGCCAGTTGTGCCCCCGCTGGCTTTAAGAGTCTTCTGAAATAACAATACTGGAAGTTTTTTATTTAAATTTAAACTCGATCATTAAACAAAATGCAATATTTTTCATGTAGTAAAAAATTTTGTTTAAAAATTGAATTATTTTTTTAAAAAAAGGAAAAACTAAGTTTTTTCTTAGACGCCCAGCAATATCAGTGTTGATCTTTACCTCACCATGGATCCTTAAACTAAAAAAAAATTAATGATTTTTTTAAGGCGCGCGGCCTTTCTTTAAATGTTTCCGCATTTTTAGTTTTTTATGTTAAAAACTGATAAGAAAATCAAATCAGGTCTCAATTTTTGACAGATATTGTTTTAAAAATTAAGGCCCAATGAACATATATTATGGCTTCAGAGTTAAGCTCTTGGTTTTTATGGCTTTGACCAAATATTTTCGTTAAATTCTGTGGATTTATAAGACTTTGCTTTCATTTGTTATACTTTTGTAGTCCAATGACAATTTCTTGACAATTAAAGATAGAATATATTTCATTTTGAGGTATAATTGAACATAGACAATGCTTCCAGTTGTTATCTAAGGTTTCTTGTGACCTTGGATTTATTTGTTTTAACAAAACGTCGATGATTTTTTGATAATTGACAATTTTTTAAACTTATTTTTCTCAACTAGTAATCTCAGTAAACACAAATCAAAATTCATTTCAAGTGAGTTATTAATAAATCTGGGTAACGGTTTCATATTTAACTATTGGTTTTTTAGTTCTGATATTATCAAATTTTAAAAAAATTTAATTGATTTTTGAGCTTAATTGTAGGTTTTGTGGGTTGATTTTGTTTCCCCATCAAAATATCACAATAATGGTAGGTGGAAATGAAAGTAATACACAGTTGAAAAGCTTCGCAGCCTTGAAAAAGTTGTAAAAGAATATCATAATTGTTTTTGTTTTATAGATTATAATTTTATTGACTCAGACACATATCTCTCGCAAAATTGAATTTAGGTTAAAAAATTTGACTATGTTTGTGTTTTTGGTGTTGTACAACATATACCTGATATCGATAGATTTCATTTCGTTCTCAAGGCATATAATTGAAGCCTTTTAATGATGTCAGCAAAAAAATTTCAATGACTTTCAAATAAGTTTTTGTTAAAAATAAATTGAAATATTTCTTCAACTGTTTGATTTTTGCTCTCTTTTTTGTCATCATGTAGCTCAATCTCATTAGTAAGAAAAGTCAGCTACGTTTGTTGATTAAAACATTAACTTTTTGGTTGATTAAATGTTTTGACTGATGGATTCGACCATATAAATTCCTAAATTCTCGAGTTTTCGTTACTGTTCAACTTTTGGGTTTCATTTGGTTGTCATTTCTACGTTATGTAGTCCTTTTGTAAGCAGGAGCCATTGATATTCAGTTGAGAAACAACTGTCCTTTTAAAAATATTGCGGATAGTATTTTAAATTTATTATGCCTTCAACACTGTGGTATCGCAAAACTGTTTGTGAAGTTTTGACCTCTTCATGAATTTTTTGTTATTTTGCAATCCTGTGACCTATTTTCATTAGTAAGAGGCGCATTTGAATTCCTGAGAAAATGCAGTTTAATCCATTTCATGCAGTTGAAATAATATTTTGTCATGGTTTCTCAAAAATTTTGTTTTCGAAAACATATTTGTATTATTGGGCCTCGCCATTTTTTTAATCAGTTTTTAGTCGAATTATCAAAGCGTTTTTCCACTGACCTATAATTTAATCTTACCAAAGTTTTTACTTTCAGTCATTCCTTTCTGGGTTTTGTGGATACATCATTTCGTAAAATATTATTGATTTTTTTATATTTTTGTGATTTTTATAGGATTTTTTTTCAAAAAAATTATAGCATTATTGGTAGGTTCCATTGGCTTGCCAAAGAATGCGCAGCTGAACATTTTTAAGGTTTCAACTGACAATCTTAAGGTTTTAACGGCTTCACTGTCTTTTTCGCGCAAAATGTCTTTTGCACTTTTAATGTCGCGCTTCACTGTCTTTTTGTTGTATGACGTACACTGGATAATGCCAAGCCTCAGTTGCTTTCTATGGAGACATAAATTAACCTTATATTTGATTCAGTGAAAATTTTATGATTTAGTGTTCACTTTGAAATTATTGTTTCCAAAATCATTGTTTTCAAAAAAAAACCCTTTTTGCTCTTTTTTTGTCGACCTGTTTTCAAGTCGCATTGAGGACATATCTTTTCCCATATCTTTTCTAGTGAAGTGTAGGTCATTTTTCGTTTAAGTTTTATCTGATGCGAGTTTGATTTTGTTATTTTGTTATTTTTTTAATCATAGACATCGAGCTTTGGTCGTGATTAATGTGTGTTATTTGATTTTTATGATTCTTTGTTATAGTAGTCCCATTAACAACAATTTTCATCGGCCCTCTAACTCGGCAATAATTATTCCATTAGTGGTTTGTTGAAGATATGTATGTTTGTGAAAGTTTTATATCTCTAAAGTTTTCATTTGGTAGCCAATTAATTCAAGGATGTGGATGGGATTGGTCGGAATACTATGTGCAATCGCATATTACTGAGCCTCCTTGTTAAATTTGTATCAATAGTGAACTGGTTTTTTACATCACTAATTTATTTAGTGTGTCTTAGATACGTCATATTTGTTCTTGGGAAAATTATTTGCTTCTTTTAGTTGTTCTTCAGTAGTTTTAGCAGAAATGCAGGTTGTTCACACCTTATTTCGTGTTTTTGCAATTTGTCTCAGTCAATCTAAGTCTGTGGGCTGACATTTTCCACACTTTCTCTGAAGTACATTCTGTTTTAAAATACAATATCTTTTAATCTTCACCTAATCTAATTAATGTTTGAAGACAAATCTTTTGAGTCATCTTTGGCCTTCCTTTCATCTCTTTATTTGATTGATTAATTAATTGTTTTTCCCCCTATTTTCTATCTTTTTCATTGATTGGCTGTTATACAGTTACTAAATATTCTTATAAACTCTTGGCAAATCAAATTTGTTCTGCTACGTTGTGATTCTCCGACACGTGGCCAGTTGATTTTTGCAAAAAAAATCCGAACAAAAGTCGGCCAGCATCAAACAGAGAATCAAGGCTTGTTTTTTTTTCCAAAAAATCAAAACAAAAGTATTGAAAGCAGGAGGTAGGAGAAATTACTATAAAAGTATTAGTAATTCGCGTAGATTTTAAGATAAGTGAATTTCATCAAATTGACATGTATTGATACATACTGTGCAGGCACTTGTAGAATTATAATTATATAACAGTATAACTTTAATCATACGGCCATTGTACGAATAACCCCGAATCGGCTATGGTCATTAATAGTAAACTGAAACTATGAGGTAATTTGCTAAGTCGGATGTTAAAACGACGACATAAATATGGATTGTTCAATATTTTATCAAACTTTCTTATCTAATGTCTTGTGGAATAGAAGAAAAAATTGCAGCAAGTTTAACTTGCTATTCAGAACACACGTCAAGTACATCGTGTAGTCTCATGCAGAGCGTGGAACAGATTGACGAAATAACTTCCATAACAATAGTTTTGTTCATTTCAATCTGCTTGCGATGGAATACAAAAAATTGTACAGAATTTAATTTAATAGGCATTTTCTCAAGCGTAACTATATACAAAATTTAAAACCGCAGCAAATTGCTGAACAAAATTTATTGACTTTGAGAGTATTCCACATAAAATGGAGCAAAATTTAAAAATATTGCGTATGCATTGGTAGTGAAATTGCCATAAGTATTAATCTTATAATAAAGCGTTTTTTATATTAGTTGATTTAGTTTGAAATGTGATACATAAAAACCTTTGGACAAACATTTAAATCGTGTTTTCAAACAGTGTAGATAATCAGTAGTAATGAGTTAGCTTTGGATTGCCAATTAGTTTAACGATAAATGAATCTGATTTATGACGAAAGTTAATTGTTTCAATCAATTTTTTTGATACAATCGTCTACCGTAAGGTGCCCCGCTTTTTCACCGAAGGAACAAGCATAAGTTGTTAGAACCCACTTTTGCACTTTAATTAGATAGAAACAGGGAGTCTCGGTAATTTGCATTCGCACAATGTTCCGACCCCGCTAATCGAGGTTTGTATTCAATCGTCTACCAAATGAGGAAGAGATTGAAAACTTCCAAAATTCACAGATCGTTCAAAAAAAAACTATGTGAAAAACAAAAAGCTGGATGAGAGGGTCGATGAGATTTGCCATTATTGTGAATATTAGACAAGACAAAAAAGAAATAATAGCAAACTTTAATTTCGACCACAATTGGAAGTCTATATTTAAAAAAAACTTAATAAAACTTAACAAAATGAATGTGAAATAAGAAAAAACATGAATTCAACAAATTAACTTGTACTTCATTAAATAAGATATGAGACCTTTCAATAAGGAGACTTGGTAACAGGTTGACAAATAAGAGAAAGATTGCAACACACGTTTCTATTTTTGAAAGCAAACATTTTCAAACTGATTACAAACATAAGGTATCTACATGACTCATTGAAAAGGTTATTTTGTGCTTCAGAGGAAGCTATTAAGACCTGTCATTATCCTCAAAATGTCAGACGACTACAAAAAAAAACAAAAAATCAATTAAATTAACAGGAAAGCGTGGTCGCAACCGTTAAAATTACAGGCTGCTCATGAAAAACATTAAATATCTGCAATAACGCATTTTTCCATCGCCAATTGGGCCACCATGATAGTTTGGAATGTGGCGAGGAAACAAAAAAACTCAGAAATGCGCGAATACCCAAAAATCACACTTCTCTTATGAAATTGAGTAGTACCAAAGCCACGAAACCATTAGTTGAAAATAAAAACAATAGAAAGATTGGGTGACGAGAATGAGGATGCTAACTTTTTTTACTAGATAGAGGATGGGACCTGTCAATACATGCACCAAACTTCAAAAATGACAGAAAAAATAAAAACTGAAAAAGCTGAAAAATCCAGAGTCTTTTTTCAAATAAATATTTTCAAAAACCCAATCAAATCAAAATTTATCAACTTAAAACAAAAACAAATTAACTTGCAGCTATTCAGGACTCCAATTATGCTTGTTAATAAGACGATTGAATCATAGGACTACAGACAAGAACATAACCGACCAATTTCGGGCGAATTGATCTTAAACGACTGGCGAGCGGTTGGTTTCGTCAGTAGCTAGCCACGATTTAGTGAGCCTAACTTTTGCTTGATTCGACTCTGCAACTTTTAGTTTTCTAGATTTGTTAGTAAATAAATCAAATTAAAAAATGACATTTTAAAAAATGTGCAAAATTTTGCAAAACTAATAAAATCGCTTCGATTTCGCAGTGAAAATGTTCGAACTATTTTTTGTCCTAGAAAAATGTCAAGTAACCCATCTGCAAGACGAAAAACTTCGTTGGCCACTGATGATCGTTTAACTCAGAAAAAGACAAAATAATTCAAAAATTTTGAAAACAATAGCAAAAAAAACTTGCTAAAATTCAAGATATTAAAGTCTTCAAAACCATTTTATGGTCTCAAGAGGCCATCCAGTATCCCTATTTCAAGCTTTAAATAGTTTCACTGGCTCATAAAGATCCATAAACTTGGAACATGATAATAATTTTCCAAAAATTTGAAAAAAAAATTTATGAAAAAAATTGTCACTAAAATATTGACAACCATTCCATTAGCTCTGGAAACTATTTGACAGCTTTGTATCAAATTTTGGAGGCGGTCCCTAGGATCCTGGTGCCGGAAAAAAGATAAAAGTTTCAAAATGATTCAAAAAATTGAAAAATGGTAAATATTTTTGAAAATGGCTAATATTAAAATCTTGGAAAACAATCCAATACATCTAGAAGCTATGCAGTAACCTCCAATCAAACCCTAGAGGAGGTTATGTGGCTTTTGAGGCTGGAAAAACCTAAAAACCGACAAAAATTTTTAAAAAACTTGAAAAAAATGCAAGTTTTATCAAAAAAATAGATATAATTTAACATATTTAAAGCTATTCCGTGGCAAACGAAATTTTTTCAGTAACTTATTATCAAATCCTTAAGGACGTTTTCTGGCCCCTGCATCCGGAAAACGTGGATAATGACAAAAATCGTAATATTAAAATCTTGAAAAACATTCCATTACTTTTAGAAACTATACAGTAACCTATTTGTAATTCCTAGACGACGTTTTTTGGCTATTGAGGCTGTCAAAACTAAAAAACTGACAAAAATTTTTAAAAAAACTTGAAAACAATGCTAGTTTCATCAAAAATATTGATAATATTCGCAATATTAAAAAATTGGAAGCTAATCCTTAGGAAATGCATCTTTTTCACTAACTTATTATCAAACACCTAAGGACGTTTTCTGGCCCTTCCGTCTGAAAAGACGGGGATAATGAAAAACAAATGTCCAAAAAAATGGAAAAAATTTGAACGTTTCGTCAAAAATTGCTAAAATTTTTGATGTTAAAATGTTAAAACCATTCCATTACCAATAAAAACTATGCAGTAAACTATTATAAAACACTAGAGGAGGTTTCTTGACATCTCGGGCAGAAAACACTCAAAAAATGACAAAAATTGTCGAAAAGCTTGGAAAAATTATGAAACTTATTATAAAATTGCGAGTTTTTAGTGATCGGTTGTTCGTCAGTAAACACGGAGCGGGGGATGGGGGTGTGTGGTGCACCGGGGGCTGATGGGTAGGGGGGGCATCAGTGGGGTGGTGGACAAAAACGTGGTGGGGGGAGGTGGGGGCAATAGTGGGGGTCGACAGTGGGGGTGTCTTCAAACTCTAAGAAGCGCCCTTCGTACCATAAGTATAAGTCTACAAAAAAGTTTGAGCAGAAACAGAGCTAAGAGGCTCTAAGAGCACCTAATGCCCGCAGGGCACTACCTGTTTATCCCGTTTTTGAGGACGAAAAGTCCAAAGCGTCAGACGAAAAATCGGTCAAGCGAAAAATCGCATAAAAAAAGACCGACAGGACTAATATAATTGCTACAAACTTCGTTTGAGAGCAATTAAACAGCAAATAAAGGCAGAGCTCAAAATTTCACAAACATTTATCGAAACCACTGCATTGAAGCCTTTAAAACAGTCAGACGTTGAAAATCAGTCAAATTTTTAGATTGACAAAAAAATTCGATTCTTTGTATTAACCTACGTTGATTTTGAAGTTTTTTTTGCATAGATACTTTTTAAAAAAAATACAACAAAAGAACCACAAAATTTGAACAGAACTGCAAACTCACGAAATTTTTATTTTATTACAATTTTAAACTCTATAGAAATCTGCCAACAAAAACAAATAACATCAGAATTCTAGGTTGGAGCAGCAGGAAGTTAATGATCCTTGTCAATAATGAGGCTAGTTTACTTGTTGAAGACAATGAGAACACAAATTCGGAAATCCGAAAACGTTTTTTGTCAAAAAATAACTAATTCGAAGTCATTAAAACCGTTAGCTACTGGCTAAAATCAATAAAAGGACTCAACTAAACATTACAACAAAAGACTTTTGATTGTAAGGATCATGCTCTTTGACAACAAAAAGAACAAAAAGCAGAAACATGAAAAAGTTGAAAAAATTTTGAGAGGACGGATTTGCAGCAGCTCAAATTATAGGCCATTCAATAAAATCTTTCAAAAAACTCTTTTTCTCAATGCGAAAGTTGGAAAAATGAACAAATAACAACCTCGATTATAGGTAAATAAGCAAAAATCACAAAACTTTCAAAATTTTGCAGTATGGTAGTCAAGAAACCAACATTTATATAAAAAACCACTATGAAGTGTGTTCTTTACTTTACTGGACGAAAAAGTGCGATTTATGTATTTAGACTAAGCTACATTTGGACAAAAATAAGATTAAAAATTGGCAAACTTCGAAACTTAACTGACATTTCTTGAAGAACAAATAAACGCAAAGTCACAAGAGGCATTAGTTAACGGTATAGGTTCATTAGTTAACAGTATATTTAGTTAAATGACATCACTGTATAGGTTCACCTATGGCTCCTAAAAACCCACATGGATCTTGTATTATTAAAATGAAGATATGAGCTTGTAAAAAAGAATGATAACTGAAGGCAAAGAAAAAAATAATCAGTTAATGATATCAATTACGAAAAACACAAATTTGAAGCTATAAAATTTACAAACTTTCTCTGCCGACATAATGTACAAATTTGGCCTCATTTTTTGTAAATAGGAGTTTTCATTAAATGAGTTGGGATTTGAACTCTTTCCTGTCAGTAATCAACATAGAAATAGGAAAATTTTTCGAGAAAAACGTCGCCCCAATGAAATCGGAATAATTATTGATTGTAAGAACACCAAAGATTGATTTGCTGGTTCCCCCATTAGATCAAATAACAAATGAAATATTTCAAGAAACAGAAAATGTTTGATGTCTTTTTTTATAATTATTGAGTTAATTTTGCGAAAGGCGTGAAATTTGATTTCCAGAAGACTCCCATAGGAAGTAAAAGTACAATTAAGATTGTTACAGCAGATGTTTGGTCTCTCGTTTTGGCATATTTAGGCAAAATGGGATATAAAAAAGTCTATTTTTAGCCATTTTCCATTAAAAAAGACTGAAATTTGACAAGTTTAGTTAAAATTTTGACCAAAAGGCTGAAATAGGATAAACCAATAGGCAAGCCTCCTTTTTCCCTGACTTCATAAGCAATGACACTGTTGTTCACAATTTTAAAAACTTTAGCAATGATTAGGAAAACTTGGTCAATAATTACCGAAAATGTTAATATAAACAACGGAAATCCGTCAACAATTCACGAAATTTTAACCTCAGTAACTCCCTGTAAAAAGGTAAATAAAAAATCTTTTTCATTCCATATTCTACGCTGGACGGGCTTTCTAATTATACAAGTTTCAACTCTCTAGGATGAATATATCGATCGGCCATAAAACCCATTGACAACAAAAACCCATTTAATTATATACGTCCTCCCCCTACAAGTGGGTCGGAACAAAAACAGCTTCACAAGTGACTGATTTCGCTCAAAAATTGGTGTCGGTTGACGCCTGTATTGTTTGCTGCACTCAAATCATAGTAATACCAGAAAAAAATGAACGATTTTTGTAGTGATTTAACTTACTCAGAGCGAGCTTTAGAAAGAATCAAATCATATCTGGAACGTTTTGTTTTCTTTTCATTTTTTTCTGATACAAGCAGAAAAAAGAAGAGTTCGATGCGTGAAAACAATGTGAGAGGGGTGATAAAACACTCATCGTGCTCCTATGTACTTTCTTTTTCATCACTCTCAGATATTCATTTTTATATAGTGTTGTTCATTTTTAAAATTCCGGAATCTATTTGGATTTTGAAGCTCCTTCAAATTCCATAAAATTGATATTGAATAGATTAAATGAAAAATTCAAAAAGTATAGAAACAAAGAATTATAAGACTCTGCAAAAATTTAACACATGAGAGTTGAAAAAGAATATCTCTTCAAAACGAGAAAATACTAAAAACAAGTGAAAATAAACAGCACAAACTTGGATTAATTGAACTTCGATTGCAATTTCTATTTCGTTAGCCCTCTTTCTTTTTTGTTCCGACCCTCTTGAGGGGGGGAGGAACTATATACTCAAATGGGTTTTTTTTGTTCAGTCAATTTTGGCCGATCGATATATTCATCGTAGAGAGTTGAGACTGGTATCATTAGAAAGCTTGTCCAGCGTAGAATATGGAATTAGAAAGATTTTTTTAATTTTCGTTTTTGACAGTGAGATATCGAGGTTTAAACTTTTGAGAAAATAGAGTGAATTCCGTTGATTTCATTCACATTTTTCCGGAATTTTTGACTAAAATTTCGCCAATTTTGATAAAATTTAATGAAATTTTTCAAGAAAATGTTGTTGATTTTACATTTAAAGACAAAATATATTGTCGACTATTTTCATTGATTTTTTTTTGGTCACAAATTCCGGCTAAATATTTCACAAAATTCAGACTTTTTCATCAAAAACAGCACGAAATAGGTTTCTTTAGTCCACTCTGATTAAATTTGCAGGAAGTGCAAAACCAAACACCACTAACACAATCTTTGTACACTGAAAAGGGGGCTAATTCTACTTTAACTTCCGTTGAGAGTTCTCTGTAAATAAAACTTTGCCGTTTTTTGCTAACTTTATTCGTTGATTATCAAAAACGCAGCATTTATCTTTGATTTTTAACTAACAAAATATCTATATCAATGACATTCACAAAAAATTAAATTTTCCTAACGGACAATAAACATTAGCAGGGCTAGTTCTGTACCAATCTTGGACCGTTACAATCCAAAAAAATTGCGTATTGTTGTCAGTCGGTTTTTTATAAAAAAAATTGATCTTTTTTATATTAATTAAATAACAGAACAATTCAAATCAAAGCTCACTAGTGCTGGGTCCTATTGGCTTCCTGATTAGCTCAAAATTAATTTATATAGTTGATTGCGTGAAAGCTTATGGTCGTTTTGACTTTTAAAATATTTGATTTTTAAATAATTCTTATTGAACTTTGCCTCCATTTTCTCTTAATTTGGTCAATTTGAAGCTTAGTGGCAGCAATCAAGGAGTTCTCCTGCTTTCTGCTGAATTCCAATTTAGTCTTTATTACGGTTTTACGCCTCAAGTTATGGTGTTCTGGCTTTGATACTACTAGATTTCACATTTTTTTTAATTTTTAGGTATTTGCCGATTTTTCATGTTTTCTAGTTTTGTCAAATTTTCACGTTATTGTCAGTTCAAATATCACGTTTTTCGCGTTCAAAATAACGCAAAATTGATGATATTTAAATCTTTATAGATATAGATTGTGATTTTTTACCGCTTCGACGGTGCTTTCTCGAAGAATTTAGTTGAATTTTTTAATTTTGTCTCTAACTGTCGTTTTTACTTTTTTAGTCAAATTTTTTTCGTCGTTTTTACTGACGTCTTTTTAGTCGAATTTATTTTCCTGTACAATGACCCAGTTTATTGGTTTTTTCTGGACGAGTAGATGGGCCGATGTTCTGATATTAGAAGAAAGATAATGGCTTTCATGAATTTGAAAACAATTGTTTTCCAAAGTGAAAAAAAAAACATTTCAAATCGCAATTTTGTTCCTTTTATTGTCTGTTTGTTACCTGGTCTCGTTAATTAAAGGTTAAAGAAGACATTATTGTTGTCAAGGGAAGGCGTCAAAGGGGACTGGTGTCATAAAATCTAATGTTTTAGTAAATTCGTTATGACTTTACTGGCTTCGACACGGGTTTTTCACAAAAAAAAGCAAATTAATTTTTGGTTTTTGTCATATTTGACGTTCTTTTTGTAGACGTAAGACATATTCTGGATAATTGCAGGTCTCAAGGGCTTCATTTGGAAGAATGGACGAAATGGCCGAACCTATTCAAATTTTTCATTTTGTAATTAATGGCTTTTATGTCTTGGGAAATAAATTTTTTTCTAAAAAAAAACAAGTATTACATAATTTTGCATTTTTTTTCTTTTTTGTCTAATTGTTGCTTATTTTCTTTAATGATCGGTCCGATAGTACATTATCGGTGTTCGACGAAGAATTAATAGAACTTATTTTGGGGGCCAAAGTATGGCTTTACGGCTTCCAAAGCATTTTCTGGCAAATTTTAATTGATTTTTAGTTTGTTGTCTATTTGCTGTTCTTTTTGTAATTGCATAAAATATTGAATACCAAGAATTCTTCTTTCCCTTCTATAAAAGCATTGGTAATTGTAAACCTATGGGATATTTTGATTGATTCCTAATGGTTTTCATTACTTTGAAATTAATTGTATTTTTGAAAAATTCAGCGAATTTTCTAACTTCAAAGTTTCTGTTCTTTTTTGTATAATTGTTACCAAGCTTTATTATTAACTGGTGAATAACCATTTTTTTCTGGTGAATTACAAGTTAGTTTGTTTATTTTCAGTTTTATCTGACGCTATTTTGACTTTGTCATTAAGTTTTTTTTTTTTAAAATGGACATAAAATTTTTAGTGTAATTCATGTTTGTTGTTGTTGTTGTTTGATTTTGCCGTTCGCCTTCGCTCGCTTTCTTAATATCGGCATATCTCATTAATCTAATGCATCATTTTTTACTCCACTGAGTTATTAGCTTTGGAGGCTATCTTTTCGTTCATACACCAGTTTTTTTTTTGAAAAATACTTGAATTTTTTTTGTTTTTCCATCTGTTCCTCATTTGGTAGACAATTATGCCAAAATTGTGGATGAGTGGGGTCGGAACCTTATGTGCGATCGCACATTACCGAGCCGCCTTGTTGATTTATGAATCACAACAGAAACAAATCACTTTTTTGAAAATGAAGGGGAATAATACGACTATATAGTTAAATAGATAGACGTGATTCACTCCACGAAAACAAACACAAACAGAACAGAAAATTAAATATAGAGTTGTTCGACTAACCAAGCTAACAAAGAGTTGCCAACGGGGGATTGACATCTGCTGTGCTTCGCAAAAGAATTATTGCAACCTACCAAACAACCATTTTCCATGGTTGCAATCAAAAACTCAAACGGCTAGCACATTAGCGCAATCCATTTTACATGTGGAGTTTTTTAGTTCCATCTGCTGAACAAAATTCAATAGACGGAAAATGGAGTTTTTTTGTGCACGCTTTATTCTCAGTTAGAGCAAGAAAAAAGTTTCGAAAACTTTATCGTCCGTCGAAAAGAATGTTTTGTTCAAGTGAGGCATACTTGAATCCATTTTCAAGTTCTGACTCGAAGTTTTCTGTCCAAAGTAGTCTTTTCATTTTTGCCAACAAATAATATTCAATTTGGCATTTTCAGAACTTTTATGCATTTTGGATATAGTTTTGTTATTTTGTGATTTCAGACAACTTTCAGAGTATTCTAAAAAAGTCTGCTTTATTTTTGGCACGACAAACTTTAGTTGCTACCCGGGAAAACTGTATGATTGCATTTAGCATTTAGTACTTCTCGTAGCTTGTCAAGGACACTGTGACCTCTGGCCTCTGGCCTCGTGGCCTCTGGCCTTTGGCTAGAGTCATTCAAGTCTTCCCTGGCACAGACGGGATTGTCCGATCAGTTAAATTGAAGACGTCATTCGGAGAACGCATAAGACCCGTTGTAAAACTGAGCAAAGTTTTCGCAGAATGAAACCCAAATTTCGGCATAAACAAAACAGTCTCTTTAAAGGTAGGAAATTTTGGGCCAACAATTTGCCCTTCTAAAGAAAAAGTGGCTGCTCATAATTTCATGGCTTCTGATTAACACGTTACACCCTCTTACGTTCTGGATTGTCATCTACAAACCAGTTGATCGATTCATCACAACTTATGTTCCATTGATCATCTCTTACCAACAGCCCATTTCAACTTGTTATTGGTTTTATTTTCTCGCAAGTCTAAGACCCACCCCTCTTATTTTCCTTTGACAATGGAAGTATTTTGTTTAGTATTTCCGATTATTGATTTTGTTGGCTCGTTTTTACGATCCACCAGCTTTATTTTGTACCCTTATATTTCATTACAGTCCATTTTTATTTTACTTCTTCTTGTTTCAACTTTACGGATGATTCAACACGCTTTACGAATGATTCAATCCGACAGTTTTATTCTTTCTTTGCAATCCTGCAAATGAGGCCGGCGATGTCAAGGACACTGTAACTTCTCGTTAGCATCGGCCGACATTTTACAACAATCATAATCATCAAACTGGACGGAAGTAGCTGACTTCCAAAAAAACTATAACAACAAAATCAAGCGATAGAAAACATAACTGAATTACATTATTAATCAAAACCGTTCCGAAATCATAAGATCTAATTAACCCCCTCCTTCCCTTACTCAATAACATAGCTGAAGTAATCCAAAAGTACACAGAGGACAACAGAGTTCGAACAACAATTGTGGCAATTTTCCCGAAAAACTAAGCAATGTTCGTTTTTGTTCTTTCTTTTTATTTTTCTTATCTAATTTAGTTGCTTTCCAACTGACTAGTTTAACAAACTAAAAATTATAACCAATGTTTAGCTGGATGTAGTGTAAAATTTTGCGTCATTTCGGTTTCGAAAGTTCTTTGTTTTGAAGGAAACAAGTTTACATTGAAACTTTCAGATTTTGAGGGGCAATGATTTGTACCTTCCATTATACAGTACATGGAACATTGATTAGAGAAGATTTCATTCAAACAGAAGAGAGATGAAGAAATCATATTCAATTTCAGGTGCACTCTTGAGTTTTAGATCTCCTACTTTGTTGAAATTTTCATTCAAATTTCTAATTTGTTATATCAACTATACTAGCATATCCGTTAACGCTATGTAAATGCATATTATCTTAAAATTTAAACAATTGATATTCTCATTGAAAACATTCGCTATTACTGATGTACGTGCAATCATTTCACTGAGATTTTTTTGCTAAAATAAATTAGACGCACCAACAACAAACGAAGACAGCCAGATCTGTCAAGGACGGTTTTATGAGAGTTAACAGAAACACACGTTATCACAGACTCCTTTCTTTCCGCTGTCCATTTTTTCTTTATTCTATCGCTTTCGTTTTTTCTCTTGTTCATTCTCTTGTTCACTTTCCCTTTTAGTCTTCTCTCTCTCTCCTCTCCCTCTCTCTTTTTCTCTCTCGTTCTAATTCTTTCTTTTCTTGGTTGTTTGATAATTTCTTCTGTTCTTTTTATTTGTATGTTTTTCAATTTAATTTTTGAGTTTCTCTGTTTTTCTTACTAAGATTTCCTAATGTCCTCAAGCTTTTATCTGCACTGTAATCTTTTTTTTCCTCTCTCAACACTTTTTCTATTTTTTGAGAGGGCAGAAAAAAATATAGAAAGAAAAAGAAGGAGAGAGGGGAGAGAGAACAGTTCAAAAGAGAAGAAAGCTGATCCTAGCTAAGACAATGAGTTCCCATTCCAATAAAAATGATGAAGTTGCTAATGACAAAAAGATGGATGTGCTCATGAACATGAATAAGCTCAAAAAAAGAATCGTTAGTAAGCCTTCGCGGATGCTATTAAGAAGTCAAGAAACACAGATCTGAGTGAAAGGGCTGGCTAATGCCATCAACAAAATTCTCCTCGAAAAACGTAAATAGGAAAACTTAGATACCTATCATATTTTATATGCAAAATTTTTTTTCTTACAGCCCTCTCTATTTACCGCTAACAATTTTGTTTTAACTTGAAGACCTAAATATTGCCA